>NC_135802.1:60001932-60329432 GCF_964213995.1 Mustelus asterias
TTGAACAACCTTCTTCAGACCGCAAGGGTGAGTGTGCATCCCATTCTGAAACCTGTACATGTGCTATGCTTACAATGTCAAGCCATCCCCAGACACCTCAAGGGCAGCCATCAACACGCCCTCCCCACCACCAGTACTGCCTCCAACCCCTGTGGCACCCCCCCCAATATGGACCCATTTCCCCAAAACGGCCAACACATTGCACCCCATGCCCTTCCAAAGATGTCCCCACAGGAGAAAAATGTGCACAACCGCCATGAGAGAGAAAAGACAGGTGGGTGTTCCTGAGCTGCGGCTGTTGACTGTCTGTGAGCAGCGTGCCCTGAAGCTGGAGGGGGGGGGGCACCTAGAATGGTAGCCGACAGCCATATGGCCATGGGTGTTGGTGGCATGTTGGAGACACTTCTGACCATGGCTGGGGCTCTCGCTGGGATTCTGGAGACACAACAGGCCATGGTTGTGGGCCTCGACATCAAATTCCAGTCTCACAGGGCTACTCCTGAGGGGCTCCAAAGTTTGGCCCAGTCTCAGAGGGCCAGGGCTGAGGGATCACAGACCATGGGGCAGACCCATCTGGGCCTCCAGGACTGGCAGAGCCAGGTGACGCTGGAGATTCTGGAGCTCAGTCCTGTTACCCAGGCATCCCATAGAGTGTCCCCGGGGTCTCTGGGCACCCCAAGGGAGGAGGAAGGCTCGAGGTCATGTTGGGGCCTTCCACCCGGGAGACTCCGGACGTCCTGACTGGACCCAGCACTGATCCCTGAGTCACACCGCTGGTCACCGGTCTCCAGTTTGAAAAACAACCCTCTACAACCACCTTCCAGTTTCTGTCATCAACCAATTTTGTATCCATTTAGCTACCTCACCCTGGATCCCGTGAGATTTAACCTTATGTAACAACCTACCATGCGGTACCTTATCAAAGGCGTTGCAAAAGTCCATGTCGACAACATTCCTCATCTGTCCTCATTTACCTTCTTAGTTACCCATTCAAAAAACTCAGTTGAATTTGTGAGACATGATTTTCCACTCAAAGCCATGCTGACTGTCCCTAATCAGCCCTTGCATCTCTAAATGCCTGTAGATCCTGTCTCTCAAAATATCTTCCAACAATTTACCCACCACAGATGTGGGTAAGTTGTTGGAAGGTATTAAAAAGAAAATTTAGCCCATGTCTTTAAGCGCTCGCTTATGGTGGCTGTTGCGGAGTTCTTCCCCAACATCTGGAGTTGATATGGGGGCAGGCTGCCATCTTTCTTGCTCCATGCACGATATGGCTGTGGCATGCGTCCTCTGAGTTCCTGAGCCCTTCTGGGCCTGGAACATTCAGAACCACCTTTATCTTTGCGTGGTCCTTCTCAATCATCAGACCAGCAGGCAGAGTTGGTACCTTCAAAGGGGTTGAGGATCTGCTTTCAGCAATCGTAGCACCTTGAGAGGAGCCCCCATTTCCTGGAGGAGGCCGCCCCTCCTCGGTTCTTTCAGATCCCATGCCTGGAATGGTTCAGCTCCTAGCAAAATGATGTGTGGCTGGCCCATCTTGCCCAACCTTCACTTCATAGATCTCATGAAGAAGGCTATGCTATGGAGGTCTATGTGTACCATCAGCATCCATTTAGTGCTAGGCTTCATGTGTCGCTCCATGAGGGTCTCAATTGGAGGATACCATGTGTTCACACGCCAGAATTAGAGCACCAGTCATGGTATTGATGGACTCCATGGATGTGCAGTGCCTCTGGAAACTCTGACAGATGTTCAGACATTTGACACTGTTGCTGAGACATCTGCCGCTTTGTTGATGACACCAGAGACTCACCACCTGCATGAAGCTAAGCTTCGCTGGGCTTATCCTCACTCTAAGTGAAGCTATCATTGCCTCAGTTACCTATTCCTTTGAATCTATGCAGTGTTCACCAGATTGTGCCATCAATTCTTACACACTCACTGATGTGGGTGTGCTGGAATAAAGTGATACAGTGTGCTGAGATGGTGTTGCATCCTCTGAGATCTCCAGTAGCAGAAACCCTGGTCTCTTCTTCATCTGGAGAGACACGATTCAAGTGAAACAACTGCTTCTTCAACCAATCCCTAGTGCCTCCCCTTGATTAAGAGCATGAAGTGGGGTTAAAGACTCACACCTGTCCACAAGGTATCATGAAAATCACCACTTTATATATTGCCCATTGCTTCCACTTCTCTCACTCAGCAACAAGCTATCCTGCCATGACTGATCCGATGTCTATGGACTCCTCTTCCATCTGTCACAATGACGATGAGAAGCATTCCACCTCTGCTGCATTGATGCCCCCTAGATTATGCAGGGGTTATGAGCAATCTTCCCCTACAATCATAGATGCTTGCAGGGTCACTCCTGTCTCATCCATGTTGGTCACTCTATGGCACTGTAAATGTTCAGCCCCATGATATTGGGATGATGATGTGGCCTGATGACATGGCCATTAACTGAATGAACAGGGCATTAACAGGGCATTAACAGCTGCTTCACAGCTCTAGGGACCTGGGTTCGATTCCCGGTTTGGGTCATTGTCTGTGTGGAGTTTGCACATTCTCCTCGTGTCTGCATGGGTTTCCTCCAGGTGCTCCGGTTTCCTCCCACAGTCCAAAGATGTGCGGGTTAGGTTGATTGGCCAAGCTAAAATTGCCCTGAGTGTCCTGGGATGCGGAGGTTAGAGGGATTAGTGGGTAAATATGTAGGGATATGGGGGTAGGGCCTGGGTGGGATTGTGGTCGGTGCAGACTCGATGGACCAAATAGCCTCTTTCTGTGCTATAGGGTTTCTAAGATTCTAAGATTCTAAGGCACCTCAATGTGGGCACAGTGCAAGTGTTAACAGAATGCATATGTTGATGATTAATGTAGATGCTGATGTATCATTGACGTTATTCAGTCGTGTGCTAGACCCTCGAGAGAGAGAGAGGCTCAGAGTTGCTCAGGAGCAACATACACTACACTGTAACCTGCTGAGATGTAGTGTTAATGAACTATTTTTATGCAGATACCAGAGTACAGGTCATACTGGTTCAACTGCAGTCTGACTGAAGGAAGATATGTCATGCATACCAGTAACCAAGAACCACATCAACCAAGTGTCTACAGATCAGAGGGACCATTCAGAACAGTATGCATCAATGCTTCTTCCTCACGATGAGTCAACCACCTAGTCACACAGTTCATAGGCACGTTTTAGTTCGTGCTGGGCATCCAACTTGCCACTCTAAATGCCACTTATCTTTCCAGACTGCAGCAGGTCACTAAATTATTTCCAGCATTGGACACACCTTCCTCTAATCACTCCTTGGCCCTTCACTAACTTTATAACCTCCCGCCATGCCTTCCTCATTAGGTTTGCTGGCCTCCTCCTCCCATGTTCTGGAAACAGAACCATTTTGTTTTTATCTTGCCACTTGCAGGGTTGCCTCCAGGGCAACATCACTGAATTGTGGACTAACATCATGACGAAGCCATTCCTTGAAGCCTGCATTGATATGCTTTTCCTGTAAACTATGTTTGCAGCCTGCCTGAACATTGCATATCAGTCTTTATAAAGAGCTCCTCACAGCGAGCTGCCGGCACTATGACCTGTCCGCTACTCTTAATTGGCCGGCTCCAGCTTGCTGACCCTTAACTGCCTATTGTTTGTAAAATGATTCACCCGTGCATACTGATGGCCCAAATATTCCTCCAAGCATTGGGTCATCCACCCGATCCGTAAAATTCTGTTTACTTTCTCATGTTGAGGAATTACTTCTTTGCAGCAGTTGGATTTAGATGCATCCCATCTGGTTCCTGTTTTCCTATGCTTAATTTAAGCTAATTATCCTTGCTTTTGTTAGTTCAAGTGGCTCTCAATATAACTGGCAATTCTCTTTGTGTGAATGTATATTGACTTTGTCAGAAGTACCAGGCATCCAAGAGCATAGGTGATCATTTAATGGTGATACTAAATAAGTAATTTTTATTCCTCGTGATCTTATGGTCAATTATCTCAACCACTTTATCAATGAATTAATTTTGAGGATACTCAGAGAATAATTCTGAGTTGGATGATTAAGATTTATAGCATAACCTGAGTAAACAGTTGACTATCCATTATATTGAATCATGGTCAATTTATATTATTTATGCATTAGTCAAGCATATTTTAAATTTGTTATTATTACACTAAAGTTTGACTGATACTCAAGGGTGCCAGAACCATAACAAAGAACAACAAAGAACAATACAGCACAGGAACAGGCCCTTCGGCCCTCCAAGCCCGTGCCGCTCCCTGGTCCAAACTAGACCATTCTTTTGTATCCCTCCATTCCCACTCCGTTCATATGGCTATCTAGATAAGTCTTAAATGTTCCCAGTGTGTCCGCCTCCACCACCTTGCCTGGCAGCGCATTCCAGGCCCCCACCACCCTCTGTGTAAAATATGTCCTTCTGATATCAGTGTTAAACCTCCTCCCCTGCACCTTGAACCTATGACGCCTCGTGAACGTCACCACCGACCTGGGGAAAAGCTTCCCACCGTTCACCCTATCTATGCATTTCATAATTTTATACACCTCTATTAAGTCTCCCCTCATCCTCCGTCTTTCCAGGGAGAACAACCCCAGTTGACCCAATCTCTCCTCATAACTAGGCCTCTCCATACCAGGCAACATCCTGGTAAACCTCCTCTGTACTCTCTCCAAAGCCTCCACGTCCTTCTGGTAGTGTGGCGACCAGAACTGGACGCAGTATTCCAACGTTCTATACATCTGCAACATCAGACCCCAACTTTTATACTCTATGCCCTGTCCTATAAAGGCAAGCATGCCATATGCCTTCTTCACCACCTTCTCCACCTGTGACGTCACCTTCAAGGATCTGTGGACTTGCACACCCAGGTCCCTCTGCGTATCTACACCCTTTATGGTTCTGCCATTTATCGTATTGCTCCTCCCTACATTATTTCTACCAAAATGCATCACTTCGCATTTATCAGGATTGAACTCCATCTGCCATTTCTTTGCCCAAATTTCCAGCCTATCTATATCCTTCTGTAGCCTCTGACAATGCTCCTCACTATCTGCACGTCCTGCCAATTTTGTGTCGTCCACAAACTTACTGATCACCCCAGTTACACCTTCTTCCAGATCGTTTATATAAATCACAAACAGCAGAGGTCCCAATACAGAGCCCTGCGGAACACCACTAGTCACAGGCCTCCAGCCGGAAAAAGACCCTTCCACTACCACCCTCTGTCTTCTGTGACCAAGCCAGTTCTCCACCCATCTAGCCACCTCCCCCTTTATCCCATGAGATCCAACCTTTTTCACCAACCTACCATGAGGGACTTTGTCAAACGCTTTACTAAAGTCCATATAGACGACATCCACGGCCCTTCCCTCGTCAACCATTCTAGTCACTTCTTCAAAAAACTCCACCAGGTTAGTGAAGCATGACCTCCCTCTCACAAAACCATGCTGACTATCGTTAATGAGTTTGTTCCTTTCTAAATGCGCATACATCCTATCTCTAAGAATCTTCTCCAACAACTTCCCCACCACGGACGTCAAGCTCACCGGCCTATAATTACACGGGTTATCCTTCCTACCCTTCTTAAATAACGGGACCACATTAGCTATCCTCCAATCCTCTGGGACCTCACCTGTGTCCAGTGACGAGACAAAAATTTGCGTCAGAGGCCCAGTGATTTCATCTCTCGTCTCCCTGAGCAGCCTTGGACAGATTCCATCAGGCCCTGGGGATTTGTCAGTCTTTATATTCTCTAACAAAACCTAACACTTCCTCCCTTGTAATGGAGATTTTCTCCAACAGTTCAACACTCCCCTCTGAGACACTCCTAGTCAACACATCCCTCTCCTTTGTGAATACCGACGCAAAGTATTAATTTAGGATCTCCCCTACTTCTTTGGGCTCCAAGCATAATTCCCCACTTTTGTCCCTGAGAGGTCTGATTTTTTCCCTGACAACCCTTTTGTTCCTAACGTATGAATAAAATGCCTTGGGATTCTCCTTAATCCTGTCTGCCAAGGACATTTCGTGACCCCTTTTTGCCCTTCTAATTCCCCGTTTGAGTTCTTTCCTACTTTCTTTGTACTCCTCCAGAGCTCCCTCCGTTTTTAGCTGCCTGGACCAAACATACGCCTCTCTTTTCTTTTTGACCAGTCCCTCAATTTCCCTGGTTATCCACGGTTCTCGAATCCTACCCTTCCTATCCTTCTTTTTTACAGGCACATGCCTATCCTGTAGCCCTAACAACTGTTCCTTAAAAGACTCCCACATGCCAGATGTGGATTTACTCTCAAACAGCCTCTCCCAATCAAGAGCTGCCAATTTCTGCCTAATCCCACTAAAGTTAGCCTTCCCCCAATCCAACACCTTACCCTTGGGACACCACTCATCCTTTTCCATCACTATCCTAAAGCTAACAGAATTGTGGTCACTATTTGCTACATGTTCCCCTACCGAAACTTTGAAGACCTGACCGAGCTCATTCCCCAGTACTAGGTCCAGTATAGCCCCCTCTCTAGTCAGGCTATCTACATATTGTTCCAAAGAACCCTCCTGTACGCATTTTACAAATTCCTCCCCATTCAGAGTCCCAGCTCTCAGCGATTTCCAGTCTATACCAGGGAAATTGAAGTCTCCCACTACAACAACCCTATTTTTCCTGCACCTATCCAGTATCTCCTGACATATCCGTTCTTCCACTTCCCTTGGGCTGTTGGGGGGCCTGTAGTATACCCCCAACATAGTGACTGCGCCCTTCCTGTTTCTAAGCTCCACCCAGAGTGACTCGTTACACGACCCCTCTGAATTGTCCTCCCTCTGCACCGCTGTAATATGCTCTCCAACTAATACTGCTACTCCCCCATGTTTTCTATATCTGCAAACCATGTTTGCAGATATAGAAAAAATAAAGAACAGTAAAATAAAAATTAATTATTCAATAAATTAACAGCATAAAACCAAAATGTGCTGAAATATAAATCCATAGCATGTATTGATTCATATTGAAAGGTAGGTTCTCTCTTAGGAGCATGGAAACTCAAAATCTATTAAATTTATGTAGCAAGGCTGTATGTCCTGAACATTTCTTTCTGCGAGTTTCATGACTTGAGATGCGGTTTTAGGCCAACTCAGCTGGTTGCAGCAAGGCAGGCAATGTTAGATCTGGGATTGTAAACTTCCCAAAGCAACCCTAAAATATTCATGCAGCATACCATTTTAATTGGTTTATTTTGGCTTTAAGACAACTGCCCATTCCAGACAAGAGAAAAGAATATTTTGGATTACAACATGACTAAGTTGAGAGATTGTAAGAAATATCTGTCCAATAAGGTTCCAAAATCTTGAGAAATTAATTGGATATCTTAGAAATAGCTCTCTGTTACAAAAATGCTTCAGCAACTGCCAGAGTTGACATGATGTGGAGATGCCGGCGTTGGACTGGGGTAAACACAGTAAGAAGTTTAACAACACCAGGTTAAAGTCCAACAGGTTTATTTGGTAGCAAAAGCCACACAAGCTTTCGAGGCTCTGAGCCCCTTCTTCAGGTGAGTGGGAATTCTGTTCACAAACAGAACTTATAAGACACAGACTCAATTTACATGAATAATGGTTGGAATGCGAATACTTACAACTAATCCAGTCTTTAAGAAACAAAACAATGGGAGTGGAGAGAGCATCAAGACAGGCTAAAAAGATGTGTATTGTCTCCAGACAAGACAGCCAGTGAAACTCTGCAGGTCCACGCAACTGTGGGAGTTACAAATAGTGTGACATAAATTCTGATTCTAGGATCGCATGATAAAGACTCAGGAGGAAAAAAGCAGAAATATTTATGTGAAATAGTGTGACATAAACCCAATATCCCGGTTGAGGCCGTCCTTGTGTGTGCGGAACCTGGCTATCAGTTTCTGCTCCGCGACTCTGCGCTGTCGTGTGTCGCGAAGGCCGCCTTGGAGAACGCTTACCCGAATATCAGAGGCCGAATGCCCGTGACCGCTGAAGTGCTCCCCAACAGGAAGAGAACAGTCTTGCCTGGTGATTGTCGAGCGGTGTTCATTCATCCGTTGTCGCAGCGTCTGCATAGTTTCCCCAATGTACCATGCCTCGGGACATCCTTTCTTGCAGCGTATCAGGTAGACAACGTTGGCCGAGTTGCAAGAGTATGTACCGTGTACCTGGTGGATGGTGTTCTCACGTGAGATGATGGCATCTGTGTCGATGATCCGGCACGTCTTGCAGAGGTTGCTGTGGCAGGGTTGTGTGGTGTCTTGGTCACTGTTCTCCTGAAGGCTGGGTAGTTTGCTGCGGACAATGGTCTGTTTGAGGTTGTGCGGTTGTTTGAAGGCAAGAAGTGGGGGTGTGGGGATGGCCTTGGCGAGATGTTCGTCTTCATCAATGACATGTTGAAGGCTCCGGAGGAGATGCCGTAGCTTCTCCGCTCCGGGGAAGTACTGGACAACGAAGGGTACTCTGTCCACTGTGTCCCGTGTTTGTCTTCTGAGGAGGTCGGTGCGGTTTTTCGCTGTGGCGCGTCGGAACTGTTGACATGGACATAGAAAGGCGTCGGAAGAGTTGACATGGACATAGAACAGCAGGCAAGGTAGATTTACTGCAAAATGAAAATGCTGGAAAATCTCAGCAGTTCTGACAGCATCTGTGGAGAGAGAACAGAGCTAATGTTGAAACGTTAACTGGAGTTTAAAAGGATGAGAGGAGATCTGATTGAGGTATCTAAAGTTTTAAAAGGGATTGATAAAGTAAATGTAGACCAAATGTTTCTTCTTATGGGGCAATCTAGAGCAAGATGTCACAGGTATAGGTGGTAGACTTAAAACTGAGATGAAAAGGAACTACTTCTCGCAGAGGGTGGTGAATTTGTAGAACTCGCTGCCCGATAGTGCGGTGGAGTCTGAATCGTTGAATGGTTTCAAGAGGGAGATAGACATATTTTTAATAAAAAAAGGGAAAGAGGGATATGGGGAACAGGTGGGGAGACCAGGGAGAGATCAGCCATGATCTGATTGAATGGCAGAGCAGCCTCTAAGGGCTGAATTTGCCTACTTCTGCTCCTAATTCCTGTGTTCTTATGTTCTATGTTCCTATGGTTCTATTTCAGATACCAGCATCTGCAATAATTTGCTTTTATATTAGGGTAGATTTACATTTAGATCGGGGAGCTGTTATCTGATCAAGGACACAACAAAGAAGTTAGCCTTTCGGTAGACATGGAGGTGGAACCTTGTGCTCACTTAACCAAACCATTGTCTGGGTGATCTCATAAACGAGGAGCTGGATTGAGAAATGTATACTTTGGGTACCTACCCTTTAATAATTGGACAACTGGATGGGATAATATAATTGAATGAGTGATTGGTATATGATATCCATCAGCCCCTAAAAAACAAACATTATAAACACAGTTATGGACAGCACAGTGACACAGTGGTTAGCACTGCTGCCTCACAGCGCCAGGGCCCCGGGTTCGATTTCAGCCTTGAGTGACTGTCCGTGTGAAGTTTGCACATTTTCTTTATGTCTGTCTGGGTTTCCTCCCGGGTGCTCTGGTTTCCTCCCACAGACGAAAGATATACAGATTAGGCGGACTGGCTAAATTGCCCCTTGGTGTCCAAGGATGTGTGAGTTGAGTGGATCAGCCATGGCAAGGGATTACGGGGATGGGGCAGAGGGGCAGGCTTGGGTTCTGATTCAGAGAGTCGGTGCAGACTCAATGGGCTAATGGTCTCTTTCTGCATTGTTGGGATTCTATGATTTTATAAGAAGGAAAAAGTATGGAAGGAGAGAGGCTAAGCACCCTGATCAGCTGAAGGAAGGCAGCAGGGATTAGGTTGTTCCATCTATCTGATCCAGGACTACTAAAACCAGTCAAGTATCATACGTCTACTATATTTATTCTGATTTGTGTTGTATTTGAACTGTTGCTCCTCATTAAAACCACTATAAACCTTTAAACTAAATTACTTGTGACTCCTCAACTCTTTTGGTTAATCTGTTGCTCTGATCTGGCCACTTAAGACTGAGATAAGGGGCAGCATTTTATGGTCTCGCTTGACCCAAGACCGGAAAATCCCACTCGAGGTCAATGGACCTTCCCATTGTCCGTCCCTTGCCCACTCCGATTCCCGTAGCAGATGGGGCAGTAGAATTCCAGTGAATGCTCTGACTCTAGACCAGAGTCAGAGACATTTGTGCAAGGTCCTGGGGAGCAGGGGAATTTCCCATCGGAAGTTCAAACTTCCCAGGCAATTCCAGCATAGGTCTATGCATCAGGACTTCCATAGGTTCCTGATGTAAATTTCAGTCGTATGTCCACTCTCTGACAATCTAAAGACTGGAAGATTTGGCTCAATGTCATTAAAAATACTTATTTTCTATGTTAAACACATTTCTGCTATAATTAATACAACTGCATCATCGGAACTTAGGAGCAGAAGTAGGCCATTTAGCCCCTCAAGCTTGTTCCACCATTTAACTAGATCATGGCTGATCTTCTACCTCAACACCATCTTCCTAAGCTACCCCCAAACCTCTTGATGTTATTGGTGTCTAGAAATTTATCAGTCTCTGTTTTAAACATACTCAATCAGTGAGCCTCCACTGTCCTCTAAGTTAGAGAATTCCAAAGATTTATCACCCTCTGATTGAAGAAATTCCTCCTCATCTCTGTCTTAAAAAGCCTACCCCTTATTCTGAGATTGTGTCCTTGGGTTCCAAAGCCCCCAACCAGGGGAAATATCATAGAGACATAGAAAGAGGCCCTTTGGTCCGTCATGCCTGTGCTGGCCATCAAGCACCTATCTATCCTAATCCCACTTTCCAGCACTTGGTCTGTAGCCTTGTATGTTATGGCATTTCAGGTGCTTATCTAAATGTTTCTTATATTTTGTGAGGGTTCCCATCTCTACCATTCAGGCAGTGAGTTCCTGAATCCCACCACCTTCTGGGTGAAAAAGCTTTTCCTCAAATGCCCTCTAAACCTTCTGCCCCTTGCCTTAAATCTATGCCACCTTGTTAATGACCACTTTACTAAGGGGAAGAGTTTCTTCCTACCTACCCTATCTTTATCCCTATAATTTTGTGCACAATGAAGTCCTCCAGCCCTCTCTGTACTAAGAAAAACAGCCCCAGCATATCCAGTCTCTCTTCATAACTAAAACACTCCAATCCAGGCAAAATCGTGGTGAATCTCCTCAGCTCCCTTTCTAGTGCAATCACAGCCTTCCTATAGCCGTGGCCTAAGAAGTGCTGTATACAGCTCCACCATAACCTCCCTGCTCTTATATTCTATGCCTCAGCTAATAAAGGGATATGTCTTTATGCCTTCTTGACCACCTTATCCACCTGTCCTGCTTCCTTCAGGGATCTATGGACATGCACCCCATGGTCCTTCTGATCCTCTGTACTTCCTAGCATCCTACTGTTCATTGTAAATTCATTGTAAATTCCCTTGCCTTGTTAGTCCTCCCAAAATGCATCACCTCACATTTAGCAGTATTCATTCTTGTATCTACTCTGCTGAGCCCTATAAGAATTTGCAGGGCTATGGGGAAAGGGTAGGTGTGCAGAACTAGCTAAATTGCTCTTCGAATTCTAACATGAGCTTGACAGGTTAAAGGGTCTCCTTCTGTGATGTAACCTATGATTCTAATTTTGAGCACAATTTATGCCCAAAGCAAAAACTCTGTCCCTTGTAGTTACCTCGACATGCTAGTAATAATCAACCTCCGCTTCGAACTACTCCTACCAGGCGATCTCCTGCCATGGTATGCCACTCTCATCTGCCTTGCACCATCCTCGCACATTGGCTGCAGCACATCTGCAATCTCTCTGTGATGTCCATCACTATACCGAGGTCAATCCCTCTTTCTACTGCCCTCCATTTTGCTCTCTAGAAGAGATCTCTGTAATTTTTCAATTCTGATCAAATGGCCAAAATACTGTCACTTTCTTTTCTGTATGTCCCTTTTTGAGTTATTTTTGCTCTTGCAACTTTAGGCACTTCTTCATTTGTCTTACGGTTGGCTGTGAAATTTTAAACATATTTCATAGCACCCACGTTACAAAGCTCTCAATTTTCTTCCACAGATCTTTATTATTGTCTAGGTATCTGAGGCACATTATGGGTTTTTTTCCTTGTTACAAGCTGGAGTTTTCTTGTTGACAAAGATCCTTCCACCTTCACAAAATTCCTAGTAATGATACCGAGTTAAAAGATAACTGTGATTGCTGGATATCTGAAATAAAAGCAGAGAGTGCTTGGCTTACATAACAGGGTGGTTAATATCTGAATGAGAAATCTAGGTTATCATTTCAAGTGGAGACCTTGGTCAGTTTTAGGGGGAGGACCCCTTTAAAGGTCGTAACAATGCAAAGCTTGTATTGACCTAGTTTAAGATGAAAGAAGCCTGCATGTTTGATAAGCGTGCTATGTAATTCATTACACCAGAACTAATATTCACATAATGGTATCACATTTTTAAAATGATTTTCATAATGTGTTGGTTTCTTTTAGTTGTTAAACTATTATCTGCAGTTCTACATTAATGTGAGATAATCATCTAGAAATCTACAGTAACCTTTGGGGTGCAAAAGGCAAATGTTTATCAAATTCTCCAAGATATTTGCCTACGTTTGTTAAGTAATCCTGATGGATTTACAAATTGCTCATGTGTTTCCTCAATATATATCCAAATTGTCGTGGTTTATCTTTAAAAGATTAGCATGAGATTATTAAGAATTTATATTGTGCAAGTCATCATTGCCGGCCTGCATGAAGTGTTTACAATTTTCATAGTTTGCCCTTGAATAAATTTTTTTACCATTGTTTAAAAAAATAAATATGTGCTCTTATCAATCCATTCAATTTTCTGGGGTTGATATTTTTCTTAAATTAAATTTAAATAGAATAACCTCAATTTAGCTGTTCCACCATAATTTAGGAATCACCGAAGCTGCAAGTACAGTGACTTGCAAGATAATAAATGGATCATCTTTGTTGTTGTCATGCTTTTTCCAAGGGTGGAAGAGCCAATTACCGGGGGGCACAGGTTTAAGGTACGAAGGGCAAGGTCTAAAGGAATCGTACGAGGCAAGTTTTTTTTTACAGAGGGTGGTGGGTGCCTGGAACTCGCTGCCGGGGGAGGTAGTGGAAGCAGATACAATAGTGACTTTTAAGGGGCATCTTAACAAATACATAAATAGGATGGGAATAAAGGGATATGGTCCCCGGAAGGATAGGGGGTTTTAGTTCAGTCGGGCAGCATGGTCGGTGCAGGCTTGCAGGGCTGAAGGGCCTCTTCCTGTACTGTAATTTTCTTTGTTCTTTGTTCCATGTGTTGGCAACACAACTTGCATTTAAATAACAATTTTACCACAGTAAAATGTCTCAAGATGCTTCACTGTAGTGTTATTAAGCAAAAGTTGACACTGAACACTTAAGCAGATATTAGAACAGATGGCCAAAAACTTGGACTAAGAGGGGAATTTTAAGGGACATCTAGAAAGGATGAGAGGGAGGCAGAGAGGTTTAGGATTGGGTTGTGAGTTTGGAACTGGGCGGCCAAGGATTGAGTGATTAAAATCAGGAATGCACAAGAGGCCAGAATAGGAGGAGTGCAGAGATTTAAGGTAGTGCTGCAGGAGGCTAGGGGATGGGAGAAGCAAGTTTCTGAGGGATTGAAAACAATAGACGAGAAGTATACAATAGAGGCATTGCCAGAACAGTGGCCAATGCTGGTCAGAGAGCACAGGGTTGATAGATAAACAGGTCTTAGTCCAGGTTAAGGTACAGATAGCAGAGTTTTGGATAAACTCAAGTTTATGTGTTTCTGACAACCTGCAACATTTACTTTGTTTCTCTGTCCACAAGTGCTGCCAGACCTGTTGTGGCTTCTCAGCATTTTCTGTTTGTATTCACGTTTATTTAGGATGGAGGATTGGAATCTGCTCAGGAGACTATTTGAATGGCCAAGTCGAGAGCTAGCAAAAAAAAGCATGAGGGTTTCAGCAACATATGATTAGAGGCAGGGTCGAGACAGGCAATATTACGGAAGTGAAAGTAAGCAATCTTGGCGATGGAATGGATAAGTGGCGAGAAGCTCATCCTTAGGTCTGTGGAGATCAGTACTGAGACCTCTGTTGTTTGTAGTATATATAAATGATCTAGAGGAAAATGTGGGTGGTCTGATTAGCAAGTTTGCGGATGACACGAAGATTAGTGGAATTGCTGATTGTGCCGAGGATTATCAAAGGATACAACAGTATATAAATAGATTGGAGAATTGGGCACATAAATGGCAGATGGTGTTTAATCTGGACGAATGCAAGGTGATGTATTTTGGTGGATCAAATTTAGGTATAAATTATCTGTGAATGTCAGAACCCTTAGGAATATTAACATAGGGATAGATCTGGGCGTACAGGTCCACAGTTCCCTAAAAGTGGCAACGCAGATGGCCAACGTGATTAAGAAGGCAATGGCATGCTTGCCTTCATCAGCTGGGGCATTGAGTACACAAGAGTTGGGAAATCATGTTGGAGCTATATAAAACCTTGGTGTGGTGAACCATTGTTGGTTACCACCAGGAGTGCTGAGCCATGGTTTGGCCAGCACTATGAGTCTGTAGATATGTTACTGTTGGGGTTAGGGTTGGGCTGTTCTACCTGGTAATATAGTCCTATGGTACACTCCAGTTGGCTCCGCCTTCCGGGAGAGGTATAAAGGTCACTGCTCTGCCTGGTGGCCCTTTGGTCTGGGATTGTATATTGTATATAGTAGCTCCGTTATTGTTGGTAATAAAAGCCTTTATATCCCGGGTACATCCAGCCTCCCGTGTGATTTATCGCGCATCAATTTTATTACCAACAAAAATCTTTTTGACAAAAAGAAAAGAAAACCATGGAGCAAATGCTGAAACCCGAGCGGCTTACGTTGGATCCACGTGCGGCGGGAGCGTCGAACACTTTCGACCATTGGTTGAAGTGTTTCCAAGATTACCTCGACGCCTCCACAGCGGTTCAAAACGACGCCGACAGACTGCGGGTCCTCCATGCGAGGGTAAGCGACACTGTATACTTAGCGATCCGTGAGGCCCAAGACTACAAAGGGGCCATCGAGCTTCTCAAAAAGCGATACAACAAACCGCCGAATGAGATCCATGCTCGACACCTTCTAGCCACTCGACGGCGGCAGCCCGGCGAAACGACAGAACAGTACCTGTGTGAACTTCAGCAGCTAGCCAGAGCCTGCAACTGCAAGCCAGTGTCGGCAGCCCAGTATATGAGCGACCAAGTTCGAGATGCGTTCGTGGCGGGAATCGGCTCATCGTACATTCGCCTTCGGCTGCTAGAGCAAGGTAACCTCGACCTCACTAAAACCGTAGAATTAGCTGACGCTCTAGAAACGGCCTCCAAAAGTCTGGAGATGTACCCCGACGACCGCGTGGGGACATTGTGGCAGGTGCAGCCGCAGACTCCACTTTATTCAGCGGTTTCGAAAAACTGCGCGATTGCGTTTCCAGCCTCAGACCTGACGACGGCAGCAGCTCCAGGAGGCCCGCGGTGTTACTTCTGTGGGGGGGTGAAACACCCTCGGCAGCGATGTCCAGCTAAAGCGGTATTGTGCTCTGCCTGTGGCAAGAAGGGGCATTATTCCAAAGTCTGCAGGACCAAACCACCCTCCAAACATAGCAGTGCGGCGTGTGATTCCCCGGAGCCGATCTCCCTGTCTTCAGCGTCTTCGAGGTCTTCCACCACGTGCGATTCCAGAGCGTCGCCATTCCTAACGACGGAGTCGCAAGACACGTGCGACCTGCAGGGGCCGCCGTTTTTGGCGCCATTGACCACGTGCGACCTATGGGGGCAGCCATTTTGGCCGGCACCGACCGCAAATGACCAGCAGGGGCCGTCATCAACCAGCTCAGCTGACTGCAGTTGCACCCACGATCCAACGGTGGCGTCAATCATCCTGGACCAGGCAAAGCCTCACAGACTCGACAAGTCCATGATGGACATACAGGTAAACGGACGCCAGATTTATTGTTTATTTGACAGTGGGAGTACGGAGAGCTTCATTCACCCTGACACCGTGAAGCAGTGCGGTCTCCAGATTCGGACTGTCAAGCAGACAATTTCGATGGCGTCAAGGTCCTGGTCTGTCACCGTGCTAGGGAGCTGCGTGGTCAACCTGACGGTGCAGGGCATGGTTTACGAGAGCTTCAGGCTCCGAGTGTTACCGCACCTTTGCGCGCCGATACTCCTAGGACTAGATTTTATGGCCCACCTGAAGAGTGTAACCCTGCAGTACGATGGGCCACTCCCTCCGCTTTCAGTGGGAGCACTGCAGCCTCTAAATTGCCCAAAGCGCTCCACATGTAGTCTCTCGACGCTCAGGATTACCCCACCCTCCCTATTCCAGAATCTCGTGCCAGGCTGCAAGCCCATCGCAACAAAGAGCAAGCGTTACAGCGCTGAGGATCGGATCTTCATTCGATCTGAAGTTCAGCGGCTCCTCAAGGAAGGGATCATCCAACCTAGCGCTAGTCCATGGAGAGCGCAAGTCATGGTGGTTAAAAATGGGAACAAACCCCGGATGGTCATAGACTATAGTCAGACCATTAACAGATACACGCAGCTGGATGCGTATCCACTCCCACGCATATCTGACATGGTCAATCAGATTGCGCAGTACCGGGTGTTCTCCACCATTGACTTGAAGTCTGCTTACCACCAGCTCCCCATTCGCCCAGAGGACCGAAAATACACAGCCTTTGAGGCGGATGGTCGCCTGTACCACTTTTTAAGGGTTCCCTTTGGTGTCACGAATGGGGTCTCGGTCTTCCAGCGGGCTATGGACCGAATGGTGGATCAGAACGGGCTGCGGGCTACCTTCCCGTACCTGGATAATGTCACCATCTGTGGCCATGACCAGCAGGACCACGATGCCAACCTTCTTAGATTCTTACGCACTGCATCCCGCCTGAATCTGACCTACAACAGGGAGAAGTGTGTATTTCGCAAGCGCCGCCTAGCTATCCTCGGATACGTGGTGGAAAACGGGGTCCTTGGCCCTGATCCAGACTGTATGCTTCCCCTCCTCGAACTTCCCCTGCCCACTAGCATCAAAGCACTGAGAAGGTGCTTAGGCTTCTTCTCATACTATGCACAGTGGGTTCCCAATTACGCGGGCAAAGCCGGTCCGCTCATCAAGTCTACCTCCTTTCCCCTAACAACAGAGGCTCGCTTAGCCTTTGCAGGAATAAAAGCTGACATCGCGAAAGCCACGATGCACGCTATCGATGAGTCCATCCCCTTCCAGGTGGAGAGTGATGCATCTGATTTCGCCCTGGCCGCCACACTTAACCAGGCGGGCAGGCCCGTCACCTTTTTCTCTCGCACCCTCCAAGGCCCTGAAATTCGGCATTCTGCGGTGGAAAAAGAGGCCCAGGCCATTGTGGAGGCCATTCGGCATTGGCGCCATTACTTGGTGGGAAAACGGTTCACTCTGCTCACGGACCAGCGGTCCGTGGCGTTCATGTTCAACAACACGTTACGGGGTAAGATCAAGAATGATAAAATCTTGAGGTGGCGAATCGAACTCTCCACCTACAATTATGATATCATGTACCGTCCAGGGAAGCTCAACGAGCCCTCGGACGCCCTGTCGCGTGGAACATGCGCTAGTGTGCAGGAGAATCGATTACAGGCTCTCCACAATGACCTCTGCCATCTGGGGGTCACTCGGCTCTTCCATTTAATAAAGGCCCGGAATCTACCCTACTCGGTGGAGGATGTCAGGTCCATAACTCAAAGCTGCCAGGTATGTGCTGAATGCAAACCGCACTTCTACCGACCTGACAGGGCACACCTCATTAAGGCCACTCATCCTTTTGAAAGACTGAGTGTGGACTTCAAGGGCCCCCTTCCCTCGACAGATCGGAACGTGTACTTCCTCAATGTGATTGACGAGTACTCACGATTCCCTTTTGTCATTCCCTGTTCTGATATGACCGCTGCCACGGTTATCAAAGCATTACGGGATCTTTTCACTCTGTTCGGTTACCCCTGTTATATCCACAGTGATAGGGGCTCGTCGTTCATGAGCGACGACTTGAGGCAATACCTGCTCTTAAATGGGATTGCCTCGAGTAGAACCACGAGCTACAATCCTAGAGGTAACGGGCAGGTTGAACGAGAGAATGCTACAGTCTGGAAGGCTGTCTTACTGGCGTTGAGGTATAAAGGTCTTCCAGTCTCCCGTTGGCAAGAGGTACTCCCTGATGCGCTCCATTCCATCCGCTCACTCCTGTGTACGGCAACCAACGCTACTCCTCATGAGAGAATGTTTTCATTCCCTAGGAAGTCTTCCTCTGGGACCTCATTACCGTCTTGGTTGACGTACTCAGGACCTGTCCTCCTGCAGCGGCATGTTAGGACCCGCAAGTCCAACCCTTTGGTTGAACAGGTCCATCTCCTCAATATGCCTATGTGGCATATCCAGACGGGCGAGAGGACACGGTCTCGATTCGAGATCTGGCGCCTGCAGGGGGCTTGGAAACCCCAGTCGCTCCCACACCCCCAGTTAGGGACCCCCCAACCATTATCTCTTCTCCTGACACGGCGCGGGCAGTATCGGGACCACCACTTAACCCTCTTACTCCCGTGTACAGCTTGCCTGAGTCCAGGAGATTGTCGCCACCTCGAGGCGTGCTCGAGTCCAGCGGAATTTCACCACCTCGTGGTCTACCGGCCCGTGAGGAATTGGAGGAGCTACTGGACACCGCCTTGGAGAGAAGGTCACCGCGATTGCCTGAACCGGCGTCATCGCCAGTGTTGAGGAGGTCGCAGAGACAGTGCGGTCCCCCAAAATGATTGAACTTATAGACAGATGAACAGTTGTTCTGTTTTTTTTGTGCCCCGCCGGCCTTTGTTTTTAAAGGAGGGGTGAATGTGGTGAACCATTGTTGGTTACCACCAGGAGTGCTGAGCCATGGTTTGGCCAGCACTATGAGTCTGTAGATATGTTACTGTTGGGGTTAGGGTTGGGCTGTTCTACCTGTTAATATAGTCCTATGGTACACTCCAGTTGGCTCCGCCTTCTGGGAGAGGTATAAAGGTCACTGCTCTGCCTGGTGACCCTTTAGTCTGGGATTGTATATTGTATATAGTAGCTCAGTTATTGTTGGTAATAAAAGCCTTTATTTCCCGGGTACATCCAGCCTCCCGTGTGATTTATCGCGCATCACTTGGTTAGGCCGCATTTGGAGTATTGCATGCAGTTCTCATCGCCACATTACCAGAAGGATGTGAAAGCTTTGGAGAGAGTGCAAAGAAGGTTCACCAGGATGTTACCTGATCTCGAGGGTGTTGGCAATGTGGAGAGGTTGGATAAACTAGGATTGTTTTCACTGGAAAGAGGGAGGCTGAGGAAAGACCTGATAGGGATCTACAAAATTATGAGAGGCATAGACAGCGTGGATAGTCAGAGGCTTTTTCCCAGAGTGGAAATGTCAGTTACAGGGGGACACAAGTTCAAGGTGAGAGGGGGAAAGTTTAAGGGAGATGTGCGGGGGAAGTTGTTCACGCAGAGAGTGGTGGGTGCCTGTAATGCGCTGCCGGAGGTGGTGGTGAAAGCAGGTACATTCGCAACATTTAAGAGGCATCTGGATGGGTACATGAATAGGGAGGGAATAGAAGGATATGGACCGAGTAAGGGCAGAAGGTTTTTTTTAAGTTTAATGAGGGCATCATGATCGGCACAGGCTTGGAGGGTTGAAGGTCTCTTTCTGTGCTATACTTTTCTTTATTCTTAAAATGGAATTGCGTTGTCTGTAATAAGTTTCAGCTAAAGTTGATTTGAATTTTGCTATATATTTTAAGCAATGTTGTTTATCCCAATTTTATGCATCTCCCTGATGCAATGTTAATCCTTAGAAGCCTCTTAAGATATACTTCAGATTTTACACGAATTCGGTACTTAGAATTTTTTTGGGAGAATTCCACCCAATAGCTTCCCAACATTTATTAAACATACAAGAAGTGGATATAGGAACATAGGTGTAGGAATAGGCTATGACTGTAGTACGATATTCTGCACCCTATCCTTTCCTTCTCCCCTATGTATTCTATGAACGATATGTTTTATCCATACAGCGCGCAAGAAACAATACTTTCACTGTAGCCCAATACATGTGACAATAATAAATCAAATCAAATTAAATCAAAGGCCATTTGCCCCATTGAGCCTGCTCCGCCATTCAATTTGAGCATGGCCGATCATCTACTTCAATGCCACTTTCCTGCATTATCCCCATGTACCTCAGTGTCATTAGTCCCCAGAAATCTATTGATTTCTGTCTTCAACATACTCAATGATTGAGCTTTCACGGCCCTCAGGGATGGAGAATGCCAAACATTTACCAACCTCTGAGTGAAGAAATTCCTCCTCATCACAGTCTTAAATGGCCTTTCACTTGTTCTGAGACTGTGTCCCCTGGTTCTAGATTCACCATGATGTGGAGGTGCCGGCGTTGGACTGGGGTAAGCACAGTAAGAAGTCTCACAACACCAGGTTGAAGTCCAACAGGTTTATTTGGTAGCACGAGCCACTTTCACCAGCCAGAGATACTGAATCCACAATTATAAAACATGAGCTTTTAAATAAGTTGATTTTGAATGTGACAAATATTCAAGTACAATGCTGGCCTACAGTAGGATTTTGTACCGTCCGATCGTTAAAGCAGCAAGGGTAAAATCCAATAGCCTGGGAAAACATATGCAGAGACAGTGATTAACCCGCGCTTGTTGATTGCAGCAAGCCAACTTTGTTTTGTCGATCCATTTCCCTGATCTCTGCATCCAGCCAGCACTAACAATGCTGTTTATTGGTTCACTGGCTGGACACCACTTAAAGCAAGCGTGCACATTTTGAAGGGGAAGTGCACTGTGGTTGGTGCCAGTACTGGAAGCTATGGATGAAGAGAATCTGACCTGGGATAGAGCAAGAAATGGCAAATAGGGAGGGAGGGAGTTCAAAGGCTTTTGTATACTGCACTGGAGGTCTTGGTAAAAGCAGGTAGATTACTCCACAGGCTGCACCACTAGTTTAATAGTTTAATCCACTCACCAAAATGACCAATTATTGACCTTCACTACCTTTAGACCCAGAATAGTCTGGATGGCACAGTGGTTAGCACTGCTGCCTCACAGCTCCAGGGACCCGGGTTCAATTCCAGCCTTGATTTGCTGTCTGTGTGGAGATTGCATGTTCTCCCCATGTCAGCGTGGGCTTCCTCCGGGTGCTCCATTTTACACCCACAGTGTAAAGATGTGCAGTTTAGGTTGATTAGCCATGGCAAATGTGTGGGGTTACACACATGTCCTATGTCCACCAGGGGAAGAAATGGCCTCCTACCGCACTTAGAAAAAGGCAATGGGAGCAGATAGCCGTGAAGGTCAATGTTACCAATCATCCTCCTCCCTCTACAAGTAGCTTGTCCTGCACTGCATATTTTCTCATCACTCCCCTCATCACCCTGTATTCCAAGAGAAGCTTTATCATTCTATAGCTCCTTGTTCTGGCTACAAAGCAGCTTTGACAATTGGAGAGGCTGATTGCAATCACTTTCAGATATTGGTGCATAAAGCAATATGATACAAAACGTTTTGGTCGTGGTTTAAATTGGATGTGCTTATAGCATATGTGAAAGTGCAGATCCACAGGGGCAAAGAATATTAATTGTATCAAATTAATTACTACGTAACCAGTCAAATAACACTTAACCAGTCACAGTTCTTTTAGTAATCTCAAAAAAGACCTGTTCTTGCAACAGACCAAACTGAGAGATGATTTTTGAACATTAAGTTCACTTTCAATTTTCTTGCTTTGATTTAATTCTATCCTCCATTCTGAAAATGACTGGAATGGAAATGTTAATCCCTGAATAACTTTTGTTTCCTCCTGTCTTCTGCTGTCATATTTCTTGAGGAGTCGTTGCTGATTATTTTTAGTTACCAGCCTCCTGTCTCTCAGTAACCTTTGCCTGTATTAGCTCCAGAACAAGAAGCTCCAGTATTGATTTACATCTTCTACTGCACTGTTTAGGGGTGTGCATTTGCAATATTCATGTGTTGTTTGCATGTTCTATTTTCAGAGAACATAAAACATTAACTTTTCACCTACACTGGTTTTGCATTCCTGTGATATCTTTCAATTTATGCACTCCTCATCTGTTACATAATTGAATTGTTACAAGGGGGATGGGAGCAGTGCACTATTTATCTAGCCAGACTATTCCACAGGCTGCACCACTAGTTTAACAGTTTAATCCACTCACCAAAATGACCAATTATTTACCTTCACTATCTTTAGACCTAGAATAGTCGGGGTGGCATGGTGGCACAGTGGTTAGCACTGCTGCCTCACAGCTCCAGGGACCCGGGTTCAATTCCAGCCTTGAGTTACTATCTGTGTGGAGATTGCATGTTCTCCCCATGTCTGCGTGGGCTTCCTCCGGGAGCTCCATTTTTCACCCACAGTGTAAAGATGTGCAGCTTAGATTGATTAGCCATGGCAAATGTGTGGGGTTACAGGGATAGGATGGGAGTGAGGTCCTGCGTGAGATACTCCGTCAGAAAGTCAGTGAAGACCGATGGGCCAAATGGCCTCATCTGTGATGCGCGATATAGCACACGAGAGGCAGGATGTACTCGGGAAATAAAGGCTTTTATTGCCAACAATAACAGAGCTACCATATACAGTATACGATCCCAGACTAATGGGTCACCAGACAGAGCAGTGACCTTTATACCACTCCCAGGAGGTGGAGCCGGCTGGGGTGTACCATAAGGACTATATTAACAGGTAGAACAGCCCAACCCTAACCCCAACAGTAACATATCTACAGACTCATAGTACTGGCCAGACCATAGCTCAGCACTACCTGGTGGGAACCAACAATGGTTCACCACAATCTGCACTGTAGGATTCTATGAATAAAAGAGACCATAATTAGGGCTGCGATTCTCCCATCGCAACCCGCAACTTTTCTGGTGGGTCGGGCTGGGAGGTGCCATTTCACAGGTTCCCTGCGAGCTTTTATGACCTGCGCGCATCTCCCAGCCGAAGAAAAATGGCGCCGTCGGGAACCCACTGAAAATTGGTGGGCCACTGTTTAGCATGAGTTTACATACCTTTACATGCCATTAGCGGGATCCACACGGCAATCTCCGCCCACGTCTGCGTCTCCCATCTCTTTGGCGTGATGTAACTTTGGCGCGAATCACAGTAGGTATTTAAGAGTCTCAACCTAGCGTGGTAGCCTTGAACTTGCGTGAGGAGATAAGTCTGCTCGCAGAGCGCGGGGGATGTTGCAGGCAGGCCCTGGAGATGCCTGGTGGCCTTCCTCCTGGTGCCTTCAGGTGTTGGCCCATGGACCAGTGATATCTGTGAGGGGAGGGGGGAGTGGTCAGGGGGGCTTCTATTTCCTCACAGCTCTCTAGATGAGGTTCCATCAGGGAATCCCGATCCCCCCCGGCAGCGCTGTCGCACACTGTGGGATGCAGCCTCAAGGGTTCCCGCTTCCCCCTCCACCCCACCTTCAAGCAGCGCTGAAGCGTACTGTGGGAAGCAGTCTCGAGGGTTCCCGCTCACCCTCCACCTCCACGGCACTTTGTACTGGCATTGTCTTGCTGCGGGGTGTGGTCAGGGACTCGACTGAGTGCTGGTTTTCCGGGGTGAGGGAGGAGTGCACCATGTGCTGACTGAGGCCTAACCAGATAAAGCAGGTGCCGATTTGCAGTCTGTCCCCGCCCTGTGACACGGACCAGCAACACCTGCCTGTAACAGATGCTGCGGTCGCACACATAGCAATGGCTCAAGGGTGCGCATTGCCCACGTCTGCACACCCACCTGCATAATCTGTGCCAGCATTTGTCATGATAGGAATCTCACACAACCCTAATCAGGCCACGCATGGCACCATGGATTGTGTGGGGTTGCCAGCTCCCACAAGTGGGGGTTCTGGCCCAAGTGAGGGATTGGGGTGGTGCTGGGTCTATGCAGCCAATGAGACTGATCCGTCATTCTATGCTCTTTCCAAACCCCACTGTGCAGATGGATCTCGGTTTGCTCGATCTGGAGCTGGCCATGTTGGTGGCAGCAGGGGCGGAGGAGGAGGAGGAGGTGGCGGCTCAGGAGGTGACGGACGTGGAGAGACCACCACAGGAGCAGCCACCACCAGACCCTCAGGAAGGAGGGCAGGGTGCTGCCCTGAGGGCCAGGAGGTGGGTGAGCAGGCTCTCGAGAGGGTGCACAGAAGGCGGAGGGTGCTGATGCAAGGAGGTACAGGCTCTGCAATTCCTTCGAGGCCTCTCAGAGGAGATGTGCCATCGCCGGCTGCGCCTGTCCAAGACCACAGGTGCGTCACATTTTTGAGGTGCTCTCACACCTGGCACTTGTGGACATGAAGGTGACGGCAGCCCTCAATTTCTATGCCTCCGGATCATTCCAGACTCCCAGTGGCGACCTAGCTGGGATCTCCCAGGTCTCCATGCACAGATGTGTGCGGCAGGTCACAGATGCCCTGTGTGCCCGGGCAGGGCAGTTCATTAATTTTGATGTGGGCCGTGCACAGCAGGAGGCCGGGCTCTTGGTTTTGCTTCTATCGCCGGGATTCCCAATGTGCAGGGTGCAGTGGATGGGACACACATCGCCTTGCGGGCCCCACATGCAGGGCCGCAGCAATTTTTGAACAGGAAGGGGTTCCACTCCCTGAACGTCCAAATTGTCTGCAAGCATCAAATGAAGATCATGCAGGTCGATGCACGCCACCCAGGGAGTGTCCATGACAACTTTGTGATCTGGCAGTCAGACATCCCTGGGCTCTTTGAAGACCAGCCCAGGCTCCCGGGATGGCTACTGGGTGACAAGGGTTAGCCGCTAAGGTCATGGCTGATGAAGCCTGTGCGGAGGTCCCAGACCGAAGCGGAGACCCACTACAATGAGGCCCATGCAACCACCAGTCCGTCATTGAGCGGTGCATCGGCCTGCTGAAGATGCGGTTCAGCTGCTTGGACCGCTCTGGGGGGGCCCTCCAGTATGATCCTGTGCGTGCTTCACGCATCGTGATCATTTGCTGCGCTCTTCACAACGTCGCCCAGCAGTGGGGAGACCAGCTGGAGCAGAAGGAGGAGGAGGAGGATGAGGAGCGGCGAGGAGGCGAGGTGGGTGTCCAACCACATGTAGAGCTGGAGGAAAGACAGCGGGCGGCAATGGCAGGTGTCCGGCATGGAAGGGCAGCGAGGGACGCCTTGATTGCAGCCCGCTTCACCCAGCTGGTGCTGTGCACTGAGGGGGGTGCAACTAACACACATCCACCACACCCCAGGAGCAAATGCTGCCGCTATTCCCCTTCCAAACCAACTTGAGCCCTCAAACCACCACATCACCCTTCCCCTGCTCCTGTCATCCTACCACCCTATCCCCCAGAAACATCCGACCCTATCAATGTGCCTGGGCTGGGAATGGTTGCGAGTCTTGGTTGAAGGCTGGAGGATGATGACGACTCGCTGTTGTGCACCCTGGGATCCTGCCCCTGGTGCAACTTAAGTCTGACTCCTACCTGACTCCGAATGCACGCTGCCACCCTGGCCCGCAGAGCTGTAAGGGTTGGGACACATTTTTTGGCCAAGAGAGAGGGGGCATTTGCACCAAGGGTCTGGGGGATGTTGGGGAAGGTAGGGCAGGCGCTCTGAAACATGTGACTGAGTCTGCAAGGTTCAACAGATAGCACCTCTATGTTTGGGTATCGGGAACATTCACTCTTGGGGGGGGGTGTGGTAAGAGAATCAGAGACACATTAGTCATAACATGATGTGCAATTAACAGTTTATTGTGCTCTTAATATAAATGATTACCAAACCCTGAATAATGCTGACCTTCACCCGTGCCCTCTTGTGAACTACAACTTTCTAACTTTGTGCTGTCTACTACTTCTTCTCGGTGCTACCCCAGGATGCACATCGGAGGTGGAGGTATCCAGCTGTGATGCCCTTGGCGAACATCCCCTGGGTGGCTGGGACCTGGTGAGCCTCAGCTGACGTGTGGATGGCATGGTTTGGTATCACCCTGTTCATCTTGCTGGCCCTGAGATGCCCCGGTGTGTGAAGTGGGGGAAATCGTAATGTCTCTGGACGTCCGGGATCTCCTGGGTGGAAGACCCCGGGAGGGGCTCAAGCCCTTCTTCTTCCCTTGGGGGTGCCCAGAGGCCCCAGGGGCACTCCATGGGATGCCAGGGTAGCTGGACTGATCTCCAGATGCTCTGGCGTCACCTGGCTCTGCCAGTCCCGGAGGCCTAGATGCGTCTGCTCCATGATGTGTGATCCCTCAGCCCTGGCCCTCTGAGACTCTGCCAAGCTCTGGAACTCCTCCGCCACAGCATTCTGTGAGCAAGCCAGGCTCTGGAGCCCATCAGCAGTCATCCTCTGAGCCTGGGCTAAGTTGTCGAGGCTCACAGCCACGGCCTGCTGTGTCTCCAGAATGCCAGTGAGAGTCCCAGCCATGGCCTGCTGTGAGGAAGGAGCTTAAGGCTCCGAAAGCTTGTGGCTTTTGCTACCAAATAAACCTGTTGGACTTTAACCTGGTGTTGTTAAACTTCTTACTGTGTGTCCAGAATGCCAGTGAGAGTCCCAGCCATGGCCAGCAGTGTCTCCCATATGCCCCGACACCCATGGCCATCGAACACTGTGCCTTCTGGATGCTGGAAACACACTCGCCCGTGGCCTGTAGTGTCTCCCGGATGGCCTGGACTCTGTCACCCATGAGGACAGACCCCTGAGCCAGACTTTCCACTGCGGTCGCCACCCTTGCAGTGTTGGCCTGGGTCTCACGCTGTGTCGGCACCACCTCCTGCAACAGCACTCTGTTTGACTCCCCTAAACAGCCTTGCAGTCACAGCATGGTTGCTGACAGCCCTTCCACAATTCCCCGGGTTTCCTGACGCATCTCCACCAGCTTTGGGAGGAACAAGCCCAGAGGCCCAGCAGCTGGCTTGGGGACAGCTGAATCCTGGTCTCCGACAGACCTCCGTGTGCCTGAGCCCTCGGATGTGCCCACCTCCACCCGATGTGCATCAGCGGCTGTGATGTGCTCACCAGATCGTGATCCAGAAGCCTCAACACTAATGGTACCCACCGTGGTGATAGTCTCGGTGTTGGTGGGTTGTATGGCACATGCCGGTGACGCTTCAGTGGTGCTGCCCTCGGAGGATTCCTCAGTGCCTCCCTCTGAGGTGTCATCCAGGGGGTCGTGGGCAGTTTGCTCCAGGGCAGCGGGGGCGGCGGCAGCACCCGACGGGCCGGGCTCCTCTGGGTCCAGAGCTGGAAAAAAGAACACCCATTAGGGGGAGGGAGGCAAAACATTCCATGCAGCATCGCACTTACTTAGAGGAGGACCTAGGTTGAGGGTGCGCTTCTGCTCACTTGCATGCCTTACGCCGACCTGGCTGCCAGTGACCATTGGGGATGGCCCATCACCCCCTGCCAGCTCCATGGCACGCTCCTCCATGCCAGTCAGCTGCCGCAGGTCAGGCACATCACCACCAGTCTGTCGGCTCCCGTGTGTTGTGGATTTTCTTTTCCTGTGGGAACATAAGGTGGATAGCAAGCATTAATATATTGCAGTGTGATGCGCGATAAATCACACGGGAGGCTGGATGTACCCGGGAAATAAAGGCTTTTATTACCAACAATAACGGAGCTACTATATACAATATACAATCCCAGACTAAAGGGTCACCAGGCAGAGCAGTGACCTTTATACCTCTCCCGGAAGGCGGAGCCAACTGGAGTGTACCATAGGACTATATTACCAGGTAGAACAGCCCAACCCTAACCCCAACAGTAACATATCTACAGACTCATAGTGCTGGCCAAACCATGGCTCAGCACTCCTGGTGGTAACCAACAATGGTTCACCACATTCACCCCTCCTTTAAAAACAAAGGCCGGCGGGGCACAAAACAGAACAACTGTTCATCTGTCTATAAGTTCAATCATTTTGGGGGACCGCACTGTCTCTGCGACCTCCTCAACACTGGCGATGACGCCGGTTCAGGCAATCGCGGTGACCTTCTCTCCAAGGCGGTGTCCAGTAGCTCCTCCAATTCCTCACAGGCCGGTAGACCACGAGGTGGTGACAATCTGCTGGACTCGAGCACGCCTCGAGGTGGCGGCAATCTCCTGGACTCAGGCAAGCTGTACACGGGAGTAAGAGGGTTAAGTGGTGGTCCCGATACTGCCCGCGCTGTGTCAGGAGAAGAGATAATGGTTGGGGGGGTCCCTAACTGGGGGTGTGGGAACGACTGGGGTTTCCAAGCCCCCTGCAGGCGCCAGATCTCGAATCGAGACCGTGTCCTCTCGCCCGTCTGGATATGCCACATAGGCATATTGAGGGTTGGCGTGGAGGAGATGAACCTGTTCAACCAAAGGGTCGGACTTGCGGGTCCTAACATGCCGCCGCAGGAGGACAGGTCCTGAGTACGTCAACCAAGACGGTAATGAGGTCCCAGAGGAAGACTTCCTAGGGAATGAAAACATTCTCTCATGAGGAGTAGCGTTGGTTGCCGTATACAGGAGTGAGCGGATGGAATGGAGCGCATCAGGGAGTACCTCTTGCCAACGGGAGACTGGAAGACCTTTAGACCTCAACGCCAGTAAGACAGCCTTCCAGACTGCAGCATTCTCTCGTTCAACCTGCCCGTTACCCCTAGGATTGTAGCTCGTGGTTCTACTAGAGGCAATCCCATTTAGAACATAGAACATAGAACATAGAACATTTAAGAGCAGGTATTGCCTCAAGTCGTCGCTCATGAACGACGAGCCCCTATCACTGTGGATATAACAGGGGTAACCGACAGAGTGAAAAGATCCCGTAATGCTTTGATAACCGTGGCAGCGGTCATATCAGAACAGGGAATGACAAAAGGGAATCGTGAGTACTCGTCAATCACATTGAGGAAGTACACGTTCCGATCTGTCGAGGGAAGGGGGCCCTTGAAGTCCACACTCAGTCTTTCAAAAGGACGAGTGGCCTTAATGAGGTGTGCCCTGTCAGGTCGGTAGAAGTGCGGTTTGCATTCAGCACATACCTGGCAGCTTCGGGTTATTGACCTGACATCCTCCACCGAGTAGGGTAGATTCCGGGCCTTTATAAAATGGAAGAGCCGAGTGACCCCCGGATGGCAGAGGTCATTGTGGAGAGCCTGTAATCGATTCTCCTGCACACTAGCGCATGTTCCACGCGACAGGGCTTCCGAGGGCTCGTTGAGCTTCCCTGGACGGTACATGATATCATAATTGTAGGTGGAGAGTTAGATTCTCCACCTCAAGATTTTATCATTCTTGATCTTACCCCGCAACGTGTTGTTGAACATGAACGCCATGGACCGCTGGTCCGTGAGCAGAGTGAACCGTTTTCCCGCCAAGTAATGGCGCCAATGCCGAATGGCCTCCACAATGGCCTGGGCCTCTTTTTCCACCACAGAATGCCGAATTTCAGGGCCTTGGAGGGTGCGAGAGAAAAAGGCGACGGGCCTGCCCGCCTGGTTAAGTGTGGCGGCCAGGGCGAAATCAGATGCATCACTCTCCACCTGGAAGGGGATGGACTCATCAATAGCATGCATCGTGGCTTTCGCGATGTCGGTCTTTATTCCTGCAAAGGCTAAGCGAGCCTCTGTTGTTAGGGGAAAGGAGGTAGACCTGATGAGCGGACAGGCTTTGTCCGCGTAATTGGGAACCCACTGTGCATAGTATGAGAAGAAGCCTAAGCATCGTCTCAGTGCTTTGATGCTAGTGGGCAGGGGAAGTTCGAGGAGGGGACGCATACGGTCTGGATCAGGGCCAAGGAACCCGTTTTCCACCATGTATCCGAGGATAGCTAGGCGGCGCTTGCGAAACACACACTTCTCCCTGTTGTAGGTCAGATTCAGGCAAGATGCAGTGCGTAAGAATCTAAGAAGGTTGGCATCGTGGTCCTGCTGGTCATGGCCGCAGATGGTGACGTTATCCAGGTATGGGAAGGTAGCCCGCAGCCTGTTCTGGTCCACCATTCGGTCCATAGCATGCTGGAAGACCGAGACCCCATTCGTGACACCAAAGGGAACCCTTAAAAAGTGGTACAGACGACCATCCGCCTCAAAGGCTGTGTATTTTCGGTCCTCTGGGCGAATGGGGAGCTGGTGGTAAGCAGACTTCAAGTCAATGGTGGAGAACGCCCGGTACTGCGCAATCTGATTGACCATGTCAGATATGCGTGGGAGGGGATACGCATCCAGCTGCGTGTATCTGTTAATGGTCTGACTATAGTCTATGACCATCCGGGGTTTGTTCCCATTCTTAACCACCACGACTTGTGCTCTCCATGGACTCGCGCTAGGTTGGATGATCCCTTCCTTGAGGAGCCGCTGAACTTCAGATCGAATGAAGATCCGATCCTCAGCGCTGTAACGCCTGCTCTTTGTTGCGATGGGCTTGAAGCCTGGCACGAGATTCTGGAATAGGGAGGGTGGGGTAATCCTGAGCGTCGAGAGACTACATGTGGAGCGCTTTGGGCAATTTAAAGGCTGCAGTACTCCCACTGAAAGCGGAGGGAGTGGCCCATCGTACTGCAGGGTTACACTCTTCAGGTGGACCATAAAACCTAGTCCTAGGAGTATCGGCGCGCAAAGGTGCGGTAACACAAGGAGCCTGAAGCTCTCGTAAACCGTGCCCTGCACCGTCAGGTTGACCACGCAGCTCCCTAGCACGGTGACAGACCGGGACCTTGACGCCATCGAAATTGTCTGCTTGACAGTCCGAATCTGGAGACCGCACTGCTTCACGGTGTCAGGGTGAATGAAGCTCTCCGTACTCCCACTGTCAAACAAACAATAAATCTGGCGTCCGTTTACCTGTATGTCCATCATGGACTTGTCGTGTCTGTGAGGCTTTGCCTGGTCCAGGATGATTGACGCCACCGTTGGATCGTGGGTGCAACTGCAGGCAGCTGAGCTGGTGGATGACGGCCCCTGCTGGTCATTTACGGTCGGTGCTGACCAAAATGGCTGCCCCCATAGGTCGCACGTGGTCGATGGCGCCAAATACGGCGGCCCCTGCAGGTCGCACGTGTCTTGCGACTCCGTCGTTAGGAATGGCGACGCTCTGGAATCGCACGTGGTGGAAGACCTCGAAGACGCTGAAGACAGGGAGACCAGCTCCGGGGAATCACACGCCGCACTGCTATGTTTGGAGGGTGGTTTGGTCCTGCAGACTTTGGAATAATGCCCATTCTTGCCACAGGCGGAGCACAATACCGCTTTAGCTGGGCATCGCTGCCGAGGGTGTTTCACCCCCCCACAGAAGTAACACCGCGGGCCTCCTGGAGCTGCTGCCATCGTCAGGTCCGAGGCTGGAAACGCAATCGCGCAGTTTTTCGGAACCGCTGAATAAAGTGGAGTCTGCGGCTGCACCTGCCACAATGTCCCCACGCGGTCGTCGGGGTACATCTCCAGACGTTTGGAGGCTGTTTCTAGAGCGTCAGCTAATTCTACGGTTTTAGTGAGGTCGAGGTTACCTTGCTCTAGCAGCCGAAGGCGAATGTACGACGAGCCGATTCCCGCCACGAACGCATCTCGAACTAGGTCGCTCATATACTGGGCTGCCGACACTGGCTTGCAGTTGCAGGCTCTGGCTAGCTGCTGAAGTTCACACAGGTACTGTTCTGTCGTTTCGCCGGGCTGCCGCCGTCGAGTGGCTAGAAGGTGTCGAGCATGGATCTCATTCGGCGGTTTGTTGTATCGCTTTTTGAGAAGCTCGATGGCCCCTTTGTAGTCTTGGGCCTCACGGATCGCTAAGTATACAGTGTCGCTTACCCTCGCGTGGAGGACCCGCAGTCTGTCGGCGTCGTTTTGAACCGCTGTGGAGGCGTCGAGGTAATCTTGGAAACACTTCAACCAATGGTCGAAAGTGTTCGATGCTCCCGCCGCACGTGGATCCAACGTAAGCCGCTCGGGTTTCAGCATTTGCTCCATGGTTTTCTTTTCTTTTTGTCAAAAGAAATTTTGTTGGTAATAAAATTGATGCGCGATAAATCACACGGGAGGCTGGATGTACCCGGGAAATAAAGGCTTTTATTACCAACAATAACGGAGCTACTATATACAATATACAATCCCAGACTAACGGGTCACCAGGCAGAGCAGTGACCTTTATACCTCTCCCGGAAGGCGGAGCCAACTGGAGTGTACCATAGGACTATATTACCAGGTAGAACAGCCCAACCCTAACCCCAACAGTAACATATCTACAGACTCATAGTGCTGGCCAGACCATGGCTCAGCACTCCTGGTGGTAACCAACAATGGTTCACCACACAGTGCATGGTGCGCAATGCGTGTCTGTGTCTCAGGCGTTGTACTGACTGTTTCGGGGAAAGCGGTCACCGCTGAAGGGTGCTCATTGAGGGGTGAGGGGAAGGGATTAGATTCTGTTCCTGGGAGAAGGGTCACTTGTTGAATGCCCTTCAGGTGTCTAAACAGAATTGGAGGTCTGTGCCAAGCATGTGCGCGGTTGCAAGTGGGAGGCTCACTCAACCTTCCTGCTCGCTGAAGGTCGTACATTTTTTTGTGACACTGCCTCCAGAGTGCGGTGTCAGGCTCCTGGCATTCACCACTTCTGCCACCTCCTCCCACAATGCCTTGGCAGATGCACCCCTTGGGTGAGAGTCCTGGCCAGGGAAGATCCGCTCACGCCACTCCTCCACGGCATCTAGCAGGTGCTCCTGGTCGGCCTCTGAAAATCTGGGAGCAGGTTTCTGTGCAGCCATCTTTGAGGCGTGACTGGCTGTGTGTCCATTCCTGCAGCTTATATACAGCTCTGGCTTATTAGGGGAGTGCAATACTCAGGGCTCTCATTCAAGAGAGGGAATGATCACAAGCTGGGGTTGTGCATGTCAGCACAATGCTAGTTCTCTGCAGGGCAGCTGTGAGGACAATATGTTCAAGGGTTGGAGGGATTGGGTACCTGCATTATCCAAATCCATGGGGACAAGAGGTGAGCAGGCAGCCATATCTACGTGTGGGGGGAGACGGGGGGTGAGGGGAGGGGGGGTGGGCGGGTGGCAGCGATGTGTGTGGGGGGTTGTGAGGTCCAGCGATGAGGCCAGTGATGTGTGTGGGTGGGGGGGGGGGGGGGGAGGGGGGGGCAGCGATGAGGCCAGTGATGTCTCTGTGGGGGGGTTGTGGGGGCCAGCGACAAGGCCAGCGATGTCTGTGGGGGTTGGATGGCAGTGATCTGGATGCTGGGAGGTCTTTTCCGCGATCTCCCAGCGATGTGCGCATGCGCGGGTTCCCACACATCCCACCGATCTCAGCCTCTCTGGTGCGAATAGGCCCCGCTCCCCGAGCGTTTAATGATATTCACGACTGGGACCTCTGCAGTGCAGAGTGTGGAGATTCAGGCGAGAAGCTGGACTGAGAGAACAGTCGGGATTTAGAACAGTTTTCCCGCCAATTCAGCACTTTTGGGAGAATCGCGGCCTGGGTTTCTTCCAATAAACTCAGAATTATTAATTTATTATAAAACAAAACTTACTTTTTAAAACACAGGTTGCATCAACCAGTTAACACATAATTATAATCTGGAAGCGTAACCATTGATCTCTTTTAAAATCTACCCCCCCTCACCACCACATACAGATAAACAAACAAAGGACAAACAAATAGTGGTCGCTGCAGAGAAGGGTAGTTGAAGAGTAGACATTGAAATAAAAGGATAAAGTTGGCAGTGTTTCAACATTGTTGATCTGGGGTATCCTAATGTGAAGACAGATGATTAGTCCCAGTGGGGGCCTCGAGTTTCTCAACAACTGAGCTGCGATGTGGAAGAAACCAGAGCCAGATCAATCTTTCTTTTCTCAGCCTCTCGGGTTTCCAAAGACAGACAAGTTCAAATGAGATGAGGGCTCCTCACTCGATACTGACAATCGCACAGTTTCAGGCAAGGCAGAGAGAGTGTGAGATGGGCAGCTTTTCAGTTGCTCAGTTCATTCCCAACTGAGTTCAAAAGCAAGTTCAAAACTTAAAGCTCATCTCTGTCATGTGATTTCCAGTAACTCACTAGCCTTTGCTGTTAAACCAATATTTTAAGAAGTTTAACAACACCAGGTTAAAGTCCAACAGGTTTATTTGGTAGCAAAAGCCACACAAGCTTTCGAGGCTCTGAGCCCCTTCTTCAGGTGAGTGGGAATTCTGTTCACAAACAGAACTTATAAGACACAGACTCAATTTACATGAATAATGGTTGGAATGCGAATACTTACAACTAATCCAGTCTTTAAGAAACAAAACAATGGGAGTGGAGAGAGCATCAAGACAGGCTAAAAAGATGTGTATTGTCTCCAGACAAGACAGCCAGTGAAACTCTGCAGGTCCACGCAACTGTGGGAGTTACAAATAGTGTGACATAAATTCTGATTCTAGGATCGCATGATAAAGACTCAGGAGGAAAAAAGCAGAAATATTTATGTGAAATAGTGTGACATAAACCCAATATCCCGGTTGAGGCCGTCCTTGTGTGTGCGGAACCTGGCTATCAGTTTCTGCTCCGCGACTCTGCGCTGTCGTGTGTCGCGAAGGCCGCCTTGGAGAACGCTTACCCGAATATCAGAGGCCGAATATCCTGAGTCTTTATCATGCGATCCTAGAATCAGAATTTATGTCACACTATTTGTAACTCCCACAGTTGCGTGGACCTGCAGAGTTTCACTGGCTGTCTTGTCTGGAGACAATACACATCTTTTTAGCCTGTCTTGATGCTCTCTCCACTCCCATTGTTTTGTTTCTTAAAGACTGGATTAGTTGTAAGTATTCGCATTCCAACCATTATTCATGTAAATTGAGTCTGTGTCTTATAAGTTCTGTTTGTGAACAGAATTCCCACTCACCTGAAGAAGGGGCTCAGAGCCTCGAAAGCTTGTGTGGCTTTTGCTACCAAATAAACCTGTTGGACTTTAACCTGGTGTTGTTAAACTTCTTACTGTGTTTACCCCAGTCCAACGCCGGCATCTCCACATCAAAACCAATATTTCCCAATCAATTAAGATAATTGCAGTGCAAACAAGTAAATAGATGCCCCCTCCCCCTCAAGTGCCATGCTGGTCAGGTGATTTCATGGAAAAGGCATTTTTGCTCCAAGTCCAAAGGTGAACTTCTTGAAAAACTAATCCGCGTGTACGAATAATGCAATGTCCTCCCAAATTTTGAAAGAAAAATACAGTTCCTGAGGATAGGTTTTCCCAATAGAATGACCTTTAATGTTGCATCATCTCCAACTGACTGCCTCCTGCTACCGTCTATTAAACTAACCCTGTAACAGGGGTTAAGCCTCTCATCTATCATTGGGTTTGGCCCAGCACTATGCCCTCACTCACTGTCATCTCCACCACCACCTCCCCCGCCCCCCCCCCCCACCTCCTACTCTCCAAATATTGCTCAGAAACCCCAGCTTTAGTCCTCAACTCCTCATTCATTACAACCCCCATCCCACCCTGCCCTCCGCCATCAAATTACTTAAGATGGAAACTTTCACCATTGGCATGCAGAGCTTTTCCCTTCAAATATTTATCCAATTCTCTTTTGAAAGTTATTGTTGCTGCATAAAAATATTTTTTCTCATCGTTCCTCTGGTTCATCCAATTCATATACGCTGGTGGCTCCTGGTTACTGATCCTTCTGCCAGTGGAAACTGTTTCTCCTTATTTATTCTTTTATTTATTCTATAAATATAGTTCATGATTTTGAATGCCTCTATCAATACCTCCCTTTATTCTAAGTACAATCCTAGTTTCTCTTCTCCCTCTACATCTTTCATCCCTGCTACAATTCTAATGCGAAGGAATACTTTCCAATTGCCTGGATGAGTGCAGTTCCAACAATACTCAAGAAGCTCAACACCATTCAGGAAAAAACAGCTCACTTGATTGGCATCTCATCCACAAACATTTGTTCCCTTGACCACTGACGCACAGTAGCAGCAGTGTGTACCATCTACAAGATGCACTGCATTACAGGAAGTTATCTAAGCTTCTTAGACAGTGCCTTCCAAACGCACAAACATTACCGTCTAGAAGGACATGGTCAGCAGATATATGGGAACAGCATAAGCTGGCTGTACCCCAACAAGTCGCTAACCATCCTGCATTTGGAAAAATATGAAAAACCTTTCCTTCACTGTCGCTGGGTCAAAATCCTGGAACTCCCTTCTTAACAACACTATGGGTGTACTCCACCACATGGACTGCAGCAGTTTGAGAAAGCAGCTCACCACCACCTTCACAAGGGCAATAGGGATGGACAATAAATGTTGACTTAGCCAGCAAAGCCCACATCCTTTAAATTATTTTTGTTAAATCTCCAGAGTGGACCACAATATTTAAGCTAGAGTATAACTTCTTTGCTTTCTATTCAATGCGTCCATTTATAAAGTCAATGGATACCTTAACCACCTTCTTAACTTGTCCTGCCACCTTCAAAGACTTGTATATGTACATTCTCAGTCCGTCTGTTCTTGTCTGGTTTGTCGTGTGCTTGAGGTCGAGATGAGATGCTTTGAAGTTTGTCTATTTTCCCTAAGTAAGCTCCTCAAAACTATTGCTTGTTAAAGTCATGATTATTTATTTGCAGCTCTCTGTACATCTTTGGAACTCTGCATGAGGTTGGGCATCTCCTTTCTCCAGATTTCAGTTACTTAGTCATGTGCCATTTCTCCATAGTTACATCAACATCAGGTGATTTTTGTGTTAATCGTTCACTCTATAGCACAATTTTTAAAATTGTACCATTTAGTTTATACTGTGACTCTATTATTCCTATCAAATAAATCATGATATTCAGAACAACTAAAATCAATCATAAAAACAGACAAAGCTGAAAGTGCAGCCCCTGTGGAGATAGAAACGGAGTTAGTAGGAGAAATGTTAATGCCAATGTTCTAAGATTTCAGCAGAGCTGGGATCAAGGATTGCTCAAGGGAGATGTTTGGAGGAATAGGTGTCTTAAATAGGTGCCAGCAGAACTCTTAGGCAGGGGGTAGTGTAAAGAAAGAGAATTAGGAAAAGGGGGTGGGACAAAATGGATAGGTTTGAAGAGCTGACACAGTCACAATGGGCTGAATGGTATCTTACTGCGCTGTATCACTCTCTCTAAAGTACCAAGTCCTGAAAGGGTGTTGGTGACCGTGAACTTCAATGTTTAGGTCCATGTTATGCTTGGCAGGGTACTGTAGTGGTTTGCTGTTGCCTACTGCAGTTTCTGGTTGACCAGGAGACTCTCCTGCTCTTACTATCTGCCCTAGGCATATTGGAGGGATTTACAGGTTTATAATCAACCGGTTTGGCCATGTGGTGAACACATCTTCCAAGGCCAACAAGTTGCCAGAACGGGACTTGAACAAAGAGCTTTTTGCCTCAAAGTCAGGGATGCTACCACTGCACTGCACCACAAGGCTCCTCAATGATTCTACATGCTTTAAATTGTCTGAATGTTACAGCAGTTACTTTTTACACTGGGCACAAGTGTCTGAGTCAGACTGAGTTAAGTACTCAAGGATGAGATTCTGGTCCATTTTCATATAGATTCCATTACAAACAAATGATCAATTAAAACACTTTAATTTTATTACACCAAACTCGACTATTTTAAAGAGAGGCAAAAAGAATGTCATAGTAATTTCCTTCACCCTGTTGCTAGCCTGCATTGCTTAGTCTGTTAACACCAGCATGTTCTTTCTTGCCCTGGTACTGTTTCAGGTAATGTTGGTTCAATGTAGAGGAACATGATAATGCCCAGAGTGATCTTCAAATTGGAAGATTTTATTGCGCAGTCCATAAGCTGGTGCAAAAAATACTTTGCTATAGTAGGGTTCAGTGTCATCAACATGTGTCCTTTGTCTCCAAGGATCTGGCAAACAGTCCCTTCAGACAATTCAACCACATTGGATTTCCTCCATATAAAAGAGTCAATTATGCTGGCTGGGTAGCATGCGCTGACATGCATTATTCTGAGCTAACTATCTGTACAGCAAGGGAGTGGAAGGCTTTCCAATTATATTGGATCATTAGGAAGTATATAATGGCAAAGAAAAGCAGCCAGTAACACCCGGCTCTAACAACTGGTAAAAGTTAAGTTTCATTTTCTCCTACTGATCATGGCTCATGCAGAATCTGTGAACTGGTTTGGTTTTCGATGCAGAGCTTCAGTCACAGCACAAATGCAGCTTTTGCATGTTTTGCATATTGATTCCAATCTAGACTCTGAGGGGAGCCCAGGTGAAGTATTTGCATAAAAATTCAGTAGAGTGATTACCTTGACTTGAGAACAAACACGTAGCTGTCGTGAAAAAGAAATTTAAATCTTTGTTGTGACCAACCCAGGAGGTTAAATGAAGAGGGGAGCCAGTTCACTCCTTCTCACCTGGTCAGAACAAAACTGGGGGTTTGTGTCTGGGATTTGTTCCCACAGAATGACGGAAGAATTATAGTGGGGAATGTAAGCTGTTCTTCCAAAAGCAATTCAAAAACTGCAAAACGATTCATAAGAACATAAAAACATAAGAACTAGGAACAGGAGTAGGCCATCTGGCCCCTCGAGCCTGCTCCACCATTCAATAAGATCATGGCTGATCTTTTCATGGACTCAGCTCCCCTTTCCCGCCCGCTCACCATAACCCTTAATTCCTTTACTGTTCAAAAAGTTATCTATCCTTGCCTTAAAAACATTCAATGAGGTAGCCTCAACTGCTTCACTGGGCAGGGAATTCCACAGATTCACAACCCTCTGTGTGAAGAAGTTCCTCCTCAACTCAGTCCTAAATCTGCTCCCCCTTATTTTGAGGCCATGCCCCCTCGTTCTAGTTTCACCTGCCAGTGGAAACAACCTTCCTGCTTCTATCTTATCTGTTCCTTTCATTATCTTATATATTTCTATAAGATCTCCCCTCATTCTTCTGAATTCCAATGAGTATATTCCCAGTCTACTCAATCTCTCCTCATAAGCCAACCCTCTCAACTCTGGGATCAACCTAGTGAATCTCCTCTGCACTCCTTCCAGTGCCAGTAAACCCTTTCTCAAGTAAGGTTATCAAAACGGTACACAGTACTCCAGATGTGGCCTCACTACTGACTGGTAGAAATAGGGAACCCTGGATGATTTGGGATATTGAGGCCCTGGTCAAGAAGAAGAAGGAGGCACAGGACATGCATAGGCAGCTGGTATCAAGTGGATCCCTTGAAGAGTATAGAAGGATGTAGAAGTAGAGTTAAGAGAGAAATCAGGAGGGCAAAAATGGGACGGGAGATTGCTTTGGCAGATAAGGCAAAGGAGAATCCAAAGAAATACATAAAGGGCAGAAGAGTAACAAGGGAGAGAGTGGGACCTCTTAAGGATCAACAAGATCAATTATGTGCGGGTCCACAAGAGATGGGTGAGATCCTAAATGAATATTTCTCATCAGTATTTACTGTTGAGAAAAGCATGGATGTTAGGGAACTTGGGGAAATAAATAGTGATGTCTTGAGGAGTGTACATATAACAGAGAAGGAGGTGCTGGAAGTCTTAAAGTGCATCAAGCTAGATAAATTCCTGGGACCTGATGAAGTGTATCCCAGGACGTTGTGGGAGGCTAGGAAGGAAATTGCAGGTCCTCTAGCAGAGATATTTGAATCATCGACAGCCACGGGTGAGGTGCCTGAAGATTGGAGGGTGGCAAAATTTGTGCCTTTGTTTAAAAAGGGCTGCAGGGAAAAGCCTGGGAACTACAGGCCGGTGAGCCTCACATCTGTAGTGAGTAAGTTATGAGAAAGTATCCTGAGAGACAGGATCTATAGGCATTTAGAGAGGCAAGAACTGGTTAGGGACAGTCAGCATGGCTTTGTGAGTGGAAAATCATGACTCACAAATTTGATTGCGGTTTTGAAGGGGTAACCAAGAGGGTTAATGAGGGCAGTGCAGTTGATGTTGTCTACATGGACTTTAGCAAGGCCTTTGACAAGGTACCACATGGCAAATTGTTGCATGAAATTAAATCTCATGGGATCCAGGGTGAGGTAGCCAAATGGATACAAAATTGGCTTGATGACAGAAGATAGAGGGTGGTTGCAGAGGGTTGTTTTTCAAACTGGAGGCCTGTGACCAGCGATGTGCCTCAGGGATCGGTGTTGGGTCCACTGTTATTTGTCACTTATATGAAAGATTTGGATGAGAATTTAGGAGGCATGGTTAGTAAGTTTGCAGATGACACCAAGGTTGATGGCATAGTGGACAGTGAAGAAGGTTATCTCAGATTGCAATGGGATCTTGATCAATTGGGCCAATGGGCTGACAAATGGCAGGTGGAGTTTAATTTAGATAAATGCGAGGTGATGCATTTTGGTAGATCAAACCAGGGCAGGACTTACTCAGTTAATGGCAGGGTGTTGGGGAGAGTTATAGAACAAAGAGATCTAGGGGTACATGTTCATAGTTCAGTAAAAGTGGTGTCATAGGTGGACAGGGTGGTGAAGAAGGCATTCGACATGCTTGGTTTCATTGGTCAGAACATTGAATACAGGAGTTGAGACGTCTTGTTGAAATTGTACAAGACATTGGTAAGGCCACACTTGGAATACTGTGTACAGTTCTGGCCACCCTATTATAGAAAGGATATTATTAAATGAGAAAGAATGCAGAAAGGATTTACTAGGATACTACCAGGACTTGATGGTTTGAATTATAAGGAGAGGCTGAATAGACAGGGACTTTTTTCTCTGGAGCATAGGAGGCGTTGGGGTGATCTTATAGAAGTCTATAAAATAATGAGGGGCACAGATCAGCTAGATAGTCAATATCTTTTCCCAAAGGTAGGGGAGCCTAAAACTGGAGGGCATAGGTTTAAGGTGAGAGGGAAGAGATACAAAAGGGTCCAGAGGGGCAATTTTTTCACACAGAGGGTGGTGAGTATCTGGAACAAGCTGCTAGAGGTAGTAGTGGAGGCAGGTACAATTTTGTCTTTTAAAAAGCATTTAGACAGTTACATGGGTAAGTTGGGTATAGAGGGATATGGGCCAAACGCAGGCAATTGGGACTAGCTTAGTCGGTAAAAAAAAAGGTGGCATGGACAGGTTGGGCTGAAGGGCCTGTTTCCATGCTATAAACCTCTATGACTCTATGGGCCCTATTTTAACATTTTGATTATAAGTGCTGAGCGGACTTGAATCTGGGAGTGTTTCAGGTCCGACTTTTAGACCCGTTCTGAGGCGCTCCCATACGCACTCTGCCTGCAAAAATATCAGCGAGTCTGAATCGTGCTGCATAAGCCTGTGGGCGGGGCTTAACGTGCCCAAAACACTGCAGCTCCGATCAGCGCCTTCAACTGCGCATGCGCAGAAAACAAAATGATAAAATGCGGCTCCTCAACCACTTCGCTCCTGGGCCAGATAATGCCTCCCCCTGACCCCCACAGAAATTTCCCCATCCCACAACATTACTGACCCCCTTATCCCCACCCACCCACCACCCAGATCGATCCCGGGTCCCTCCCCCTTCCCCCCACTGATCTCAGGCAAAGTGGCAGCGGACCCCCTTCCCCCCCAGTGATCTCAGGCAGAATGGCAGTGGACCCTCCTTCCCCCCAATGATCTCAGGCAAAATGGCAGCGGACCCCCTTCCCCCCCAGTGATCTCAGGCAGAATGGCAGTGGACCCTCCTTCCCCTCACTGATCTCAGGCAGAGTGGCAGCGGACCCCCTTCCCCCCCAGTGATCTCAGGCAGAGTGGCAGCAGACCCCCCTTCCCGCCCATTGATCTCAGGCAGAGTGGCAGCGGAGCCCCCTTCCTCCCCCCCCGATCTCAGGCCGAGTGGTTAAGGACCCTCCTTCCCCTCCACTGATCTTAGGCAGAGTGTCAGCAGAACCCTTTCCCCCACACTGATCTCAGGCAGAGAAATCCAACCTCCCTCCTCCACCCTACAGATATCAGGCAGGATGATCCCCTACACCCCCACCCAGGATCCTCCCGCAGAAAGCCCCCATCGCCCCTGGACTCCGATGGCTGTGCAACACCTTCCTCTCTCTCTCCTATCCCCAATCATTGAGACACTGATCCACCCCCCCACCCCCCCCTTCCCATCAGCACATCTGCAAGTGCTCACTTGCCTTCCCTTCAATGCTAACAAGGAAACTGCATGGAACTTGCTGGAATGTTCTGCCAAACTGCCTGCAGCTGATCTGCCCTAACGAGGGGCAGCGCCATTAAAAACTCAAGAATGGACAGGCAGGCAGGCACTCCTGCACAAAATGTGCCCACGACCAGCCCCCCGATTTTCTGAGGGCGATCTGGATGCAGCAGAGGAGAGGCGGGACACCCTCTTCCCCCGAGGAGGACGCAGACCCGGGGGGCTGATGGAAATGCGACCTGCGGCCAGGACACTGGCCCCCCCGAACCGCGAAGCAGTGCCGGAAAAAGGTCAATGACCTCATCCGGGCAGCAAGGGTGAGTGCTGAACCCCATTTAGCATTTTCCCCCATATCTCCCTCAAATTCTCCCATCCCCAGCACCCTGCATGCTTCCAGCTCCTGACCCCCAAGCACCTCCTTCCGATCTCCCCTAGGGCACCACTGCGCTTGACCTCTCAGGGCCGCCAGCTGATACTCTGCAGGAGTCACGCCATCATTTCTTTCATGGTTCCTACTGTCTCCACAGGAGAAGACCGACCATAACACCCATGACAGGGTGAGGACAGGGGGTGGTGAGCCAGACCTGTGGGTCCTCACCCTCTTTGAGGAGCGGGCATTGGAGCTGTCAAGGGCAGGGGAGATGCGGGCTGTCAGTGACAGCCTGATCGGGCTGCCGTCAAGACGTGAGCACCTGTCAATCCTCCACTTACTTTGAGGTAACTTCTCGGGGACACGAGTTTTGGGTGCAAGGGGCAAGGTTTAAAGGAGAAGAACGAGGCATGTTTATTTGCACAGAGAGGATAGTGGGTCCCTGGAACTCACTGCCAGGGGGAGTTCACGGCTGCAGATATGATAGTAACCTTTAAGGGGCATCTCTACAGCTATGTGAATGGGATGGGAATAGAGGCATATGATCCCCTGAAGGGTAGGGATAACAAATCAGATGGGCAGCCTGGTCGCTACAGGCTTGGAGGGCTGAAAGACCTGTCCCTGTGATATAATTTTTTTGGTGCTTTGTTCTATGTTCAATGGAGAAATGTGAATCACGTGTTTTGCATCCCGGATTCCCCTCCCTCCCTTGCACTTAACCTTGTGTCCTGTGTTGCAGGGACAGATCCGGACGCCCCGGGGCCTTCTGGACTCCACGCCCCTACTGCAGCTCCTGCCCATCCTGGTCCAGACAGCTTGGACGGGTCCTCGGGGGGTATGGGTGAAGGGACCTCCGAGGCTGGCACAGTTTTGGCATCAGCTTCCAAATCATAACTCACCATCCCAGAAACTGACACATCAGTGGGTCCAGTTAGTGGTGAGACTTCTGGGTCACTCTCTGGTGACCGTCTCTGGCCCCAGGCTACATGCACGGCCTCTGAGATCACTTCTCCCTCAACTGCTGGAGATGCAACAACAGAGCCAGGAAATGCAGGAGGGGCTGATGGCTACATAGGACCAATTACGTGGCTGTTGGGCGGAGTCCCAAAGCTTTCAGGCGTACCATCTATTGCCTGTCTTGTGTGCTTCCCAGGCTCCTCTTCAAATACCCCCAGGATGTCAGAGCTCCTGACAATGAAACTGTCATGCACGCTGCCTGGGTGTCTTGCGCAAACATTCATAATGCTCATGTTATGTTCTCACATGAGTTGAACATTCAGGGAGTGGAACCCCTTTCTGTTGACGAATCTTCGTGGATTCAGTAGGGGGTCCTGGAGGGCAATGTGTGTGCAGTCAATGGCTCCCTGTACATTAAGCAACCCCGCAATGGCTGCAGACCCTGCAGCCCGGGCCTCCTGATGGGCCTGGTCCAGGTTAAATTTGATGCACTGTCCTACCCAGACATACAGGGCTTCTGTGACCTGCTTGACACAGGTGTAGACAGCTGATTGGGAGATGCCATAGACATCTCCACTAGGGGTCTGGAAGGAGCCACATAAAAGTTCAGAGCGGCCGTCAATTTGACAGCCACCGAGAGTGGGTGCCCCCCCCCCCCGCCTCTAGTGCCAGGTCCTGCAACAGGTAGCACAAGTGTTGCACTGTCTCCTTTCAGAGGTGGAGATGTTGGCAGCACACGGTGTCCGACATCTGTTCAAATGACACTCATGCATGGAACTGCCGGGGTCTCTGCTCCTTCCTTCTCCTGCGCATCCCCCCCCTCCCCCCCCCCACCCCCACCCCCAGATGAATGGCAGCCACCTCCTGCCTCTGGTGTCATCTCCCTCTACTCTTGCAAGTGGCAAGGCCCGGGCCTGCTGTGCCCGCAATTCTTCCTCCAGCTCCTCCTCCTCAGCTCCAACAGCAACCAAAAGAACAGCAAGATTGATTGGTTGCATCGCAAAAGCCATCTCGTCACTCTGAAGTGGGGGAGGTGGGAAGAGATGGAGAGGAACACATGTAGAAGTTAAGGGACGCTGCTTGCCCCACGCACATCAACAGTCACAGCTCCCCCCCCAATTCCCCCAGCCACTTGCTCTCCAGAATCACAGCTCCCACAATTCCCCCGGCCACATGCTCCCCATAATCACAGCTCCTTGCAAAGTTGAGAGGCTGCAGCAGTGCAATTTGCAAGAGCTTTGTGCACATCCTTCAGCTGGAAGTGAGCTGAGTGCACTATGACCCAGCATCACTGTAAGACCCGAGGTCAGTGCTGAGACCTGGGTCCGTGCTGCAAGTCGGTCATTGGAGACCCTGCAGAGCAACAGCCCCCCCACCTCCCCACACTCGCAGAGCCACCACCAACCCGAGACTGAAAATGGCTGCAATAAAAGGACACCAGTAAGCAGCAGAGAACTATCGGACTCTATGCACTTACCTCCTCACTAACCCTCACTGATGGAGTGCCTGAATCGGACTTTTATGGAACAAAAAAGTTCCTCCAAAACCGTGTTAGGGAACTGGAGCTGGAGTTGGATGAACTTAGGATCATCAGGGACGCAGAGATGGCCATAGACACAAGCTTTAGGAATACAGTTACTCCGAGGATTGAAAACAGATGGGTGACGGTGAGAGGGGCTGGGAGGAAGCAGTCCGTGCAGGGATCCCCGGTGGTCGTTCCCCTTAGCAACAAGTATTCCGCTTTGGATACGGTTGAGGGGGATGACATACCAGTGGGGAGCCGCAGTGAGAGGATCTCCAGCACTGTGTCCGTCTCTGTGGCTCGGGAGGGAAAGGGGGAGAGCGGGAGGGCGATAGTTATTGGGGACACGTTAGTTAGAGGGATAGATAGGAGGTTCTGTGGCAGCAAAAGAGACTCACGGATGGTATGTTTCCTACCGGATGCCAAGGTCCGTGATGTCTCAGACCGTGTTTTCCAGATTCTGAAGGGGGAGGGGAAACAGTCACAAGTCGTGGTGCACATTGGTACCAATGACATAGGTAAGAGAAGGGACGGGGATTTAAAGCAGGAATTTCTGGAGCTGGGCTGGAAGCTGAGAGCCAAGACGAAACATGTGGTCATCTCTGGTACGTTGCCGGTACCACGTGATAGCGAGTTGAGGAACAGGGAGAGAGTGCAGTTAAATATGTGGTTGCAGGGATGGTGTAGGAGGGAGGGTTTCAGATACGTGGATAATTGGAACACGTTCTGGGGAAGGTGGGACCTGTACAGACAGGACGGGGTGCACCTGAACCAGAGGGGCACCAATATCCTCGGAGGGAAATTTGTTACGGCTCTTCAGGGGGGTTTAAACTAATTTGTCAGGGGAGTGGGAAAGGGAGTTGTAGTCCAGAAGTCAGTGAGGGTGGTGAGGTATTGGGGAAGGTATCAGGGTCAAGGGTGGGTACTGGTAGACAGGAAGGTGGGTTGAAGTGTGTCTACTTCAATGCAAGGAGCATCCGGAACAAGGTAGATGAACTTGGGGCGTGGATTGGTACTTGGGACTACGATGTTGTGGCCATTATGGAGACGTGGGTAGAACAAGGACAGGAATGGTTGTTGGACGTTCCGGGGTATAGATGTTTCACTAAGTGTAGGGAAGCTGGTAAAAGAGGTGGAGGAGTGGCATTGTTAATCAAGGATAGTTTAACGGCTGCGGAAAGGCACTTCGTGGGGGATCTGCACACTGAGGTAATATGGGCTGAAGTTAGAAATAGGAAAGGAGCGGTCACGTTGCTAGGAGTTTACTATAGGCCCCCAAATAGTAATAGAGATGTGGAGGAAGAAATTGCTAAGCAGATTATGGATATGTGTGGGGGTCACAGGGTAGTTGGCATGGGGGACTTTAACTTTCCAAATATTAATTGGAACCTTTGTAGGTCAAATAGTTTGGATGGGGCAGTTTTTGTGCAGTGTGTGCGGGAGGGTTTCCTGACACAATATGTGGATGGGCCGACTAGAGGTGAGGCCACATTGGATTTGATACTGGGAAATGAACCGGGCCAAGTGTTAGATTTGGTTGTGGGAGAGCAATTTGGAGATAGTGACCACAATTCGGTGTCTTTTGTAATTGCAATGGAGAGGGTTAGGGCCGTACGGCAGGGCAAGGTTTACAATTGGGGGAGGGGTAATTATGATGCGATTAGGCAAGAATTAGGGGGCATAAGTTGGGAACAGAAACTGTCAGAGAAAGGAACTAATGAAAAGTGGAACTTTTTCAAGGAACAAATACTGGATGTCCTTGATAGGTATGTTCCTGTCAGGCAGGGAGGAAATGGCCGAGTGAGGGAACCATGGTTCACAAAAGAGGTGGAATGTCTTGTGAAAAGGAAGAGGGAAGCTTATGTAGGGATGAGGAAACAAGGTTCAGATGGCTCGATTGAGGGTTACAAGTTAGCAAGGAATGAGCTGAAAAAGGGGCTTAGGAGAGCTAGGAGGGGACATGAGAAGTCCTTGGCGGGTCGGATCAAGGAAAACCCCAAGGCTTTTTACTCTTATGTGAGGAATAAAAGAATGACCAGGGTGAGGTTAGGGCCGGTCAAGGACAGTAGTGGGAACTTGTGTATGGAGTCAGTAGAGATAGGCGAGGTGATGAATGAATACTTTTCTTCAGTGTTCACCAAGGAGAGGGGCCATGTTTTTGAGGAAGAGAAGGTGTTACAGGCTAATAGGCTGGAGGAAATAGATGTTCGGAGGGAGGATGTCTTGGCAGTTTTGAATAAACTGAAGGTCGATAAGTCCCCTGGGCCTGATGAAATGTATCCTAGGATTCTGTGGGAGGCAAGGGATGAGATTGCAGAGCCTTTGGCGTTGATCTTTGGGTCCTCGCTGTCCACGGGGATGGTGCCAGAGGACTGGAGAATGGCGAATGTTGTTCCTCTGTTTAAGAAAGGGAATAGAAATGACCCTGGTAATTATAGACCGGTTAGTCTTACTTCGGTGGTTGGTAAATTGATGGAAAGGGTCCTTAGGGATGGGATTTACGACCATTTAGAAAGATGCGGATTAATCCGAGATAGTCAGCACGGATTCGTGAAGGGCAAGTCGTGCCTCACAAATTTGATAGAATTTTTTGAGGAGGTAACTAAGTGTGTTGATGAAGGTAGGGCAGTTGATGTCATATACATGGATTTTAGTAAGGCGTTTGATAAGGTCCCCCATGGTCGGCTTATGATGAAAGTGAGGAGGTGTGGGATAGAGGGAAAGTTGGCCGATTGGATAGGTAACTGGCTGTCTGACCGAAGACAGAGGGTGGTGGTCGATGGAAAATTTTCGGATTGGAGGCAGGTTGCTAGCGGTGTGCCGCAGGGATCAGTGCTTGGTCCTCTGCTCTTTGTGATTTTTATTAATGACTTAGAGGAGGGGGCTGAAGGGTGGATCAGTAAATTTGCTGATGACACCAAGATTGGTGGAGTAGTGGATGAGGTGGAGGGCTCATCCACTACTCCATGGTAGTGGATGAGCCCTCCACTACCATGGACAAAGAGACATAGATAGGATGCAAAGCTGGGCTGAAAAATGGCAAATGGAGTTTAACCCTGATAAATGTGAGGTGATTCATTTTGGTAGGACAAATTTAAATGTGGATTACAGGGTCAAAGGTAGGGTTCTGAAGACTGTGGAGGAACAGAGAGATCTTGGGGTCCATATCCACAGATCTCTAAAGGTTGCCAGTCAAGTGGATAGAGCTGTGAAGAAGGCCTATAGTGTGTTAGCTTTTATTAACAGGGGGTTGGAGTTTAAGAGCCGTGGGGTTATGCTGCAACTGTACAGGACCTTGGTGAGACCACATTTGGAATATTGTGTGCAGTTCTGGTCACCTCACTATAAGAAGGATGTGGAAGCGCTGGAAAGAGTGCAGAGGAGATTTACCGGGATGCTGCCTGGTTTGGAGGGTAGGTCATATGAGGAAAGGTTGAGGGAGCTGGGGCTGTTCTCTCTGGAGCGGAGGAGGCTGAGGGGAGACTTAATGGAGGTGTATAAAATGATGAAGGGGATAGATAGAGTGAACGTTCAAAGACTATTTCCTCGGGTGGATGGAGCTATTACAAGGGGGCATAACTATAGGGTTCGTGGTGGGAGATATAGGAAGGATATCAGAGGTAGGTTCTTTACGCAGAGAGTGGTTGGGGTGTGGAATGGACTGCCTGCAGTGATAGTGGAGTCAGACACTTTAGAAACATTTAAGCGGTTATTGGATAGGCACATGGAGCACACCAGGATGATAGGGAGTGGGATAGCTTGATCTTGGTTTCAGATAAAGCTCGGCACAACATCGTGGGCCGAAGGGCCTGTTCTGTGCTGTACTGTTCTATGTTCTATGTCTGTTTCGTGCCGGATTGGCGAATGCGGTGGTAAATGAGGTGCCAGTAAAGTTGGGGGTGCAACCCACAAATTCAAAGTGAACTTAAACAAATCCCTCAGAGTTATAAGGATTTTGTATCAGAAGGAAGAATGATCACATTTCCCCAGAGTGAGGCGAGTAAGCCGATAGCGATACTAGGCTTTTTCTTTGTTTCAAGAAAACCTTGCTTACTTGTCTTCTTATTGCTCACAGCTCAAATAGTTAAATATATTCTTATTTGGAAAAGGAGACCTTTGCTGTGACCAACTGAGGAGGTTGAACTGAGGGGAGCCATTTTAGTTTTAATTTAGTTTAATTGTTAGTGTCACAAATAGGTTTACGTTCACACTGCAATGAAGCAGTCGTCACACTCCGGCGCATGTTCGGGTACACTGAGGGAGAATTTAACATGGCCAATGCATCTAACTAGCACTTCTTTCAGACTGTGGGAGGAAACCGGAACACCTGGAGGAAACCCATGCAGACATGGGGAGAACATGCAGACTCCGCACAGACAGAGACCCAAGCTGGGTCCCTGGCGCTCTGAGGCAGCAGTGCTAACCACTGTGCCGCCTCTTCTACCTGGTCATAACTGGTGCAATGACCTTTGGTACGAAAAATAAAGAAAAAATTAAGCTTACGATTCTAAATGGGTGTAAGAGCAGAGGGACCTATCACCATGGATTGCCACATTTAGTAGAATTCCTGGAAATAATTCTGTAATCAATATCTCTGCGATAGATTAGAATACATGGGGTTAGACGTCAAGCTGCAACTATATAAATAAAAGCAAAATAATGCAGATGCTGGAAATCTGAAATACAAACAGAAAGTGCTGGATAAACTGAGCAGGTCTTGCAGCACCTGTGGAGAGAGAAATAGAGTTAACATTTTGAGTCTGTATGACTCTTTTCCGTACACAAATCCAAGGTTAGGCCACGACTAAAGTATCGTGTTCAGTTCTGGACATCACAGCTTAAGGATATATTAGCCTCGAAGGGACTGCATGTAAATTTACCAGAATGATAGCTATGCTGGAATGTTATGGCCGTATAAGGAGACCAACACTGTTCACTACATTCCAGGTACGCTCTATCCAAGATTCCATACAAGTGAAGCAAGACATCTTTACTCCTGTACTCAAATCCTCGTGGAATAAAAGCCATTGGCCTCCCTAATTGCTTTTACTGACTCATCAGCTAAGACACCCAGGTTTCTTTGGATATCTGAAGGGTGGATCAGTAAATTTGTTGATGACACCAAGATTGGTGGAGTAGTGGATGAGGTGGAGGGCTGTTGTAGGCTGCAAAGAGACATAGATAGGATGCAAAGCTGGGCTGAAAAATGGCAAATGGAGTTTAACCCTGATAAATGCGAGGTGATTCATTTTGGTAGGACTAATTTAAATGTGGATTACAGGGTCAAAGGTAGGGTTCTGTAGACTGTGGAGGAACAGAGAGATCTTGGGGTCCATATCCACATATCTCTAAAGGTTGCCACTCAAGTGGATAGAGCTATGAAGAAGGCCTATAGTGTGTTAGCTTTTATTAAAAGGGGGTTGGAGTTTAAGAGCCGTGGGGTTATGCTGCAACTGTACAGGACCTTGGTGAGACCACATTTGGAATATTGTGTGCTGTTCTGGTCACCTCACTATAAGAAGGATGTGGAAGCGCTGGAAAGAGTGCAGAGGAGATTTACCAGGATGCTGCCTGGTTTGGAGGGTAGGTCTTATGAAGAAAGGTTGAGGGAGCTAGGGCTGTTCTCTCTGGAGCGGAGGAGGCTGAGGGGAGACTTAATAGAGGTTTATAAAATGATGAAGGGGATAGATAGAGTGAACGTTCAAAGATTATTTCCTCAGGTGGATGGAGCTATTACAAGGGGCATGGTGGGAGATACAGGAAGGATATCAGAGGTAGGTTCTTTACGCAGAGAGTGGTTGGGGTGTGGAATAGACTGCCTGCAGTGATAGTGGAGTCAGACACTTTAGGAACATTTAAGCGGTTATTGGATAGGCACATGGAGCACACCAGGATGATAGGGAGTGGGATAGCTTGATCTTGGTTTCAGATAAAGCTCGGCACAACATCGTGGGCCGAAGGGCCTGTTCTGTGCTGTACTGTTCTATGTTCTATATCAACACTTCCCAATCTCACCCCATTTAAGAAATACTCTGGACCTCCATTCCTCTTACCAAAGTGGATAACCTTACACTTATCAACCTTATATGCCATCTGCCATGTTCTTGCCACTTCAAGTCTGTCAAAATTCCCTTGAAGCCTCTTTGCATCCTCCTCACAACTCACATTCCCATGTAGTCTTGCAACATCCACAAACTTGGAAATATTACATTTATTCCCCACATCCAAATCATTGATTTAGATTGTGAATGGCTGGGGCCCAAGCACTGATCCTTGCGGTACCCCACTAGACACAGCCTGCCAACCTGAGAATGACCCATATATTCCTACTCTGTTTTCTGTGTATTAACCAATTCTCAGTCCTTGCCAGTATATTACCCCCTTATTCCCATGTGATTTAACTTTATTTACTAACCTCCTGTGGGACCTTATTGAAAGCCACATACACCAAACAAATCCACTAGTTCCCCTTATTTATATTGTTAGTATCATCCTCAAAAAACTCCAACAGGTTTGTCAAACATGATTTCCCTCCCGTAAATCCATGTTGACTATGCCCAGTGAGATTATTATTTTTAAAGTATTTAAGTATCATATCCTTTAAAATAGATCTAGCATTTTCCCTACAACTGAGGTCAGGCCAACAGGTCTGAGGTTTCCTGTTTTCTCTCTCTCTCCTTTCTTAAATAGTGGGTGCAAGGGGCAAGGTTTAAAGGAGAAGAACGAGGCATGTTTATTTGCATTGTAGACATTGTTCCAGAATCTATAGAATTTTGAAAGGTGATCACCAATACATCTATTATCTCTACAGCCACTTCTTCCAACACTCTGGGATGTAGTTCATCAGGCCCCAGGGATTCGTCAACTTTCAGTCCCATTAATTTATACAATACTTCTTTTTTACTATTACAAATTTCTTTCACTTTCATTTTCACAAGTCCCTTGGTTCGCTATTATTTCTGGGGGATTTCTCGTATCCTCCTCCGTGAAGACAGTACAAAGTAATTATTTAACTTCTCTGCCATTTCTTATGCTCTCTTATAAATTCTCCTGTCTTTACCAGTAATGGATCCACATTTGTCTTTTTCTTTTTAAATAATTACAGAAGCTTTTCGTCCATTTTTATGTTTCTTGCTAGTTTACATTCAGATTCTATTCTCTCGTTATCTGTTTCTTGGTCCTGCTTTGCTGAATTTTAAAATGCTCAGGCTTACTACTTTTTATGACAATTTATAAGACTCTATTTAATCTTGCCCGCAATCTAACCAATCGCTAACCTTCCCTATTTGTTCTTCTTGGCCCTCCCACTTTTTCAAGTGCATGGAACCCTCTATTCAGTTCTGAAGATTCATATGGACTTGAAATATGGACTCTGTTTGTCTCTCCACAGATGCTGCCAGACCTGTTGAGGTTTTCCAGCACTTTTTGTTTTTATTTCAGATTTCCAGCATCCGCCATGTTTTGCTTTTATTTGAAGCATCTTCCTTTGATCCATTATATCTTTAATTTCCTTTGACAACCATGGTTGGTTCACTATTCCTATTGGGGATTTTATGCCTTAAACAAATATGTATTCATTGTAACCCATGTATTACTTCTTTAAATGCTGTCTATCATATTACTTGTCTACCATCATACCTTTTAATGTGTTTTCCCAATCCACCACAGCTATCTTGCCTCCCATACCATTATGGTTTCCTTTGTTTTGACTGAAAGCCTTAGTTTCAGATTGAACTTCATTATTTTCAAACTTAATGTGAACTTCCAACATATTATGGCCACTCTTTCCTCAAATTTCTTTCACAACAAGATTATTTAATCAGTCCCCTCTCATTGCATAATACCAGATCCGAAATAGCCTGTTTCCTAGATGGTTCTTCAACATACTGGTCTCGAAAACTATCTCCTACACTCCAGAAATTCATCCTCCACAGCATTAGTGCTCAATAAATTTACCCAGTCAATATGTAGATTGAAGTCTCCCATGACTAACGCAGTGTCCTATATTACGACTACTGTTCCATTGTCTGTAAACAACTCACCTTGCTGCTTCTTAGTTCAACCCAAATGAGGGCAGTAAGCTCTTTCATTGGGGAGGGGTTCTTTTGGCCAGGGTCCTCTGCTGGACACAGGTACCTGTTCAGGAGGGCACCTCAATCCTGCAGGGAGGTTGCCAGCCTTCCATCATGATGTGGACTTCCCATTCCTCCTCATCCCCCACCCCTGCAGTGGTGAGATGGGGTCATTCAGTGGCCTTTAATTAATCACCTGGGCCTCAATTGACCTCGGGGCAGTAAGGCCAACCTTGATCTTCCCCACTCTGATTAGTCATGATGAGTTGGTCTCTCCATCCCACATTCCTACCTGATTATATGGCACCATTCACACGCCACGCACTCCTTGGTATTGGGACCGTGGGGGGAGGTGGTATTAAACTCCATCGTTGAACATCATAGTCCTTATTACCATATTATAAAATGGATATAGAGGCACTGACGGTGATGTAAAAGAAGATTTGCATGGATTGTCTTCCAAATTTCCACTGTTTTGTTGCTTGATATGCAAGCATAATGTAACTAAATAAATGGATCATTAAATGGAACATCATCATCTTTGTTAAACAATGAATTAGGTGAATGAATACAGGATGAGTATGGATGACACAGTGGCACAGTGGTTAGCACTGCTGCCTCACAGCTCCAGGGACCCAGGTTCAATCCCAGCCTTGGGCGACTGTCTGTGTGGTGTTTGCATTTTCTCCCAGTGTCTGCGTGGGCTTCCTCTGGTGCTCCAATTTCCTCCGGGTGCTCTAGTTTCCTCCCACACTCCAAAGATATGCAGGTTAGGTGGATTGGCTATGCTAAATTGCCCCTTAGTGGCCCAGGATGTGTAGGTTAGGTGGATTAACTGTGGGAAATGTGTGGGGTTACAGGGAGAGGGTCTGGGTAAGTTACACTGTCAGAGAATTGGTGCAAACCCAATGGGCTGAATGGCCTCTTCTTTTAGGGATTCTATGAAAGGCCACGAGGCCTACCATGCTATTCCTTTTTCAGCCTTATAGAAATTTCTCTGCAATAAAGGTAAAGTCACCATAGTCCCAGATGACCATCGGCTGATGGTGATTTTAAACTGAAGATCACCACACCTCAGGCAAAGTTGAAAAGGCGGACCTCAGCCAGTACAGGATTGAACCCATGCTGTTGGCATTGCCGCATCACACACCAGTCATCCAGCCAACAAGCTAATTGATTCTCTGCAATATGCTCTACTCAGCCCAGTTTTCTTCCTACTTCTATGTCCTATTGTTCCTCTCTGCTTCAAGGGAAATGCAGATAGAATTCCAGAATTCCTATTTAATCTAAGCCAAGTTTTTTTTTACTTAGTGGGACATCTCCATAGCATTAGCTTATATTTAATGGGTTTGTTGTAATTAAACATAAAGATCCCAGCCTGAATGGTTGGAAGAGGTTGGGTTGCTGGAAGAATTACTAGTGGTGGTTTTGGATGGTCAATGGGTGGATGGAGGACTGAATTATTCTCTGATTTTAATGGAAGAAGTTGTATAAAAGAACAATTTTGTTAGATGACTCAATTGGGCAGGTGTTACAGAAGTAGAATACCAGCGGGATATGTGCAATGGGAAAAGTGGGGAGTCCAGGCAAGGACCACTGCTGGGACAGAAAGCTTTGATACCAAGTCTTAAGCAAGCCCCAGAAAAAGTCACTGCAAGAGAGAAAAACAGCAAGGGACCAAATGCCTGACATTACAGGTTTTAGAGATCAATTGGGCTGAGAAATCAAATATAATTTTTTGAAGACCATCATCCAAAAAGGAGACAAAAGCAAGAAGGAAATGCAACTTGGCAGAAATACAAATATATAAATACACAATCAGCCACAGGTGACACCCAGTGGCCAGGGTGTGGAACAGTAGGTAGATTGGAACCATGTTTTATTAGGAAACTGCGCAATCATTTTTGTGCCTGCAAAGTATGAGAAAGAGTCAAGTGCTCGAATTGGAGTAACATGACAGTGCCAGTGACAGGTCTCACAAACAAATATAAATGTTATAGCAGTGTAGACACAATTAACATTAAGAATTGTTGACAGGTGACAGAGGTGCTGATTTTAACAAAATACTGGTCCCTCTCTTCAGCATTTTACACATAAGTGAAGGTTATCACCACTTTCGTACTTGCTTGCATCTGATGTCTTCATGTAGTTGATTCTTACTCTTCCTCTCACTCCTTCTCTGCTTCTTCTTTCCCCTTAGCTCATTTTTCTTTCCGTTTTGTGCTGACTTGGCCTTCTCTGTTATCTCTTTATTTCTTTCTTTTTGGGTGAGAGATGGTATGGTGTGGTAAGGAGAATATGTGGTGAGGACCAAAGGTACAACATGACCCTCGGCCCATTTCCCATTCTCCCCTACAAACATCTAACCCTCCAGATCCCATCATCCCTCCAAATCTTTACCTTCTCTTGTCCCATTACCCATCCTACCACCCCCTCTTTAATGAAAATTGAAATAACATTAAATTAAGAATGGCAATGATATAAATGAAAGCAAATCCAAAAGAAAAACAGTCCATGTCCAAATGCAAGAGGACCTGGACAATGTACAGGCTTGGGCTGGCATGTGACAAGTAACATTTGCTCCACACAAGTGCCAAGCAATGACCATCTCCAAAAAGAGTAAATCTAACAATCACCCCATGCTTTCTATAGCATTGCCATCATTGAATCCTTGACTATCAATATCATGGGGTTACCATTGATCAGAAATTGAACTGGACTAGCCATATAAATACTGTGGCTACAAGAACAGCTCAGAGACTAGGGGGGTAATTTTCCCATCCTGCCCGCCATGGGAATCGTGAAGGCAGACCATGAAAAGGTCCGTTGACCTCAGGTGGGATTTTCCGGTTTTGGGGCAAGTGCAGCCAGAAAATCCCGCCCTAGGAATCCTGCAGTGAGTAACTCACATCCTGACTCACCAAAACCTGTCCACAATCTACAAGGCACAAATCAGGAGTGTGATGGAATACTCTTTCCTTGCCTGATGAGTGCAGCTCCAACAATACTCAAAAAGCTTGACATCAACCAGTCCACTTGATTGCCATCCTTTCCACAAACATTCACTGCCTCCACCATTGCTGCTCAGTGGCAACATTGTATACCATCTAAGAGGTGCACTGCAGGGTTAGAATCCTGGAACTCCCTCCCTAACAGCATTGTGGGTGTATCTATACTACATGGACTGCAAGGTTTCAAGAAGACAGCTCACCACTTCCTTTTAGGAGTGGGCAATGAATGCTGGCCTAGCCAGTGATGCCCATATCCCATGCATAAATAGAAAATGGCAAACATGACAAGGTAACCTATTTGGGTTGAGGAATGGAAGTTGGTCATGATACCAGTGGAACTCACTGCTCTTCTTTGAATACCACCATTGGATCTCTTACATTCAGCTGAAGAAACAGAGTCTTGGATTCATGACTCATTTGAATGATAGAATCGGGATAGAATCTCTGACAAAAGACACTCCCTCAGTACGACATTGAAGTGTTTGCCTAAATTACGTTGAACTCCTGCAATGGAATTTAGAACACACAATCCTCTGACTCACATGCAAGAAGGCTGCTGTTGAGTCAAACTGACAACAATTAACAGCTTTCTTTCAATTAAGCTGGTATGTTTCCCTTCAATGAGTAATTTTGTAATTCAGCACAGATTGACTGCCCAAAATGTCATGAAGTTCAATAGGTTATTTTACCACATCTAATTTGCTGCTAATTAAACTTTGCAAGTTTTTCAGTGCAATGTGTCTTGTGGAATTGCAATCTGAATGCCGCAAAAAAGATTTTCCGTGATTAGTTTTCTATAATTTTAGAAATAATTTTGAATTGCTTGTGTAATTTTCAGAAGGGAGTTTACCTATTTAAAACGTATCAATTTATTGCAGGGCCGGAACAACATGTTAAGTTCTTGTTGAGCTATTCAACATAATCAGTAGGACTCTCAGCATGAAGACACTGCAGAAGAAAGGGAATTTAAATTCTTTATAAGACAGCTAAGGTAAATGCTCTGATGAATTAGAAATAAAAGTTGCAGTCATCATCTTACTAAAGTTAGAGAAGGACCCAAAGAGGCCTACAATCACAAAGGAAAAATGTCACATTTAACTTAACATCAGCCTTGCATGTTATGGTGTTTTTCTAGACTTTTTCTAATGATATCTCATACAGCAGCCTGTCCTGGTCCCCCCATCCCGACACTATAGTTAAAAAAGCCCACCAATGCCTCTACTTTCTCAGAAAAAGAAAGGAAATTTGGCATGTTAGCTACAACTCTCACCAACTTTTACCGATGCACCATAGAAAGCATTCTTTCTGGTTGTATCACAGCTTGGTATGGCTCCTGCTCTGCCCAAGACTGCAAGAAACTACAAAATGTCATGAATGTAGCCCAATCCATCACAGAAACCAGCCTCCCATCCCTTGACTCTGTTTACATTTCCCGCTGCCTCGGCAAAGCAGCCAGCATAATTAAGGACCCCACACATCTCGGACATTCTCTCTTCCACCTTCTTCCTTCGGGAAAAAGATACAAAAGTCTGAGGTCACGTTCCAAAAGACTCAAAAACAGCTTCTTCCCTGCTGTTGTCAGACTTTTGAATGGACTTACCTTGCATTAAGTTGATCTTTCTCTACACACTAGCTATGACTGTAATACTACATTCTGCACTCTCTCGTTTCCTTCTCTATGAATGGTATGCTCTGTCTGCATAGCATGCAAGAAACAATATTTTTCATTGTATGTTAATACATGTGACAATAATAACTCAAATCAAAATTGGGGCAGCATGGTTCCACAGTGGTTAGCACTGCTGCCTCACAGCACCAAGGACACAGGTTCGATTCCCGGCTTGGGTGACTGTGTGGAGTTTGCACATTCTCCCCGTGTCTGTGTGGGCTTCCTCCGGGTGCTCCAGTTTCCTTCTACAGTCCAAAGATGTGCGGGTTAGGTTGATTGGACATGCTAAATTAACCCTTAGTGTCCTGGGATGTGATAGGTTAAAGGGATTAGCAGGGTGACTAAGTGGGGATGGGGCTTGGGTGGGATTGTTGTCGGTGCAGACTCGATGGGCTGAATAGCCTCCTTCTGCACTGTAGGGTTTCTATGATGCTATGATTCTATGAACTAGAATCCATTAGACTTACTTCATTTCTGTGTAAGATAAAGGAACTGATTATCAGGAGCAGACTTGTAGATCATCACTACTTCCGACTACTGGTGGAAAGACATGGGCCACCAAAATTAATTGAATTTGATGCAAAATTACTTGAGTCAAAAAATCCCAATCCACATTGGGAATGTCCATTAAGGTCCGGCTTTGAAACAGCAATTTCAAAGTAAATCAAAAAATCCCTATAGTGCAGAAGGAGGCCATTCGGCCCATCGAGTCTGCACCGACCACAATCCCACCCAGGCCCTATCCCCATAACCCCATGCAATTACCCTAGCTAGTCCCCCTGACACTAAGGGGCAATTTAGCATGGCTAATAACCTAACCACACATCTTTGGACTGTGGAAGGAAACCGGAGCACCCGGAGGAAACCCACGCAGACACAGGGAGAACGTGCAAACTCCACACAGACAGTGACCCAGGTCCTTGGCGCTGTGAGGCAGCAGTGCTAACCACTGTGCCACATGCCCCCAGTAAAGACAGAGACATCAAAAGGATTCCGAGCTATCATTAAGGTACGCTGATTTGTTTTTGTTTTTTGCTATTTCTTTTCAGTCAATCCTATTGTTATTGGTTCATTTAAAGTGTAATCTTTAATTTTATTTTTTTGATTGAAGATGAGTGTTATTTAATATGTATGAATAAAGGGGAGGGTGAGGAGCAGGTGGGTGGAGGGTTTGGAAATATCAATTGTTCATTTTACATGTAGCCTGATTCTCTCATGATCTCTGCATTTACGTCGAAGCGGAACATGACTCCAGATTCTCAATCTGCACTGGATTCTGCAATACCTATCAGAGAGAAAGTTCACATCAGCTTATAGGAGGCTTGGATATGTCATCTTAGGGAATAAACTTTCCTAAAGCATTTGAACTAGCCAAGTTGCATACTTCCTACTGTAAATGTAGAACTCATTTCACCCTATACCTTAAGAGGCTTCTAAGGATCAACATTGCATCAGGGAGACTCTCAAAATCGGGGTAAACAACACTGCTTAAAATACATAGCAAAATCCAAATGAACTTTAGCTGAAACTTATTACAAACACTGCAATTCCATTTTGTTATACATGAACATACTTTTTAATGGAATTAATTGTATGGCATGACAAAATTGTAAAAGAATTTTTAAAAACTTTCTCTCACTTTCTGTGCTTTACATATATTTTAAACATCTTTTAAACACATTTACAAAAAAATTGACCCACCAAGGAATCTCTGTTGCTTCTACTCGCAGCAGTTAGAGCAGAAAAATGTGTGCAAGTAAATAAGCGCAAATACTCACCTATCATCGGAGCAAGTAAGCAAAGTTAGGGCTTTTCTTGAAGGAACTTCAGCACAGCACTTCAATCTCAACAGCTTTAAAAAACAGAACCGTAGGTTTAAAATTGACGCACTTTCAGTGAGCATGTCCATGCATCAGGACTTCCATATTGTCTCGACATGTATGTGCGGCGCACAGTCTCAATAAATCGGGATCCAGGACGTAAGTTATGGGCCATAATTGTGAGTAACAACAGGCCGCATGCATTCAATAGCTAACATCCTGTCTGAAAGACCCCTTTCACTTATTTGAGAAATGATTACTGAAGTAGAGGTGACAAAAAAGAGATTGAAAAAAAAACTAGAAATGGTCAGCTGGCCAATGAGCCTGTCCCATTTAATCCTGTTGAGACTTGGCATTATGATTGTTATGCTCTATCTTCACCCACCAACAGCTATATAATCGCCAAACAAAATAAATCCTGAGCCAATCCTTGGAAATTGCTTTCGGCCCCTCAAAGATAATTAAGAATAACTTCCAGGAGATATCAATTACCATGAGTTTAATCACCCAACACCTGCCCTTATGTAGCAATATCAGTAATCTCCAAGATCTCCTTGGTCTTTTTTTAGTGAGTGTAATGAAACTGCACTGTGTGCATGAACTGGAAACGTATTCATTTTAAATATTTCAATCAAATTATCCTGAAGTCTATCATGTCCTGGGTCGATTGCCAAGAAATAGCAGAGCCATTCAAGCAGTGAAGAAATGCAAAGAATTATATTACAGGCTGAACCTCAGCGTAAGATGTCTAAGTTTTCAGGGAACACTGGAGAAAATTGGTCTTGTCAGCCTAGAAAGGAAGCATCTGAGAAGTGATCTCATAGAAGTATACAAGATTTGTTAAGGATTTAGTAAAAGTTAATCTGGAATATTAACTTAAATTAAACTGCAAAAGTAATACTAGATGTTCAACTAGTAAAAGTAGATTTGGGATGGATGTCAATAAGTTCTTCGCTCAAAAGGTGATCAATGTGCAGAATAAAGTTCCAGATAGAATAATGGAGCCAAACATCCTGGAATCATTTAAGAAGCATTTAAGATTGGTTTATCATAATTATCTTGTGACTGAGGTGGATTCAGAATGTGGGTCTCTAACGTAGGAAAGCCAACAGAATTGTGATTATTTTCACAAGAGAAAATTCTAAATTAAAAGGAACATGATCTAGATTTATTTGAAGCTGAGGTTGCGTGGGAGTTTGATGGGTAATTCACGTATGTAGGGCGATGTGCAGTGGAGAAGATTTATCCAGGAGGGATGGTAAATGAATTGATGCCAGCAGGTGTAAGATTTGGATGTGGCAAAGGTTGATAGTGTGGATGTTTGTGAAAGTGGAACCAAAGTGATGGGGTGTGCAGTTCCAGCATGCTAAAATTATGAATTGAGATGTAACTGGGTTTGGGGTACATTCACATAAGTAGCATATATAAGTCCAAAGATGTGCGGGTTAGGTTGATTGGCCAGGTTAAAAATTGCCCCTTAGAGTCCTGGGATGCGTAGGTTAGAGGGATTAGCGGGTAAAATATGTGGGGGTCGGGCCTGGGTGGGATTGTGGTCGGTGCAGACTCGATGGGCCGAATGGCCTCCTTCTGCACTGTCGGGTTTCTATGATTTCTATGATCTCTAAGATTGATTGGGTGGGGTTCAAAAAGAAATGTAGCCAATCAGGGGATGAGGTGTTTTGTGAGCAGGATTTGTAGGATACCTTTCTGGTATGATGTGTATGATGCTGATAGTGTGACCATGGACCTTTTATTTGACAGTACACTTCTCCTCGCCCACCCCCACCGAGTACCCTCATGCCACAAATCCTTACATGCACCCCCAACTCCCCCTTCTGATTTTATGTTTTCAGAAACCCAAGCATTGCCACCTGCTTAGCCAAAGCAGTCCCAGAAAGAAAAGATGGGGCAACACCTCACCACTGGTAAAGAATAACCATTACTTGTTCTAATACCCAGCCATCAGCTCAGATCCTGGCACCACACAAGCTTTAGAGGTGAGTAGAGCGAAGGTGAGTCACCAGGTATGAGCAGGCTGCAGCCAGGGGGGAAAGGATAGTTTGTGCCCCAGGGTTGTAGATATGTTCTGCTGCAGGGAACTCAGACATGTATTTTGATATGGAGATATATGGAAGAAAGTTGATGAACTTGCATACCAAAATGCTTGATGCATTGGCAGGCCTGCTGGACAGTCTCTTATCACTGTTAAGGAGCAGGGAGGAATCTGGCTCCAACATTGCACAGGACACCATGCAGAAGTAGGAGCCCACACTTTACACTGTGAAAGCAGTGGCCAACCTCATGATAGTGCTTTTGGATCACACATGAGACAGCATCTGATGGCCAAAGTCTCACCTTGCATTGCAGCACAGGCAGAAGCCATCAGACATCTGAGTGCTCTGAAGCTTCTGCTCCATCTCCCTGTGTTGCTGCAGACCCAGCGACACTGCCACTGGAACCCCCATAACTTGCAGCTTTGGGGGGATAGGTCACCAGATCCTTTTGTTATATTAGATACTGAGAGAAAATGACAAACGTTTGGCAAATATTTATTGTGATGTGATACCCTAGCAAGAGCAAATGTTTCTTATCGATGAATTATACAGAACCATATGGCCTTTGTGGCTGGACAAATATAACCAGAATCTAAGAGTTCTAAATGGGAAACAAGTATTACAGTACCAATTACAGACATCACAAACAATTACATTGTAACAGGAATGTAGACACCTGTTACAATGTAGACGTAATTGACATTAAAAAGTCCATAGGTAGTATTTACAAATATCATGACATATGAGTTTAATAACATAGTAGTGGAACAATTTTGACTCTGGCCATGGAAAGGCAAACAAAACACATTTCTTTCAACATGCAGTAACTGTATGTGGGCCTGGATATCTGCAGCTACTGATGCTTACAGAACTCCATCTGGTGGCCAAAGTGAGTCAGCTATCAGCAGGTAAAGAAGGTGCTTTGGGAGATAGAGGCCAACAGGTGCAGCTGGGAGGAAGCAAGCAGAATGTGAACTTTGACATATACTCTAGATATAAAAGAAATAAATCTATAATGAAAAGTTTTGGAAAATGTAAGTTGGGACTAGGCCACAAGAGTTGGCAAGGACAGAACCATTTGCCAAAAGGTAATAAAGGAAGGTGGGCAGGCAGCCAACAGGAGAGGGCCCATAGCCAAACAATAAAAATAAAGTTTCATGGGAAATGCATCAGTCTGTGAGAGATGACAAGGATAAAAGAGCCAGAAGTATGCATGAAAGGCTGCTGTGGGTAGCCAGAGCACTGAGGCCTCAAGGTATTTTAGAAGGAGATGTGATCGATTGCAGTGAATAACAAAAAAGGAGCACATTTATAACACCAAATTGAAAATTAAAACTGAAGAACTTTCCCACAAGGTAGGAAGGTAATGATGTTGTGAAAAGAAACAAGAAAGAAAGAACCTGGATTAATTTATCACCTTCACAAAGTGTTCCACAGCAACTGAAATGCTTTTGTTGTGCAGTCGTTTATTAAAATTCTTTCATGCAATGTGGGCATCGCTGGCAAGGACAATATTTGATATCCAGACCTAATTGCCCTTGAGAAGGTGATGGTGAGCCGTCTTCTTGAACTGCCGCAGGCTACCCACAGTACTGTTCGAAAGGGAATTTCTGGATTTTTACCCAGAAACAGGAGTGGTGATAGTTCCAAATCAGGGTGGCGTGTGGCTTGGAAGGGAACCTGCACGTGGCAGTGCTTCCATGTGTCTACTGTTCTTGCTGTTCCAGCTGGTGGAGGTTGTGGGTTTGGAATGTACTGTTGGAGGATAGCTGGTGATTTGCTACAGTGCATCTTGTATCTGGTACACATTGCAGTGATGGAGGGAGTGATTGTTTAAGGTGGTGAGTGGAATGCCAACAAGTGGGTTGCTTTGACCAGGGTTGTGCCCAGCTTCTTGAGTATTGGTGAAATTGTCCTCAAACAGGCAAGCTGAGAGTATTCCTTCACATTCCTGACTTGTTTCTCGTAGATAGTGGTAAGGTTGGAGAATCAGGAGGTGAGTTAATTTGCTGCAGAATTCCTAGCCTCTGACATGCTCTTGTATCCACAGTATTTATATGGCTGGTTCAGTTCAGTTCAATTTCCTGTCAATGGTAATTCTCAGGATGTTGAGGTGGGAGATTCACTGATGCTAATGCCATTGAATGTCAAGGGGAGATAGTTGGATTCTCTCCTGTTGGAGGTGAACATTGTCTAGCAGTTGCGTGGTGCAAATGTTACGTGCCTCTTAGCCACCCAAGCTTGAATGTTGTCCAGGTGTTGTTACATGTGGGCATGGATTTTTACTGTAACTTAAGTGCTGCAATTGGAATTGAACACATTGCAAACATCAATGAAATCTTTACTTCTGGCCTTATCAACCATGGTTCAGCTGATAATATTCTCATCTCTGGGTTAGAGGTAATGGACGAGATTTTCTGGTCTCGCCATCCACAGAAATCATACATAACAGGCGGGACAGAAAATTTGGTGGACTATTTAAAGGTCCGTTGATCGCAAGTGGGAATTTCCAGCTTTGGGGCGTGAACGACTGGACAACCCTGCACTTGGTTTTCAAATCCCTCTCCAGAAACCTGAGCTCAAAAACCTAGGCAGACACTCCAGTGTAGTGCTGCATTATTAGAGGCGCTCTCTATCAGACAGAACATAAAGTTAAGGCTCTATTTGTCCTCTCCTTTATGGATGAGTAAGAGTAGACTGATGGGATGATAAGTGGATGAATTGCATTTGTCCTGCTTTCTGTCGACAGGACAGCTCCTGCTGTAGGCCCAGGACTTGTGCTCCTGGTAGCTATGTCTTTCAGGTCTCAGCCAGTTTAGTCAGCAGCAATGCTACTGAGGCACTCAGTGATGGACCTCACCAAGAGTACATTTTTGTGCCTTCTCTGCCCTTGGCGCTAGGTTTCCAAGTGGTTGGCAATTTTCTATTTTGCCAAGAGGATGCCAATGTAGTAGCTGTACTGGAACAGTTTGACTCAGGATTTAGTAGTTCTGGAGCACAAATCCTCAGCACTGCAGTCTGCTGTTGTTGGGGCCCAAATCCTTCATTACCATCGTCCAATGCCTTCAGCCATTTCTTCAGATCACATGCACATGGGGTGAATCAAGTTGGCAGAAAATTGGCATCTGTGACGCTGGGAACTCAGCAGAAGGTTGAGATATGTTATTCATTTGGTACTTCTGGTTAAAGATGGTATAAATACTATAGACTTATCTTTTGCACTCAGGTGTTGGGTTCTATCATCATTGAGGATGGGGATGTTCGTGGAGCCTCCTCCTGTTAATTGTTTAATTATCCACCACAATTAATTTTTTTTCCTTATGCTTCCATGGGATGTAGGTGTCACTCGCAAGGCCAATATCTGTTGCTCATCCCTAATTACCCTTTAACTGAGTGGAATGCTAGGCCAGTTCAGAGAGCAGTTAAGAGTCAACCATTTTACTGTGTGTCTGGAGTCATATGTAGGGTAAGGATGGAAGATTTCCTTCACTGAAGGATATCAGTGAACCAGAGGGGTTTTATGACAATCATAATGATTTTATAATCACCATTACTGAGACTAGTTTTTGTTTTAGTTCCAGATACTTTTAAATTCAATTTATAGTTCATCATTTGCTAAGATGGAATTTGAACACATGTCCCCAGAGTCAGTAGTCCAGGCCTTGAGGTTAATAGTCTAGCGACAGTACCACTCTACAACTGCATGTCCCAGATGACAAGACGTGGAAGAATTGCATGTCTGATAGAGAGCACCTCTAATAATGCAGCACTACACTGGAGTGTCTGCCTAGGTTTTTGAGCTCAGGTTTCTGGAGAGGGATTTGAAAACAAAGTGCAGGGTTGTCCAGTCGTTCACGCCCCAAAGCTGGAAATTCCCACTTGCGATCAACGGACCTTTAAATAGTCCACCAAATTTTCTGTCCCGCCTGTTATGATTCCTGTGGATGGCGAGACCAGAAAATCTCGCCCATTACCTCTAACTCGGAGATGAGAATATTATCAGCTGAACCATGGTTGATAAGGCCAGAAGTAAATCTGACTTGTTGGTTGTGGATCACAAAGCTATATCACATGTTGTTTCTGTAGTTCAGCATACATGTAGGCCTGAATTGTAGCTTCACCAGGTTGACACCTTATTTGTAGATATGCCTGATAATACTCCTGGCATGCACTTTTACACTCTTCATTGAACAAGGGTTGATCCACTGGCTTAATGGTAACGTTAAAGTGAGGGATATGCCAGTCTATGGCATTATGAATAGCCGTTGAATACAATTCTACTGTTACTCATCGGCCACAGTATTGGATGCCCAGTATTGAGTTGCTAGATTTGTTCTGAATCTGAAGCACATTTTGCACAGCAGTAGAGCCACAGAACATGATGGATGGGGTCCTCAATGTGAAGGTAAATCTTCTTCTTCACAAGGACTATACGGTGGTCACTCCTATCAATACTGTCGTGGATAAGTGCATCTGCAAGAGGTTAATTGGTGAGGACAATATCAAATATATTTGTTGCCTCATGATCTGTTCTGTGCTGTACTGTTCTATGTTCTATGTTCTATGATCTACCATGACCCAGTTTGACATCTGTCTCCTTCAGGTCCTGGCCAGCTCAATCAGAAGTGGTGCTCAGCCACTCAGTAATGGATGTTGAAGACCTCATCAATAGTACATTCCTTCCCAACTGTATGCTACTGTGCCATCACTGTGTGTCTCCAGATCATTAGTTCAGGATTACCAGTCCAGTAACATATCCATTATGCTACTGCTGCCTTGGACCCAAGAAGTATCACTGAAGGAGGCTGTAGTTATTTATTCTAATGTTAGGTTATCCAAGAAAGTGAGCTAGTTTTAGAGGGTTCCAAGCTTTTTGAGCATTGTTATGCCACATTCATCAGGGTGAGTAGTGGACAATTCATCAGACTCCTGAAACTTGCAGATAGGTTTTGAGTCATGAAGTGAAGCACTCATTTCAAGGTACCCTGCTTTGCTTTTGTAGCTATGCTGCTGTATGGCTGTTCTAGTTAAGTATCTGGTCAATAATGACCGTTAAGATGATTGTGGGGATTCTGCAATGGTGGTATCAGATGATCAAGGGAGGTAGCTGGGCCTTCTTTTGTTGGGTATGGTCATTTCTTGGCTTTATATGGCATGAATGTTACCAACCCAAGACTGATACATTATTCAAGGAGTTAAGAATGGAGCTCATCAGTGTGGAATCATCTTTGACCAATACTACATCTGACCCTTACAATTAATCTGCTGAAGATGTTTGCACCAAACTTCTCCTGGAGAACCACTGCAGCAGTGTCTTAGGATTGCAGTAATTGGTCTCCAAAAGTGATGACCACATTCCTCCACTAAAACACCTTCCCTTCACTAATCTCAATAATGTTTGATCTCCTTGGTGTTGTACTTAATTGAATTCTGCCTTAATGTTAAGGGTCATTATTCTCATTCCTCCTCTGGTAATTAGGTCTTCAAATATATTTGGTTCGAGAGTGTAACTGGAGCTAAGCATCAGTGAGTAAGTTATTGGTTAGTAGGTGTCGCTTAGTTGCAGTACTGATGACTCACTTTACTGATGGGGAAGAGACTGACTGGGTGACAGTTGGCCAGATTGTATTTATTCTGTTTTCTTGTGAATTTCTTTTTCTCTCATGTGAGACATAACTTACAGAATTCCCAGTAGTTTGACACCACAGTGGACACACATTTTCTTTGTTTTTTGGGCATAAGGTGCAGAACATATTCAGTGTCCAACACATGAAAATAGAATAATTATTTTCTGAGTACCCTTATGAAAGACATTGATAGAAACTCTTTAGTTCCTACTAACAGCTATGTTTATTGTCTCTTTTTTTAGGTATTCCTATTTTCTGCATAACTTTGCAGAATAATCTGACATCCTTCCCCTAATTCACTAACAATGTGTTTTTGTAACTGCTGATCTGAAAATGAAAATGGAGTATCTTACTCAATTACTTTTTCTGTTCGTTGTTGACTAAACTGATTTCAGGAATTCATTAGGGTAAATTTTGTGATGGCTCATATAACCTGCATACTCACATAGAGTCAGCATTGAATCAGCCTGTAATTTTTAATTTATTGACTTTGAACTCTCCCTCTACTGTGTGAGGAATTGTGACATTTGGCTACTCTGCTGTGAGCTTCAACTGCATCATTATATTAGTGTGTAATATCACCAGATTACCTTTGAAATTACTTTAAAAATAACGGGGGGTGATTCTCCCAAAAAATTTCTAAGTGCTGAATTTGCGAGAAAAATGACGTAAATCACGATCTTTTTTCAGTGGGAGTTCAGTCTCAAAATCTCCCACATTCTGTGCAATGCAGAGGTCACAATCGTGAATATCATTAAATGCTCGGGAGCGGGGCCTATTCACACCAGAGTCTGATATTCCGGAACTCTGCACATGTGCAGAAGCCCGGAACTGTCATCCTGCACTTTGCTGGCCAGCTCAATCGCTGGCCAGCCTGGGACCTTGCAGTGCTGCCCCTCCAACCCTCCACCCCCGCCCCCACAGCCTGATCGCGAGTCTCACGAGCATTCCCCGGGCCAGTCCTGACCACTGCACCCCCCCCACCCCCCCCGGTCCAGGAATGCCTCAATCTCCAGCCTCCCCCCACCCCCAGCAGTGACGAACCCCTCAGCAGACCCCCCCACCCCCCCCACACCCACAGGAGGCAGGCCTCCACCCCGGCAGACCCTCCCTCCAGAAGACCTCCCCCACAGGAGGCAGACCCCCCAGCAGACCACACACCCCCCCCAGCCTGCACCGATCACTGGCCTCCCTCCAGCCCGGATCGATCCCAATGCAGAGTAGCAGCGGGACACCCCTAGGCCTTGCCCTTTGGCACTGCCTCCGAGGCTCTGCCCCTTTGACACTGCCCAATGCCTGGTGGGCAGTGCCAAGGTGCTCCCCGGCCATGGGCACTTTTCCTCTTGGGCAGTGCCAAAGGGCACAGGCTGTCACTGCCAGAGTGTCCATTCCCTAGGAGCACCACCTTCTGGCCGCCCGACACCCTGGGGGGCTCCCGATTGCCCCCCCTTCACTCCAGCGGGGTCGGGCCACTGGTTCCCCGAAAGTGGGGAGCTAGACTGAACCCCGCCGAAGTGAAATTGTACTGGCAGTGTGGGGGATGCTATCGGGCCCAGAGACTTCAGTCCCGAGCCCAATAATCACATATAAATAAGATTAAAAATAGATTTAAATGACTTATCTGCTGTTCCCGCCAGTTTACAGCGTGGTCCCGACTACGTTGAATATCCAGCGCTGGGAGATGCGCGTGCATCGGGAACGCATGTGCGAATCCCGTGAATCGACCGACACGCGATTTTCCGGGCACGCCGCGCTACAAAATTAGCACGTCAGGATGGGAGACTCACCCCTAATGACTCTTGGATATTGAACAATGATTGATGCCCAAAGGCTCCTTTACTTAAAAGTCAAGGGAACATCAGATTAATTTTCCACCTGAATGTACTCCTGCAATCCCACCTGGAAATGCTGGTATGGAGCCTTCTAGCAATTAGGATTTCCAGATCAGTTCCTATCTTGTTCCTGTTCTGGACACTATTGCCTCACAGCACCAGGGACTCGGGTCACTGTGTGGAGTTTGCACATTCTCCCCATGTCTGTGTGTGTTTCCTCTGGATGCCCTGGTTTTCTCCCACAGTCTAAAGATGTGCGGGTGAGGTTGATTGGCCATGCTAAATTGACCCTAGTGTCAGGGGATTAGCAGACAAAATATGTGGGGTTACGGGAATAGAGCCTGGGTGGGATTGTGGTCGGTGCAGACTCAATGGGCCAAATGGCCTCCTTTTGCACTGTAGGGATTCTATAATTCTATGGATTCTGTGATTCAAAATGCTGATTTTCATTACAGGGAATGAAGCTGCTACAGTGCACAGATTTCTCTTCCCCAGACAGTGGCAAGGAGATCCAAGCACCTTAGCTTTGTGAATCTAAAGAATCATATATAGAAGATTTAAAAGAAACAAAGCACTTGTAGTTATATATTGCTTTTGCAATCTCAAGATGTCCCATAACCATCATAGCCAATTAAGTGCTTTTGAAGTATAGACACTTGACTTTGAGGGAAAAGTGATATTCAATTTGCAAATAACAAGATCCTACAAACATCAATGAGATAAATGGCCAGATAATCTGTTTTAGTGATATTGATTGAGAGATAAATATTGGCCAGGACACCAGAAGAACTCACTCAGTATCGCACTAAAGTATCAGACCAGACCGAAATCCCCATGATTTGTGTATTACCCTTGATACATGCACCTTTAATTTTCTGCAATCACAGTATAAATCAGTAAACAAGTGCGTGCTACAAGGGTAATACACATTCACTGCAGAGTAGCCAAATGTCACAATTCCTCAAACAACAGGGTGAGATTTTGAAATCAATGAAGTAAAAATTACAGTCTGATTCAATGTTGACTCGATAGGAGAATGCAGGTGATATGAGTCATCATCAAATCATGGGGAATTTCACTTGACACGTGGACTGGGTAAACCTCATTAATACTAATGTTTTCTAGAGTGGTATATTGAGGAACAAACTAGGGAATGGGTTATTTCTAGATCTAGTATTATGCAATGAAAAAGGACAAATTAATAACCTTGTTGTAAGTGAACCTTTAGGAAAGAGAGACCACAATGAGATGGAATTTTACATTAAATTTGAAAGTGATGTAGTTCAATCAGAGAATAGGGTTTTAAATCTAAACAGCATGATGGCACAGTAGTTAGTACTGCTGCCCTCCAATGCCAGGGACCTGGGTTCAATTCCCAGCTTGGGTCACTGTCTATGCGGAGTCTGTGCGTTCTCCCTGTGTCTGCATGAGTTTCCTCCGGGTGCTCCGATTTCCTCCCACAGTCTGAAAAACGTGCAGGTTAGGTGCATTGGCCATGCTAAATTCTCCCTCAGTGTACCCGAACAGGCAACAGAGTGTGGCGACTAGGGGATTTTCACAGTAACTTCATTGCAGTGTTAATATAAGCCTACTTGTGACATTAATAAATAAACTTTAAACAAAGGAAACAAGACTGTGTGATGAGCAAATTGGCTGTGGTAGATTGGGAAACTATATTAAAAGGCACACTGATAGACAGGCAATGGCTAACATTGAAAAAAATTAAAAACTAGTTTACAACAAAAATACATTCCTTTAAAGCACATAAACCCAGCAAGGTAAATGTTCTAACAATGACTAACAAAACAAATCAAGGACTGCATTCACTCAAAGGAAGAGGTGTGTAACGTTTCCGAAAGAAAATGTAAGCCTGAGAATTGGGAGCATTTTAGAATTCTGCAAAGGAAGATCAAGAAAAAGATTAAGAAGGGGAAAATAGAATATGAGAATAAAATGGCAAGCAACAGAAAAGCGGACTGCAAAAACTTCTATGGGAGGTCCTGTGGCACAATGAGTAGCATCCTTCACTCTTTGCCAGAAACTCTTGACTTGATTCCCAACCCAGTACTTGATAGCCAAGGAAGTTGCTTTCATAAGTGGCCAACAAGTTGAATATCAACCTGTAAAATCCTTCCAACATACACCAGTGGCAGACCGTAAGAGTGGGAGAGCCTACTGGTCAGCCGTGCTTCTTGTGGAGTGACACCACTCAAGCTATAAGACTCTGGCAACAGGCTAGTAATCTATTCCAGGAAAAACTAGCTATGAAAGCATTTGAAAGTCTGCCCTGTGTACTACCAGGTGAAGGAAAAGAAACAACAAAAGTTTCTATTGATTTGCAAAAAGGAAGAGATTAGCAAAAACAAATGTGGGTCTATTATAAGCAAAGTCAGGAGAATATATAATGGGGGAATAAGGACATGACAGAGAAGCTAAACAAATATTTTTTGCCTGACTTCATGGACGAAAATACAAAAAAGCCACAAAGAAATAATGGAGAATCAAGGAATTCGTTTAAACAAGGAACATTGAGCTATTAATATTAGTTTAAAATGTAAGATAAATTAATGGGACTGAAAGTAGTTAAATCCAATTGATGTAATGATTTACATCACAGAATGTTGAAATAGGTGACTGTAAAGATAATGGATGCATTTATGGTCATCTTCCAATATCTTGTGGACTCTAGAATGGTTCCTACAGATCAGAAGTTGGCAGATGTAACCCCACTATTTAAGAAAAGAGAGAGAGAAAAAAATAGGGAACCATAGACCTGTTAGCCTGACATTAGTAGTAGGGAAAATACTAAAATCTAAAATAAAGGATGTGCTAACAGGACATTCAGAAAATAATGGTAGGATTGGGCAGAGTCAACATGGGTTTATGAAAGAGAAATAATGTTAAATAAACTTTTTCAAGATGCAAATAGTAAAATAGATGAGGTATATTCAGATTTTCAGAAAGCTTTTGAAAGGTTTAGCAAACAAAATTAGAGGACATGGGATTGGGGGAATTGGCATGCATGGAAAACTAATTAATGGACAGAAAACAGAGGACAGAATGTTCCAATTTGTGGATGAAGTGTCATGGTGGGCGTGAAACAAGTGTGGGTGATCTTACGGCTCGTCACGCCGATAAGATCACAAGAGAGGCGAAAAACCAGCGTCTGGTTTCATGCCTCTTACCAGCCCTGGATTGCCATACGGGAAGAGTGCAAGTCTGATTCAAATATTTAAATCTGATTTTAAATATAATTCATCAGCCATCATATTTTCACATTGATCTCACACAGCCAGTTCATGGGACATCACCACTCACTCTCTCATACACTTTCACATGTTCATCAGCCTCATATCCTGGGATGGCATGGTGGCACAGTGGTTAGCGCTGCTGCCTCACAATACCAGGGACCCGGGTTCAGTTCCCGGCTTGGGTCACTGTCTGTGTGGAGTCTGCATGTTCTCCCCGTGTCTTCATGGGTTTCCTCCAGGTGACCTGGTTTCTTCTCCCACAGTCTAAAAGACGTGCTGGTTAGGTTCACTGGCCATGCTAAATTTTCCCTCAGTGTACCTGAACAAGCGCTGGAGTGTGGCGACTAGTGGATTTTCACAATAACTTCATTGCAGTGTTAATGTAAGCCTACTTAGTCATAGAGATTTACAGCATGGAAACAGGCCCTTCGGCCCAACCTGTCCATGCCGCCGTTTTTTTTAAAAACCCCTAAGCTAATCCCAATTGCCCGCATTTGGCCCATATCCCCTCTATACCCATCGTACCCATGTAACTGTCTAAATGCTTTTTAAAAGATAAAATTGTACCCGGCTCTACTACTACCTCTGACAGCTTGTTCCAGACACTCACCACCCTCTGTGTGAAAAAATTGCCCCTCTGGACACTTTTGTATCTCTCACCTTAAACCTATGCCCTCTAGTTTTAGACTCCCCTACCTTTGGGAAAAGATATTGACTATCTACCTTGTCTATGCCCCTCATTATTTTATAGACCTCTATAAGGTCACCCCTCAGCCTCCTCCGCTCCAAAGAGAAAAGTCCCAGTCTATTCAGCCTCTCCTTATAACTCAATCCATCAAGTCCCAGTAGCATCCTAGTAAATCTTTTCTGCACTCTTTCTAGTTTAATAATATCCTTTCTATAATAGAGCGACCAGAATTGCACACAGTATTCCAAGTGTGGCCTTACCAATGTCTTGTACAACTTCAACAAGACGTCCCAACTCCTGTATTCAATGTTCTGACTGATGAAACCAAGCATGCCGAATGCCTTCTTCACCACTCTGTCTACCTGTGACTCCACTTTCAAGGAGCTATGAACATGTACCCCTAGATCTCTTTGTTCTGTAACTCTCCCCAACACCCTACCATTAACTGAGTAAGTCCTGCCCTGGTTCAATCTACCAAAATGCATCACCTCGCATTTGTCCAAAATAAACTCCATCTGCCATTCGTCAGCCCACTGGCCCAATTGATCAAGATCCCGTTGCAATTGGAGATAACTTTCTTCACTGTCCACTATGCCACCAATCTTGGTGTCATCTGCAAACTTACCAACCATGCCCCCTATATTCTTATCCAAATCATTAATATAAATGACAAATAACAGTGGGCCCAGCACTGATCCCTGAGGCACACCGCTTGTCACAGGCCTCCAGTTTGAGAAACAACTCTCTACAACCACCCTCTGGCTTCTGTCAAGAAGCCAATTTTGTATCCATTTAGATACCTCACCCTGGATCCCGTGAGATTTAACTTTATGCAACAACCTACCATGCGGTACCTTAACAAAGGCCTAGCTAAAGTTCACGTAGACAACATCCACTGCACTGCCCTCATCTACCTTCTTGGTTACCCCTTCAAAAAACTCAATTAAATTTGTGAGACATGATTTTCCACTCACAAAGCCATGCTGACTGTCCCTAATCAGTCCTTGCATCTCTAAATGCCTGTAGATCCTGTCTCTCAAAATATCTTCCAACAATTTACCCACCACAGACGTGAGGCTCACTGGCCTGTAATTCCCAGGCTTTTCCCTGCAGCCCTTTTTAAACAAAGGTACAACATTTGCCATTCTCCAGTCTTCAGGCACCTCACCCGTGACTATCGATGATTCAAATATCTCGGCTAGGGGACCTGCAATTTCCTCCCTAGCCTCCCACAACGTCCTGGGATATACTTCATCAGGTCCCGGGGATTTATCTAGCTTGTTGCGCTTTAAGACTTCCAGCACCTCCTTCTCTGTAATATGTACACTCCTCAAGACATCACTATTTATTTCCCCAAGTTCCCTAACATCCATACTTTTCTCAACAGTAAATACTGATGAGAAATATTCATTTAGGATCTCACCCATCTCTTGTGGATCCGTACATAGATGACCTTGTTGATCCTTAAGAGGCCCTACTCTCTCCCTTGTTACCCTTTTGCCCTTTATGTATTTGTAGAAGCTCTTTGGATTCTCCTTGTGATGCTAATAAAAAAAAATCCTCTGCAGCTTGCATTCTTATTCTATCCATGGCTCACACTTATCACATACATACCAGGTATCCTTATCATCTGCCTTGGCAAATGCCCTGCTCACATTCTCTCCATCTTTCTTCATGCAGGACAACCCCATGCACAACAACAGGGAGAGGTCCCCTTGACCAGGGGTGGAGTGGCCAACATCAGATTTCTCACTCCCTTTGAGGAGCTTGTGCTGGCTCATCAAGACGTGGACCATGCCTTTGATGATGGTGAAGTGAGCGGTACACACCCGAGTGAGGATCCTGCATCAGCTCATCCCACAGACAGCAATACTGTGAGTGCTTTCTCCTCTATTCAATTCTTTCTTCAAGCACTACTTTTCTCTGCTCTCTTTCATCTGAATAGTTATCCTACAAGGAATCCTTACATGAAGAATAACTGTAATATTTAACTATAATGGTGAGTGGCAGGGTGGCACAGTGGTTAGCACTGCTGCCTCACAGCACCAGGGATCCAGGTTCAATTCCAGGTGACTGTGTGGAGTTTGCACATTCTCTCCGTGTCTGTGTGGGTTTCCTCCCATGGTCCTAAGATGTGCAGGTTAGGTGGATTGGTTGTGCTAAATTGATCCTTAGTGTCTTAGGATGTGTGGGTTAGGGAGATTAGCGGGGTAAATATGTATGGTTACGGGGATAGGGCCTGGGCAAGATGCTCTGTTGAAGAGTCGGTGGAGACTCGATGGGCCGAATAGCCTCCTTCTGCACTGTAATGATTCTATGATTTCCAAGCTTGCAGATGACACAAAACTGGGTGGAAGTATGATTTGTGAGGAGGATGAAGAGACACTTTGGAGAGGCTAAGTAAGTGGGAAAAAATTGGCAGATGGAATACATGTGGAGAAATGTTAGGTTATCCAAATGGGTAGGAAAAACAGAAATTCAGAGTATTTCTTAAATGGTGAGAGGCTGAGAAGTGTTGAACTTCAACACGAATTGGGTATCCTGGTTCATGAGTCACAGAAAGCTGCATGCAGGTACAGCAAGCAATTAAGAAGGCAAATAGTATGTGGGCATTTATTACAAGAGGATTCAACTTTGGAAGAAAATATGTATTTTAGATGTATTTAGGGCTGAGATTAGGAGTAATTTCTTCATGTTTGGGGGGTGAATCTTTGGAATTCTTTGCCCCAGCGAACTGTGAAGGCTCAGTATGTTCAAGATTGAGATCAAACGAGTTCTACATGTTAAAAACATCAAGGAATTAGGGGATAGTGCAGGAAAATTGATGTACACGATGAGCTATTATTTCATCAAATGGCAGAGCAGACTCAAAGGGCTTGATGGCCTACTCCTCTTTCTATTTCTTATGTTCTTCTTACATGTTCAAGTTTTTAGAACAGAGTTTAAAGCCACAACTCTGACTCAGAGATGTTAGTTCTAGCACTCAAGCAAGGTTAAACAACGGGGCCTTGTTTACTTTCCTTCAGGAGGTTAAATAGATTGGGTATTATCCATAATGAGAAACATTTTACGTGTATTTATGACATACAAAATATGAGTTTAAAGAATGATAATTTGGAACCATTTTGTTATTACTACAATATACAGCATTTATATATGATATATGCTATTCAGTAGGAAAATAATAGAATAACCAATTGACAACTTATTTTTATGCAGTTATACTTATAATTGGCAGGAACCAGTTTCCATGCAGTGGCTCGTGTCAATGTTCGAAGCCACCAGCTTCTTTCCAAAGAAATAATCACCAAGCATCACTTAGAGCATCTTTAGTGACTGAATTCTGCCTTGCATTCAAACACAACATAAAAGTTTTATTACACCTTTGGCAAAAACTACAATAAATTATGGAATTGTACTTAGAAAGGACAATAAAAAGTGAAAAACAATAAAACAACAGCTTTCAAGATTGGACCCTCAGGATCATACTTCATCTCAGTGGTGGACAAATTACTTAGCATTTAGAAGGCTGAAATTCTACTCAATCACCACATTTTCCCAATCTGACAGTAAAAAGGAAATGTGCTGCATAATTCTGATATTGCTGTTCGCCTCTGTAGATCAGAAGCAATTCAGTGTATTAAAAACAGTATATCTATTCACTCTCAGATATCACTCAATTAAATTAAATATTCAGAAAATAAATAATTTGTTACATCTGGAAATAATTATGAGTTCTGTGCAAATCTTTTGCCCCTGTATTTCTTTTCTTGCCTCATTCTCCATCCTCTTTGCCTGCACCACCAACTCTCTGGCATTTAATCTATGTCTTCCACCCTAATTTTTAAAAAATTATTTTTCCCACATCCCCACACTTCACCTGCTTACAGTCGATAATATTCCTAGCTTTTCCCAGTTCTGATCAATCTGAAATGTTGAGGGTACTTAATGGGTCCTGTAAGAGTGTTAAACATGGAGATTGAGTGGAATTGATTAGATGGAGGCCAAATGTCGATGTCGGGTTGAGTTTGCAAGATAAAATCGGTGGCATGTCACTGGCATTGTGGTAAACATGGTATCTTGTGGCATCGAAAACTATCTACTTTCATTTGCATACCTATGAATACTCATTCATTGGGAAGCACGCCTAATTAAGGCCTAACCTTAAGATTATGTCAGTGTCACAAGGGAAACCTGTCCCCCATTTTTTCTCGAAAGCTTAAAGGTAGCATAGATCAAGCAAAGCTGGATCTGAGATGAGGTTTTGTCTTTGTCCAGCTTAACGGCATAGGTGAGGGCAGTAGGAGAAACTAGACTGTCCAGTAGTGGCAAGGAGTTGGGGTGTGGAAGTATGATGGTTGGGTCTTCAAACGGTGCAGTGGTTGGGCTGGCAAGAGGTTGGTGCTGATGGTTGGGTTGTCAGTACTGGAAAGTTTTGGGTGCAGGAGGGAGGAGGTGTCTGAAGGGATGCAGCTCTGGTCTAAAGGTGGAGTCCATCATTGCAGCGATCTAGTCCTGTGTGTTTAAGGAAGGTCAAGAGTCAGGGAAGAACCATTGTTTTGAACCAGGGGAGGTCCAACCCAAAAGGTATGGTAGTGCAGGTTACTGCTCCCTGAGGGAGGGTGGAGGGAAAGTGAATGCAGGTGATGGATGATGGAGAGAGGATCTAGGATGACGGCAGGAAAGCCGAGGGTAAGTGTGGAAGGATTGAGGGTGAGGTAGGGAAGGTCGAGGATCAATGGCTCAGGATGCAGGGTGATGATTGGATGCTCCATGATGATGAAGGGAAAGAGCAGGGTTATGCTGGGAAAGTCAAAGGAGATGAGAAGAAGTTTGAGGGTGAAAGAGGGAGGGTGAGTGGAATGAGCCCAACTGTAGGGTCACAAAGTTAGTATCCATTGACTTTGCTGCTAAGAAACTGTTACCTTGTTGGTGATCAGGTGCTGCTAGGAAATTTTTACTTCACGGGAAATCAGGTTCATGGCAGGGAGCCACTGTGGGATGTGAGCAGTTCTGGTTGTGGCCCATGGGAGGATCATACATTCTCATTGGTCATCTGCAGCTGTTCTAGGAATGAAGGCCATGTCACCAGAGGTCCTGCCTTCCACACACATTTATTTGGGATGTACAATGAGTCTCTTCAATCTAACTATTTTACATCCTCAGGTAGTGGGGAGAGGATTTGCCAGAGGAGTGCCTTTGTTGTACAACAACTTAGGTCATAAGTCCATCAGAGACAACAGCTGAAGGGGAGGGATGTCAGGGGAAAGGCAACCAGGGCCATTTTCATTGTTGAAGATCATTGGCACATCAGTGCTTTTTAGAACACCACTGACTATGTCCAGATGTCTGAGAGGGAACTTCAGAGATGGCTAAGGTTTGTCCAAGACATGACCTATGCGTGCTCCTCAACAAGGCTGAATTCTGCCTTGCATTCAAACACAACATAAAAGTTTTATTTCACCTTTGGCAAAAACTAAATTATGGATTATTATAAATTATGGAATTGTACTTAGAAAGGACAGTTAAAAAGTACAAAACAATAAAATTACAGCTTTCAAGATTGGATCTTCAAAATCTGCAGCCCAGTTGTTATGATCCCAGATAATGTTAATATTGGACAGTTAGTGTCCAGAATGGAACCCTGGCTCAATAGACCGTAACTTATTTTTTTACTTTTAAAGACATGGAAGAACAGAATTGGAGGACTGTCAATTAACTTTTAACCAATAAAACATTTACTGAACATGAAAAGATTGACTATAACACAATACCCTTTCACCCCACCCATATCTTCCCAAATGTACACAGATTTTTAGGGATAACACAAGTTACAAAATATATCTACACTATAATGTTCTTGGTAAGTACACAATCCATGTAAACCAGAAGGTGGCATAAGCCACAAACAACAGCAGATACTCGATACAATGAGTCTCATGCTTCAACGCACGTGCTGGGGATGGTGGGGAGGGCAATGGGAGGGTGGGACATCACTTCAATAAATGGGAATGTGGGAAGGGTTTCCGGGGGTTGGAAGGTTGCCTATAGGAGAATATCTATAGTTTCTTCAGTGCGGGAGAAACATAGCACAACCATTCTCACACTCATCTGGAATGAAGCATTAGGTGTTCTCAAGGCTTCTCATAGCTTTCAGCACCAAATGACATGGTGGAGGCTCTGAAGGTGAACAAAGTGAATATTTATTCTAGAATTATATACAGTGGCGACCTTTTTATACTTGTGCCTACATTTACCTGTGCAAACTAAGCGCCCATAACCTCTTACCCTTCCTTAACCTCATTCAAAATACTTCCCCAGGATCCACAGTTAAGGTTGGGAAGCCCTGCTGACCTCCATGCACTGTTGCCTGAGATGACATGGTGGGCCTGGACCTTACTGGTCCTGGCTTGCTCTTGGGCAGCACTTGTGTTGCAGTGCTGCCCTCCTCGGTATGTGGGGCTGGAGGTGTGTTGCTCACAGGAACAGGGGAGTCAGATCGGCTGGAAATCCCTGGGGTCTCCTGGGTGGAAGACCCCGGCCTGAGCACTAGACAATCCTCATCCCTTTAGATGCTTCATGACCCCAGTGCTCCTCCATGGGATAGAGGGGCAGCTGGGGTGAAGTCCAGAAGCCCTGTCGTCCTCTGGTGATGACACTTGTAGATTCCCACTAGCGCCTCAACCATGCAGTTGACACCCTACACTATGGAGTTCATAGCCTCAGACATGGAAGTCAAGGGCTGAACAATGGTGCAGACTTCCCTTGCCATAGAGTACACGTCCTACGCCAAGGTCTCCACTGCGGATGCCACTCCTACAGTGTTGGCCATGTTGGATTGAAGTGATGGCACCAGCTCCTCAGAAAGAAGGCAAAAGAGCCCCCCCAGTTTGCCTTGCAGTCCGAGTAAGGATGCTGTCATCCCTTTCTGATGCTCGTGACTCTGCCTTTGCAGTTCCAGCAGCTCTTCGGGGCATGTCATTGGCCAGGGGCCCAGCAAAGTAACAAAGGCCAGGCAATGACCATCACCAATAAGAAATAATTTAACCACCTCCCCATGACATTCAATTGTGTTACCACTGTCAGCATCCTTGGTGTTACCATTGACCAGAAACTTAACTGGACTCACCACACAAACAAACACAGTGGCTACAAGAGCAGGTCAGAGGATAGGAATACTGTGGCGAGTAACTCTCCTCCTGACTCCCCAAAGCCTGTCCACCATCTACTCCCCACTTGCCTGGATGGGTGCAGCTCCAACAACACTCAAGAAGCTTGACACCATCCAGGACAATGCAGCCTGCTTGATTGACACCACATCCACAAACATCTACTCCTTCCACTACCGACTCTCAGTAGCAGCAGTGTATTATCTACAAGATGCACTGCAGAAATTCACCAAACATCCTTAGACAGCACCTTCCAAACCCATGATCACTTCCAACTGGAAGGACAAGGGCAGCAGATACATATGAACACCACCACCTGCAGGTTCCCCTCCAAGCCACTCACCATCCTGACTTGGAAATATATTGTCATTCCTTGCCAGTTTCTGGGTCAAAATCCTGGAATTTCCTCCTTAACGGCATTGTGGATCAACCCAAAGGACATGACTGCAACTTTTCAAGAAGGCAGCTCACCATCATTTTCCCAAGGGCAAATAGGGATGGGCAATAAATGCTGGCCAGCCAGCGACATCCATGTTCCACAAATGAATTTTTTAAAAAGTCCTGGGCTCCAGCATCACCTGAGTGCCGGGTCTCTGGGACGTTCCTTCTTCTAACTGATGCGAATCTTCAGCTGGTAAGTGCTCACCAGTGAGTGACCCAGAAGCCTGCCTACTTAGTGAACCCACCAAGGTGTGAGTATCTGCGCTGGTGCCAGGTGCAGGTGACAGCTGTGACGCATCTTCAATGGTAGTGTTCAAAAAGTCTCTTTTGGAGATGCTCATGTCTGATGGGTTCAGGGGGTGTGAGGATGGTCCAGGCTGCTGCAAGAGAAAGGAGATGGCATTTGTGCATTAGAGGGGATAAAGGAGGGAACATTGATTACTCACTTGAGACTTGAGGAATGACTGCATGTCTTGAGGATTCTCACATTTGTTTGCTGCCCCCACTTCACCATCAGTGCAAATGCGGCCTTCCTCCTCCCCGGCCAGCTTGAGTGCTCTCTCCTCGAAGGGAGAGCTTAGAGTTCTGAGCTCCAACATGATTTTGGCTGGCTGCATCCTCTCATGCTCATTGTGATTGAGGTTGTTCTGCAATGACACAGATAGGGAGTGTGTAGGCAGGAATCGTGAGATTGAAGACGGTGATGAGGTGTGGCAGGCATGGGATTTGAGTGGAAGCTGTAGTGTGAGGAGCATAGCAGCTAATAGAGTGGAGCATGGTGATTGGGGAGGAGGGCCTCATGCCTGGTGTTGGCAACCCCTGAGGTGGCTGGATGAGATATGGAATTGGAGGTGCAAGAGGGTCCAGAGAGAGACTGGAGTTGGATCACTAACCTTGGCTAAGCGAAGAAGACTTTGCAGCTGGCACTCCCAAAGGCTGCCACTGCAGCCCAGGAAGGGGTGGAGAAGGCATTCTTCTGCAGCGGTGGTTGCATACATCTCGCTTCTGCTGCACTCCATCCAGCATTCTGTTAAGGCATCCCTCCGAAAAGCAAGGTGTGGGCTTCTTGGTTGCCATCCCCTGGAATAAATCTGGAATAAATGTTGGGAAGCCATTTATATGGAGCTCCACAGTGATTGCAGTGATTAAGTTGTGGCAGGGTGGGTGAATCAGAGAAAGCACGCCACAAGCTCGGTGTGATTCTCGTGGGCATAAAAACTTTTATTAATGAGGCATAAGACCCAGTGAGAAATGCTGGAAAATGTCAGCAGGTCTGACAGCAGGTCTGACAGTGGAGAGAAAATAGAGCCAACATTGTCAGAGGGTTTGGTTTTGCACTGGTACTTAAGACAGTGAAGCTATCAAGAACCACCTCTTTGCTCCTTGCCCACATGTCAAGGCTAGATCCATTGCATGAGTACTATATCACCTCTCCTGCTCATCAGTAGCCTTGGCCAATCTCCTTGGCACGTAATTTATTGGGAGGCCAGTTGATGCTGCATGCAGAGCTTTAATACACTGCCACATTATAACACAAATGAAATGTTACCCCGTTCCCTTCATTCAGGAACAGCTGCCAAACATGAAGCAGAACCATGCACTTTAGGAATTCCCAACAATTGCACGTAATGCTAATACATACAATGATCAAATGAACACAATATATTGCGGTAGATAAAAAGCATCTCAACACCCATTCCAGCATTGTGCCCTCAGTACTTTTTAGTTGTTCTGTTATGACCACTATGCCTTGTTGCAACTGTTATATATTTGTATTAATGCTTACTGGCTTACTGAGCTCTGCTGTATTAATGTATTCACTGGAAGTGACGTCATAAGTCCCTATCATGGAAAGCAGAGAAGAAGCAGCCATGTATGAGAACACACACCTATCAATAAAGCTCCATTGTTTTAAACCCTCTGTGTTCCCCACCATCAATCTCCAACATACAACAGCGTCCCTGACATCAGAGGCTGATGAGTAGATAGGCTGCTGAGGGTGAAGCCTTGACTCTCCTGGCTACTGGGGTCTCACATTAGTGCAGGGTCACCCTCCTCATCCGTGACTACTGGAGGTTCTGTGAGGCAGAGGAAATACAAGAACTTAGGAACAGGAGTGAGAGCTGAGGAACAACCGTTGACCCTGGAAGTGTCCAGAGAGGGAACCCAGGGCAGCTAGCTGGCACTCCTCCTCCCTCTCAGTGCACAATGGCACTTCCCTGTATCCCAGAGGAGAAGGGGCATCTGGAGGGAGGTCCAGGTGCCTCATCCCTCTCACACATTGCCACTGTTGTACTGAGCTCATGGCCAGAGCGATAGAATGCAGATCCTCTTATATATGATAGACCTGGCTTTCCATGGCAGTCGCCAACCTCTCCATGCAGGGAGCCATGTGCTCACATGCTAGATCCATGCTAAAAGTCAAGGCTCAGGTGGCCTTCTCCCCTGCCATCTGCAGAAGGTTGGTTCTGCATAGTCTCTGGCACTTCTGAAATGTTCCTCTGCCTACCTCTGCAATCTCTAGCAGGTTTATTGTGGCCAAGATTAGAGACTCATCATCAATTTAGGGTCAGCTTGGTCCTGATCCCTAATAGTCCTCCCATTTCCAGAGACCCGGCTGCTGGGACATGTATGTGAAGTGTACACCAGTATGCACCAATTCTATAGATGAATCTTCAGAAAGCTGCATGAGTGTAACTGTGCTGGTGGAGGATGAGGGAGAGGCAGATGATAGTGCATCCTCTGGGTGTTCATCAGTTGTGAAGCCGTCTGTTAGCACTATTAGCTTTTGCCTTCTCAGCTTCTGGCAATGACCTGCAGTTGAGAACAATAAAAAGATGTTATGGAGCAGCTCAGTCTATCAGGAAATCATAATCTCACTCAGATCTCAAATATTCCAATGTCTCAACAGCAGCTTGGAGCTATTCTCACTCTACAGTTGGCTAGTTCAGCTTCACCATCTAAAACAGAGTATCCTTCCTGTTCTCCGTCAATCTGCAAAGCTTCCTGCTCTAAAGGCGTGATCACTCTCAGTTTGGCCACTCTTACTCCAGTCTTGCCCCTCTCCCTGGAACTGAATGTCTCTTTAATCTGCATGTGAAATTGTTTAGTTATTAGCATGTCATGAGACACAAAAACTCTCTTGCCCCCTCGCTTCCCCATGCCACATTCTGGTCAAACAATCTGACTGGTACCCCATCACCTTATTGTGTACAACTGTCACACGGTGTGGCTCTTTTGCCATGAGATGATGAGCACTTCCCAGCCTATCCTCTTTCCCCACTTGCAAAGTCCCTTGACTTGATACCCTCATGAGAGGCCCTTTGATGCAGTACCACATTGCCACTTACCTTGGCTGATCAGAAGAGGTTGTTCATTGTTTGTGACACTGGACCTAGGATTTTGGTGAACCCCACGGCTGCTCACCTCCCCTGCGACCTCTGTCCAGGCCACCTTGGTTGAGTGAAGGATCTCCCATTCCCAACCCAGGGGAAGAACACCTCTGCCTTTCCCAAACGGCCTAGATGAGAACCTGCAGGGAAGTATTGCATATTGGACACGTCCCAGCACTACATGCTTACAATTTACACTGTAATTGAGTGTGTGGCAGTTCCTGACTGTGAGCCAAAGTGGTGCCTACTTCCAATTCTGATGTTGGAGGCTACGCTCTTCTTGTTAAATTTCACCTGTTAACTCTGTTTCTTGCAGGGTAGATGTTGCCAGAGCTGCTGACATTTCCCAGCATTTTCTGTCTTTGTTTGAGAAGAGTGTGCATGCTGAAATTAAAAATTTGAACAAACATTATATTATAAACTGATTTATTTTTAAGTCAGGTCCAATCAAAGAAACATTTTATGGACTGAATCAGCATAGCAGAGTCACAGAGAAAACCAATCTGTCAAAACAATTGATAGCCTTAAATATTGGTAACTGCATGGTCCTTTCCTTATTTTTAAAATTTAAGTAAATTTAAGATGCTTTTGTTCAGCATCTCAATTTGAACAGGATAGTCCCAATCAAATGCCAATGCTGTTGCTTCTCGAAAAGGTTGCAGTGGTAATATTTACACCCAGTTCATGTTTGATATATTCCAGAATAAACCTATTCTAAATGTTCAACTCATAATGACTGATAATGATGAAAATAGGATCAATGATCCTGCCAGATCACTCCCTCCACTATTGACTATCAACAAAACCTTCCAAACCCACAACCTCTACCACTTGGAAGAACGAGGGAAGCAGATGCTTGGGAACACCACCAGCTGCAAGCTCCTTTCCCAGCCACATGTTATCCCAACTTGGAACTAACTTGGAACTATGTTACTGTTCATTAACTGTTTCCAGGTCAAATCGTGGAGCTCCCTCCCTAACAGCACTGTGGATGTACCTACACCACATGGACTGCAGCGGTTCAAGAAGGCAATTTGGGATGAGCAATAAATGGTGACCTGGCCAGCGATGCTCATATCTTGTAAAAGAATAATAAAAGAATAATTTTCCATCCTGGACCGATCTGATTGGAAACATAGATATTCCAAATCACAGGAACTGTTGATTAAATGCACATATTGTTAGCAAATTTATTCTCTCAGTCTTATGGAAAGAATTTACATCAGTATGTGATGGAAAATTACTTTCCAATTATGTGTTATTCCCATGAAAATAACTCATTGAATTGATTTGATTTGTTATTGTCACATGTATTAGTATACAGTGAAAAGTGTTGTTTCTTGCGCGCTATACAGATAGAGCGTACCGTACATAGGGAAGGAAAGGAGAGAGTGCAGAATGTAGTGTTACAGTCATAGCTAGGGTGTAGAGAAAGATCAACTTAATTCGAGGTCGGTCCATTCAGAAGTCTGATGGCAGCAGGGAAGAAGCTGTTTATGAGTCAGTTGATACGTGATCTCAGACTTCTGTACCTTTTTCCCAACGGAAGAAGGTGGGAGAGAGTACATCTGAGGTGTGTGGAGTCTTTGATTAAGCTGGCTGCTTTACGAGGCAGCAGGAAGTGTAGACAGTATCAATGGATGGGAGGCTGGTTTGAGTGATTGACTGGGCTTCATTCATGACCCTTTGTAGTTTCTTGCGGTCTTGGACAGAGCAGGAGCAGTATCAAGCTATGATACAACCAGAAAGAATGTTTTCTATTGTGCATCTGTAGAAGTTGGTGAGAGTTGAAGTAGACATGCCAAATTTCCTTCGTCTCCAGAGAAAGTAGAGGCGTTGGTGGGCTTTCTTAACTTATAGTGTCCGCATGGAGGGACCAGGACAGGTTGTTGGTGATCTGGATGCCTAAAAACTGGAAGCTCTCGACCATATCTACTTTGTTCCCATTGATGTAGACAGGGGCATGCCCTCCACCACGCTTCCTAAAGTCGATGACCATCTCCTTCGTTTTGTTAACATTGAGGGAGAGATTATAGTTGCGGCACCAGTTCACCAGTTTCTCACTTTCCTGTACTGTGTCTTGTCAGTGTTTGAGATCTGACCCACAATGGTGATGTCATCAGCAAACTTGAAAATCGAGTTGGAAGGGAATTTGGCCATACAAAGGTGTATAAGGAGTATAGTAAGGGGCTGAGGACACAGGCTTGCGGAGCACCGGTGTTGAGGATGATCGTGGAGGAGGTGTTGTTGCCTATTCTTACTGACTGCGGTCTGTGGGTTAGGAAGTCTGGGATCCAGTTGCAGAGGGAGGAACCGAGCCCCGGGCCACAAAGTTTGGAGATAAGTCTTGTTAATATATGTTCCTGTTTCCTCGAAAAAAGTATGCATGCTTTAATATACACCACTGAAAATAACTACATTTGGGTTCATGCATTCCATAAAGTTTAACTGTTGATTCAGTGATAATTTAAGGAATGAATCTGGTAAGCAAGGCTATAATTGTAAAGCATTGTATGGGAACTATCTGCATAACATTACCAGCAACTCCCATAAGTTGGTTTTGCATTCACTGACACAGTGGGAGTGATCTTACCATTGCGCCCCATCGGCCAGTGGACGGGGTGAGCTGATAAGATCGCGCAATAGCTGAGAAATCAGTTCACGCCTGATTTCTTGCCTCTCGCGATCTTACCAGCACTGGATATCCGGCGCAATCAGCCTCATGCCCATTTCCGTTGTGAGGCTGAATAACTTATTTAAATTACCACCATTCGATATATTTTGAAATGGCTTATTGAGCCCGGGATAAAATTGTCCAGGCTCACTTGCCTGTGTGACCTTGTGACCAGGGACTGGCCAGGGACCAGTCGTGATGGCTTCGCTGGTAGAGCCAAAGGCCATTGAGGCTCCCTAGAGAGGTCAGGGGGAAGGGTGTGTGTCCCTTGTGCCGTGCCAGACTTGCAGTGCCAGCTAGGCACCCTGGCACTGCCCACCAGCCAACCTGGCACTGCTGCGCACTCTGTATTAGGGATTGGTGGGGGGAGGGAGGGAGGATCTGCTGCACACTCTGCAACAAGGGATGACCAGGGTTGGCCATGGTGGTTGGGCGGGGGGGAGGTGCGGTGGGGGCGATGATTGCAGAGGGGTGGGCCTGTGATTGTGGGGTGGGCGGACTGCCAATTGCAAGGGTAGAGAGGGAGAATCGGTCTGGGCGGGAGGGTGGGTCACGGGGTCGATTGGTCTGGGGGGGTGGGAGTATTGTGATAGGCTGCGGGTACCTGCGATAGCTGGAGGGGAGGGGGGTTGGTGGTGCTTTGTTTAGGCTGGCTGACAGCAGAAGAGGCTGAGTGACAGTCCTCTGCTGCTAGAGGCCTGCACATCTGCAATGGTGCCCTCTGCTGCTTTCTGTCCGTGTTCGGGCGACTGCAGGCAAAAAACCGTTTCTGCTGTTTTTTTCTAGTGGATAAAATTGCAAATTTGAACTCGTCCGAAAAACAGATCAGAAACTCTCCTGTTTTCACAACTGTCCTGGACTTAGAACTTTTTTGGTAAGATCGCCCCCAGTATATATCTTTCCAATCCAATATCAGATAAATAATAGTGAGTGCTGGGAATCGTTACAGAAAACTCTTAGTTAGTGTATGTACATTGGTCACTGGCAAGGATTGTGACACACTTCAAGAAGCAAGCATGAAGTTAATTTGTGACTTTATTTACAGAAAATAGATGAGTGAACTGTAAACATTATAATGCTATGTGTTTTTCAGTATCTGTACATAAACCATATATCAAATATATAACAATAACAAAGGTGCTACTTGCTTTTCTTTCTTCCTGCTGCCACTCAATCTAGCCTAGTTTCCTTTGTTAAGATGGCACTGGCTTTTTAAAATTCAGTTTTGTCAATAAGTTTTGTTTATCGATTGCAATTGGTTGCAGGACCTCCAATTAATTTTGTAAGAAGGGGAGACGGTGGCCTAGTAGTATTATCACTAGACTATTAATCCAGAAACTCAGATAATCTTCTAGGGACCCAGGTTCGAATCCCGCCACGGCAGATGGTGGAATTTGAATTCAATAAAAATAATCTGGAATTAAGATGACCATAAAACCATTGTCAATTGTCAGAAAACCCATCTGGTTCACTAATGTGCTTTAGGGAAGGAAAGCTGCCGTCCTTACCTGGTCTGGCCTACATGTGACTCCAGAGCCACAGCAATATGGTTGACTCTCAATTGCCCTTTGAAATGACCTAGCATGTCACAGAATCATAGAAAGAGGCCATTCGGCCTATCGCGTCTGCACTGACTCCAATCCCTCCTAGGCCCAATTCCCATAACTTTACGTATTTACCCTGGCACTAAGGAGCAATTTAGCATGGTCAATCAACCTAACCTGCACATCTTTGGAGTGTGGGAGAAAACCGGAGCACCCGAAGGGAACCCACGCAGACACAGAGAGAATAGAAATATAGAAACATAGAAAAACTACAGCACAAAACAGGCCCTTCGGCCCCACAAGTTGTGCCGAACATATCCCTACCTTTTAGGCCTACCTATAACCCTCCATCCTATTAGGTCCCATGTACTCATCCTGGAGTCTCTTAAAAGACCCTATTGAGTTTGCCTCCACCACCACTGACGGCAGCCGATTCCACTCGCCCACCACCCTCTGTGAAAAACTTCCCCCTAACATTTCCCCTGTACCTACCCCCCAGCACCTTAAGCCTGTGTCCTCTCGTAGCAGCCACTTCCACCCTGGGAAAAAGCCTCTGAGAGTCCACCCGATCTATGCCTCTCAACATCTTATATACCTCAATTAGGTCTCCTCTCATCCTACGTCTCTCCAAGGAGAAAAGACCGAGCTCCCTCAGCCTATCCTCATAAGGCATGCCACTCAATCCAGGCAACATCCTTGTAAATCTCCTCTGCACCCTTTCAATCTTTTCCACATCCTTCCTGTAATGAGGCGACCAGAACTGAGCACAGTACTCCAAGTGGGGTCTGACGAGGGTCTTATATAGCTGCATCATTATCCCCGGACTCCTAAACTCAATCCCTCGATTGATAAAGGCCAGCACACCATACGCCTTCTTAACCACCTCCTCTACCTGCGGGGCCGATTTTAGAGTCCTATGGACCCGGACCCCAAGATCCTTCTGATCCTCTACCGTACTAAGAGTCTTTCCCTTTATATTGTACTCCTTCATCCCATTTAACCTGCCAAAATGGACCACTACGCATTTATCTGGGTTGAAGTCTATCTGCCACTTCTCCGCCCAGTCTTGCATCCTATCTATGTCCCTCTGTAACTTCTGACATCTCTCCAGACTATCCACAATCCCACCAACCTTCGTGTCGTCGGCAAACTTACCAACCCATTCCTCCACTTCCTCATCCAGATCATTTATGAAGATGTTGATGGAGGAGAACCGGTGGATGCGGTGTTTTTGGATTTCCAAAAGGCGTTTGATAAGGTGCCCCATAAAAGGCTGCTGAAGAAGATTAGGGCACACGGAGTTGGGGGTAGTGTGTTAAAGTGGATTGGGGACTGGCTATCCGACAGGAAGCAAAGAGTCGGAATAAATGGGTGTTTTCCGGTTGGAGGAAGGTAACTAGTGGCGTGCCGCAGGGATCGGTACTCGGGCCGCAACTGTTTACCATTTATATAGATGATCTGGAGGAGGGGACGGAGTGTAGGGTAACGAAGTTTGCAGACGACACAAAGATAAGTGGAAAAGTGAATCGTCTGGAGGACGGAGAAGATCTGCAGAGAGATTTGGACAGGCTGAGTGAGTGGGCGAGGATATGGCAAATGGAGTATAACGTTGATAAATGCGAGGTTATACACTTTGGAGGAAATAATAACAAATGGGATTACTATCTCAATGGAAACAAATTAAAACATGCTACCGTGCAAAGGGACCTGGGGGTCCTTGTGCATGAGACGCAAAAGCCCAGTCTGCAGGTACAACAGGTGATCAAGAAGGCAAATGGGATGTTGGCCTATATTGCGAAGGGCATAGAATATAAAAGCAGGGATGTCTTGATGCACCTGTACAGGGCATTGGTGAGGCCGCAGCTGGAATACTGTGTGCAGTATTGGTCCCCTTATATGAGGAAGGATATATTGGCATTGGAGGGAGTGCAGAGAAGGTTCACCAGGTTGATACCGGAGATGAGGGGTTTGGATTATGAGGAGAGGCTGAGGAGATTGGGTTTGTACTCGTTGGAGTTTAGAAGGATGAGGGGGGATCTTATGGAGACTTATAAGATAATGCGGGGGCTGGATAGGGTGGAGGCGGAGAGATTCTTTCCACTTAGTAAGGAAGTTAAAACTAGAGGACACAGCCTCAAAATAAAGGGGGGTCGGTTTAAGACAGAGTTGAGGAGGAACTTCTTCTCCCAGAGGGTGGTGAATCTCTGGAATTCTCTGCCCACTGAGGTGGTGGAGGCTACCTCGCTGAATATGTTTAAAGCGCGGATGGATGGATTCCTGATCGGTAAGGGAATTAAGGGTTATGGGGATCAGGCGGGTAAGTGGTACTGATCCACGTCAGATCAGCCATGATCTTATTGAATGGCGGGGCAGGCTCGAGGGGCTAGATGGCCTACTCCTGCTCCTATTTCTTATGTTCTTATGTTCTTATGACAAACAGCAAGGGTCCCAGAACAGATCCCTGGGGTACACCGACCTCCATTTAGAAAAAGACCCATCTATACCCACTCTCTGCCTCCTTTGGGCAAGCCAGTTCTGGATCCACAGGGCAGCAGCCCCTTGGATCCCATGCCCTCTCACTTTTTCTAGAAGCCTTGCATGGGGGACCTTATCGAACGCGTTGCTAAAATCCATATAAACCACATCTACCGCTTTCCCTTCGTCAATGTGTTTAGTCACATTTTCGAAGAACTCCACCAGGCTCGTAAGGCACGATCTGCCTTTGACAAAGCCATGCTGAGTATTCTTAAGCGTACTAAACCTCTCTAAATGCTCATAAATCTTGTCCCTCAGGATCTTCTCCATCAGCTTACCAACCACTGAGGTTAGACTCACCGGTCGGTAATTTCCTGGGCTATCCCTGTTCCCCTTCTTGAAAATAGGAACCACATCCGCAATCCTCCAATCCTCCGGCACCTCTCCCATCTCCATTGACGACGCAAAGATCATCGCCAGAGGCTCTGCAATCTCTTCCCTCGCCTCCCACAGTAACCTGGGGTACATCCCATCCGGACCCGGCGACTTATCTATCTTGATGCCATTCAAAGATTCCAGCACAACCTCTTTGTTAAAGTCCACATACTCAATCTTTTCAGTCCACCGCAAGCCCACAGTACATCCACCCATGTCCTTCTCCTCTGTGAAAACCGAGGCAAAATACTCATTAAGCACCTCTGCCATTTCTCCTGGTTCCGTACAGATTTTCCCGCCTTCACCTTTTATAGGCCCTATTCCTTCACGTCTCATCCTTTTACTCTTCACATATTTATAGAATGCCTTAGGGTTTTCCTTAATCCTACCTGCCAAGGCCTTCTCGTGACCCCTTCTGGTTCTCCTAATTTCCTTCTTTAGTCCCTTCCTACAAGCCATATACTCATCTAGATCCCTATCTTCGGCAAGCTCTCTGAACCTTTTGTACGCTTTCCTTTTCTTCTCGACTAGGTCCCGCACAGCTTTCATGCACCACGGTTCCTTTAACCTACCAACTCCTCCCTGTCTGCTCGGAACGTTGTCCTGTAGAACTCTAGACAGACATTCCTTGAAAAACTGAGAATACCTCCTTCCAATTTACTCCTCTAATTTGCTGCCTTATATCTTCATATTTCCCCTTACTCCATATAAACGCTTTCCTAGCTTGCCTGATCCTCTCTTTTTCCAATGCAAGCATAAAGGAGATAGAGTTATGATCGCTATCCCCAAGATGCTCTCCCACTGAGAGATCTGACACCTGTCCAGGTTCATTGGTCAGTATCAGATCAAGTACAGCCTCTCCTCTTGTAGGCTTGTCCACATGCTGTGTCAGGAAACCCTCCTGAACACACCTAACGAGCTCCTCCCTATCCAATCCCCTTACCCTAGGGATATTCTAATCTATGTTTTGGAAATTAAAGTCTCCCATCACAACAACTCTGCTATTATTGCAACTCTCCAGGATCTGTTTCCCTATCTGCTCCTCCACCTCCCTGTTACTATTGGGCGGCCTATAGAAAACTCCCAGCAAAGTGATCGACCCCTTCCCACTCCGAACTTCCACCCACAGAGACTCTGTAGACAATCCCTCCACAGCATACACCTTCTCTACAGCTGTGACACCATCCCTGATCAGCAGTGCCACTCCACCCCCTCTCTTGCCTTCATCCCTGTCCTTCCTGAAACATCTGAATCCCGGCACCTAGAGTATCCAGTCCTGTCCCTGAGACATCCAAGTCTCCGTAATGGCCACCACATCACACTTCCAGGCATCAATCCACGCTGTGAGCTCATCCCCTTTATTCACTATACTCCTGGCATTAAAGTAAACACATCTCAATCCTTTGGTCTGAGCTCTCCCCTTCTCTATCCCCCGTCCAGCCTCCCTCTTGCACTGTCTATAACCCTTCTCTGTTTGCGAGCTAACTTCCTCACTCCCCGTCACCTCGTCTCGATCCCCTCCCCCCAACCTATCTCGTTTAAACTCTCCCCAGTAGCCTTAGCCAACCTTCCCACCAGGATATTGGTCCCCCTGGGATTCAAGTGCCACCCGTTTTTTGTGTACAGGTCACACCTGCCCCTAAAGAGGTCCCAAACTCCATACAGACAGTGACCCGAGGCAGGAATTGAACCCGGGTCCCTGGCGCTGTGAGGCAGCAGTCCTAACCACTGTGCCACCATGCCGCCCACTGAGTCACTGAATTGTATCTCACCACCATCTTCTCAAGGGCAACTAGGGATGGGCAATAAATGCTGGCCAGTCAGTGATGCCCATGTCTCACAAATGAATTTAAAAAAGCAGTCTTGGAGACTAACAGAAAGCTTCCAGCCAATAAATATTCTATTTCTTTCTGAAAACCTCTCATAAATAGTTATTGTCAATCAAATGCACCCCAGACTGCTGCCTATTGCCTGAACTGTGTCCAGGTGGCATAAGAACATCCCTTATAGCTATGTTGACACAATATCAACCAAAGATGGTATCTCTCAAAAACACATTAACCCTCTTAGCCAATGATGTGCTGTATAATATTCCTGGTGGCAATATAGTTTTCATTTTGGACCTGCTGTGAATGCATTCCTAATCATCAACATGTGTCAAGTCATAAGTTAGATATGACTTTTTTGCCAATCATCTTGTCCTGCTGGTTCAAATATATGTGGAACAGAGGATTTCTGCAGAATTCAAGAGTTATGATTTCTGTCAGGATATTTAACTACCTGTGATCATACACACCAGTGCATTAAGTGAATGGAATCCCTTCCTGTTCATCAAAATGGATGACTTCAAATGAGGGGCACTGTATAATCAATGCACCCTGCATGATGGGGAAGCCCGCAATCAGAATAAAATTTTGCGCTTGTCCTGGGTAAATGGTAAAGTTGCCACAATCCCATCTGACCATAGGCTGCTCTTCCCTTTTAGGGTCACCACACCTCAGGTGAAGGGCAAGGTTGGGAATAACCTCAGCCAGTATAAGAGTTGAATCCACGCTGTTGGCATCACTCTGCATCACAAACCAGCCAAATAAACTAATCAACCCCTAATTCTCTTGGTATAGAGCTTCAGTAACCTCCCTCATATAGTAGACTGCAAACTGTAAGATATTGCTTAACAGTTAGCATTGCCCTACTTTAAGGGTGCAGTTTTGGCTGCAGTGGTTGATCGATTTCAGGCACAACTTCTTTTGAGAATCAGAGACATCTCAAGCATTGGTCTTCACTGAAGCTGAGGTAAGGAAACTGGGATCCTTTGTGGATATGGCACCCATCTGAATGCCCTGCTCCCGTTCCTCCCTTTTCGAACAACTTGTCTTGTTCTGTGTGGCCTCTCTTTCTCTCAATCATATTCATTCCCCAAAGGAAGCCCGACCAGGCTATCCATGTCTGGAAGCAACTTTTTTCAATACCATGTTTTAAATTACACTAAAGGCACTGCAAGATCAGTTAGACCACTGTGCCTAACTTTAGCTAAGTATAGGAAACTTCCAAATTTCCACGGGCAGCACGATGGCAGAGTGGTTAGCACTGCTGCCTCACAACACCAGGGACCCTGGTTCAATTCCAGCCTCGGCTGTGTGGAGTTTACACATTCTCTCCATGTCTAGCTGGGTTTCCTCGAGGTCCTCTAGTTTCCTCCCACAGTCCAAAAATGTGCAGGTTAGGTGGATTGGCCATACTGGATTGTCACTTAGTGTCAGGGGGATTATCGGGGTGAATACATGGGGTTGCGGGGATAGGGTCTGGGTGGGATTGCGGTCGGTGCAGGCTCAATGGGCCTCCTTCTGCATTGTAGGGATTCTGTGATTCATCCTCTACTACCTCTTCTATGTGTACAACTGCACCCACTGCAGTAACCAATAACCAGAAGAAATAATCCAGCATTTCACCTGCAAGTACTCCATGATCTCCTTAAATAACATTGCATCCCAAAATGACATTGCTGGCTTCAAGTCAGTGTTATACACTGATTCATTTCACGGGTTTTCTATTCTGCCTGCTGTTGGCTGTTTTTCACCACCTGTGTACTTCTCATTAGAAGGCAACTTGGACTCAATTTTGAAAACAAGGGTGGTCATATGATGGCTAAAAATGGGTGCTACACAGTTCAATTTAGCCCCATGCTGTTTCAAACAGTATAAAATGTAAGTTAATAAATTCAGAAGTCACAGTTCCTCTAATCTATGCTTTTGTACTGTTGCCTAGTGGTAGTCTATAAAGACATCTTACCAGCATTTCCTCCTGTTCCTCCTGCAATGAGAAATAAATGGAAATCGAACATTCTTGAAATGAGGAAAACTACTCAAACATTCTGCTGCCAACCACTAATTTAAGAGCACAAAATAAATAATAAAGAGCTGTTTCCCTTCTTAACACTTAGGCAGTTCAATAAGCATGACCTGAGTTTTCCAGCATCATCTGCCAATATATATTTTTTAAAAGGAAAGCTTAGTTTCATCTTCCTTTTCAACAATTCAAATAAGACAAAATATTTTGATTGACCAACTAAGTTAGATGTAGGCAACTTGAGATTTTCCGGCCATTAAAACTTAAATTTGTATATAAAATATCTAATTCCCTCCCACTCTTAGTGCAACTCTCTTTTCAGTCAGTGCAGCATTCGCTCCATCTCCTGGCCCCCCTCCCAGAACATTCTGGAAAAAAACACTGCTTGTTTAGATGCAACAAAAATAAGCACAACCAGACTATCTGCTTTAGAAAATCTGAGGAATTATTGATTCTCATCTTGCAGACAAGGATCGAACGGTGGTGACTGAATGCCAGACTTACATGGATTTAGCTGTTGAGTGTGACAGACTAATTTATTTGTCTGGGTATGGGTGTCACTTACTGTTAGAAACAGCTCACTTACTAAGTTTTACTTGCCAAAGTGGGACTTTAAAATTACCCTGGTTGCAATCTTTTGAAGTTGGGCCTTCAATGTGAGTTGGGTGCAGTGGTATCACAAATTTAAGAATGTAATAAAGGACAGGAAATAATTATGAAGTAGTCAGAGTCATAGAAGTTTACAACATGGAAACAGGCCCTTCGGCCCAACTTGTCCATGCCGCCCTTTTTTGTACCACTAAGCTAGTCCCAATTCCCCACATTTGGCCCATATCCCTCTATACCCATCTTACCCATGCAACTGTCTAAATGTTTTTTAAAAGACAAAATTGTACCTGCCTCTACTACTACCTCTGGCAGCTTGTTTCAGACACCACCCTCTGGATACCTAAAAACTTGAAGCTCTCGACCCTTTCTACTTCGTCCCCATTGATGTAGACAGGGGCATGTTCTCCTTTACGCTTCCTGAAGTTGATGACAATCTCCTTCGTTTTGTTGACATTGAGCGAGATTATTGTTGCCGCACCAGTTCATCAGATTCTCTCTCATTCCTGTACTCTGTCTCATCATTGTTTGAGATCCGACCCACTACGGTGGTGTCGTCAGCAAACTTGAAAATTGAATTGGAGGGGAATTTGGCCACGCAGTCATAGGTGTATAAGGAGTATAGTAGGGGGCTGAGAACATAGCCTGTGGGGCACCGGTGTTGAGGATGATCGTGGAGGAGGTGTTGTTGCCTACCCTTACTGATTGTGGTCTGTGAGTTAGGAAGTTCAGGATCCAGTCACAGAGGGAGGTGCCGAGGCCCAGGCCACGGAGTTTGAAGATGAGTTTCGTGGGAATAATAGTGTTGAAGGCTGAGCAGTAGTCAATAAGTAGGAGTCTGACTTAGGTGTCCTTGTTATCTAGGCGTTCCAGGGTTGAGTGCAGGGCCAGGGAAATGGCGTCTGGTGTGGACCTGTTGTGGCGGTAGGCAAACTGTAGTGGATTCAGGTAGTCCAGGAGGCTGGAATTGATTTGTGCTATGACTAACCTTTTGAAGCACTTCATAATGATGGATGTCAGAGCTACCAGCCAATAGTCATTAAAGCACGTTGCTTGGTTTTTCTTAGGTACCGGGATGATGGTCGTCTTCTTGAAGCAGATAGGGACCTCAGATTGTTGTAAAGAGAAGTTGAAGATGTCTGTGAATACCTCCGCCATCTGATCCGCGCAGGATCTGAGTGCACATCCGGGTACCCTATCTGGGCCAGTTGCTTTCTGTGGGTTGACCTTCAAGAAAGCTGCTCTGACATCTGCAATGGTGACCCCAGATACAGGTTCATCCAGGGCTTCCAGGGTGGAGGGCACGCTCTCGATGACCTCTTGCTCAAAACGGGTGTAGAATGCATTGAGCTCATTAGGGAGTGGTGCGCTGGAGCCGGCGATTTTACATGCCTTCATCTTGTAGCCTATCATGTCTTGCAGACCTTGCTATAGTCGGCGGAGATCGGTGTGGCGAGCCTGGGACTCTAGCTTGGTCCGGTACTGTCTTTTGGCATCTTTGATGGATCTCCTTCGATCGTTTCTGGCTTTCTTGTATAGGTCAGTGTTGCCTGACTTGAACGCCTCAGTCCTGGACTTCAGCAAGCAGTGTATATCCCTGTTCATCCATGGTTTCCGGTTGGGGAACAAACAATTTGCTTCTTTGGCACACAGTCTTCTACACACTTACTAATGAAGTCAGTTACTGTAGTGGTGTACTCGTTCAGGCTGGTTGCAGAGTTTTTAAATGCTGATCAATCCACTGACTCCAAGCAGCCCTGTAGGAGATCATCCGATTCATCAGATTAACATTGCACGACTCTCTTTGATGGATTCTCCCGCTTCAGTTTTTGCTTGTAAGCTGGGATCAGGAGCACAGCCTTGTGGTTTGATTTGCCAAAGTTTGGGCGGGCGATAGAGCGGTAGGTATGTTTGATATTTGTGTAGCAGTGGCCTAGGATGTTTGGACCTCTGGTGGAGCAGGAGACGTGTTGGTGGTAACTTGGTAGTACACTCTTTGAGCTTGGCCTGATTGAAGTCCCCGGCCATGATGAAGAAGGCCTCCGGATGTTTTGTCTCAAGGCTAATCGTAGTGGTGTATATTTCATCCAGCGCGATCTTCACATCCGCATGGGGTGGGATGTAAACTGCCATCAGGATAACGGAGGTGAACTCCTGCGGAAGGTAGTAGGGGCGGCATTTTAGCATCAGGTATTCTAGGTCTGGGGAGCAGAAAGTTCGGTAAGAAGTTTAACAACACCAGGTTAAAGTCCAACAGGTTTATTTGGTAGCAAAAGCCACACAAGCTTTCGGAGCTCTAAGCCCCTTCTTCAGGTGAGTGGGAATTCTGTTCACAAACAGAGCAGAAAGTTGCCAGTGTTGCTACATCTAGGCACCATGAGGTGTTGATTATGAAGCAGACCCCACCTCCCCATGCCTTGCCTGAGGCCACTATACGGTCCTTTCGATGGATTGAGAAGCCCTCCAGTTGTAGGGCACTGTCCGGCTAAGCAGGAGTGAGCCACATTGCCGTGAAACAGAGTACACAGCAGTCCCTCAGTTCTCTTTAGAAAGTGAATCTGGTTGTAAGTTCATCTAGATTGTTTTCCAGAGACTGGACATTTGCAAGGAGTAAGCTGGGGACCGCGTTGTTTCACTCTCACCTGCAGGCCTGCACGTTTTCCACGCTTCCTGGAGCATCCTCAAGACATCACTATTTATTTCCCTAAGTTCACTAACATACATGCCTTTCTCAACAGTAAATACCGATGAGAAATATTCATTTAGGATCTCACCCATCTCTTGTGGATTCGCACACAGATGACCGTGTTGATCCTTAAGAGGGCCTACTCTCTCCCTAGTTACTCTTTTGCCCTTAATGTATTTGTAGAAGCACATCTGGGTGATCTCAAAGAGATAAAGTTTAATAAGGAAAGGGTTACATAAATAATACCAGTTGGATGAAATTCAGTTACAATAAAAAAATGAATTAAAAGTCATACTGGTGAAGCTTAATTTTATTTTTGCATGAATTTGGTCTCTGGTGCTAATTTAATGAAAATTACAGTAATAAAACCATTCCCAGTGCTTAAATATTTTACTATTATAGTATGAATGTGCAATCTGTAACCAAAACATGACACTTGAGAAGCAAGTATTTCCCTGAACTTCTAAGATAAGATGCTCAATAGTCCAAAAGTTATGTTGAAAATACAATGGTAAAATCAAACATCTTTATTGAGTAATTAGTCCTCAAAAAATTTTAAGTCTTAGAAAACATAGAATTACCCCTCAGATAGATTGAGTTGACTGCAGTTCGCTTAAGAATGGCCTTAACTGAGGTATTCTTGATCTGATTCACTGGGACTTGTCCCTTCGTATTGAATTTGTCTCTTGGCATTGTGTCGCCTAGATTTCCAGAGTTCATATACCATTAGAGCCCTATCTAGGACCTTTTACATGATACTGTTATTAGTTAGAATTAGACAATAGTGAGCAATAGTTTATTGGCAGGCACAATTCAAATGGACTTTGATTGGTTCAACCATATATGGCAGGTTTGAGCATCTTATCACTTTGCAATGAGCAGTATTTAGCCCAGTCTCAACTGAAACTCACTGCAGTTGATACTTTTCATACACACGCACACAGACACACATGATCTGGGTGGGATTGCCCCTTAGTGTCAGGGGGATTACGTGGGGTTACAAGGATAGGGCCTGGGTGGGATTGTTATCAGTGCAGACTTGATGGGCCGAATGGCCTCCTTCTGCACAGTAGAGATTCTATGACATCCTGTCCTTCCAAAATACAACCAAATGTTTCAATTCTTGCGATTTGAAAATTTGTCTTATAGAATTGCTGTTCAAAATTTAAGGTCTTTCTTGCAACGATCTCATGTGAAATACTGTAGATACATCAGATAAATTAGCCAGGTACATTATACTGGTGGGTAATTAGTACTCACTGAGGGTTTGAGACATGTAGAAATTTCAACATCAGGAAGTTTGAAAGTAAGGACCAAGTGGCGAAGGTGCGAGTTGTAGCTAAACTAGGCAATATTTAGAAACTGCTGGAAAATACTCAGCAGGTCAGGCAGATTCTTTGGAGAGTGAAACAAAGTTAATGTTCCAGGTTGATGACCTTTTATCAGAATTGAAAAAAGTTAGAGATGTAACAGGTTTTTAAAAAGTTCAGAGGCAGGGAAACAGAGGGGGATATTAAAAAACAAATGGGAAGGTCTGTGCCAAGATATAAGATATCAACTGAAAAAGAGTTGATGGTGTAAGGCAAAAAGGGACAGTAATGTACCTCATTGGCTTTGTTTCTCTTCTTTCATATGCTGCCTGACCTGCTGAATGTGATTCCCACGTTTGTATTTATTTCAAAAATTGAATAGAAGCTTCTGAAACAATACCTCATCATTCAATTAGATCCTTTACAATCTTGCAGATTTAATATTGAGTTCAACAATTTCAGATCATAACCACTGTTCACATTTTTTTCAAATTACAATAATTCAGTTGTTTTCAATGATTTTTCAATTGGTAGTGATTCTGCTATTGTCATTTACACCTGTTCTAGACTCATCTTTTGTTTCTTTACTTGTCCCTTTACCACCTCTTTCTGACTTGTACTATCAGCCCTTCTGCCATTTAATCTGCCCTACTTTCCAACTGGTTACCGACCTTTCCTTTAATTCTTCCTCCCATGCTCTCCTTTTTTCTGCCTCTGATCTAGCTTAAAGCCTGTTACAACTCTAGCTTTTGTTGGAATTATAGACTGATTGAAGCAAGAAGAACATTTGGCCTGTTGTGTTCATGCTGGTTCTCTACAAGAGCAACTCAGATAGTCCCACTTCCCTGCCCTTTTGCCATAACCCTTCAATTCATTTTAATATAGGTAGTTATCCAATTTTCGTTAGAAAGTAGCAATTGTGTTTCCTCTACCACCCTTCTCAAACAGTCCTTTCCCGATCTTAACCACTTGTTTTTCTTCATGCCACAAGTAGTTCTTCTGTGAATCACCTTCCATCTAGGACAAGGGCAGCAGACACATGGGGAACATCAACACCTGCAAGTTCCCCTCAAAGCCACGCACCATCCTGACTTGTGCAGGTTAGGTTGAATGGCCATGATAAATTGACTCTAGTGTCAGGGGGATTAGCAGGGTAAACATGTGGGATTACAGGAATAGGGCCTGGGTGGGATTGTGGTAGATGCAGACTTGATGGGCTGAATGGCCTCCTTCTGCACTGTAGGGATTCTATGATTTGGAAATATATTGCCGTTCCTTCACAATCGCTGGGTCAATATCCTGGAATTCCCTCCCTAACAGCATTGTGGGTCAACCCACAGCACATGGATTGCAGCGATTCAAGCTCACCACCATCTTCTCAAGGGCAACTAGGGAGGGGCAATAAATGCTGGCCAGCCAACGACACCCATGCCCCACAAATGAATAAAAAAAACCTACATCCTGTCCCTTCCACTGACAGGAATTGTTTCATAAGAACATAAGAAATAGGAGCAGGAGTAGGCCATCTAGCTCCTCGAGCCTGCCCCGCCATTCAATAAGGTCATGGCTGATCTGATAGTGGTTTAGTTCCACTTACCCGCCCACTCCCCATAACCCTTAATTTCTTTATTGATCAGAAATCTATCTACCTGTGTCTTAAACATATTTAACGAGGTAGCCTCCACTGCTTCAATGGGCAGAGAATTCCAGAGATTCACTACCCTCTGAGAGAAGAGGTTCCTCCTCCACTCTGTTCTAAACTGACTCCCCCTTATTTTGAGGCTGTGTCCTCTAGTTCTTGTTTCCTTTCTAAGTGGAATCTCTCTGCCTCTACCCTGTCTAGCCCCTTCATTATCTTATATGTCTCTATAAGATCTCCCCTCAGCCTTCTAAATTCTAACGAGTACAGGCCCAATCTACTCAATCTCTCCTCATAAGCTAACCCCCTCATCTCCGGTATCAACCTGGTGAACCTTCTCTGTACTCCCTCCAAGGCCATATATCCTTTCGCAAACAAGGGGATCAAAATTGCACACAGTACTCCAGTTGCAGCCTCACCAGTACCTTGTACAATTGCAGCAAGACCTCCCTGCTTTTATACTCCATCCCTCTTGCGATAAAGGCCAACATTCTGTTTGCCTTCTTGATCACCTGCTGCACCTGCAAACTGAGGTTTTGTGATTCATGTACAAGGACCCCCAGGTCCCTCTGCACAGTAGCATGTTGTAATTTTTCACCATTTAAATAATAGTCAATTTTATTATTATTCCTTCCAAAGTGGATAACCTCACACTTGTCAACGTTATACTCCATCTGCCAGATCCTCGCCCACTCACTTAGCCTATCCAAATCTCTCTGCAGACTTTCCGCATCCTCCACGCAATTCGCTTTCCCACTCATCTTTGTGTCATCCGCAGACTTTGTTACCCTACACTCAGTCCCCTCCTCCAGATCGTCTATGTATATGGTAAACAGTTGAGGCCCCAGCACCGATCCCTGCGGCACTAGTCACCAACTGCCAACCAGAAAAGCACCCATTATTCCAACTCTCTGCTTCCTGTTAGATAGCCAATCCTCAATCCACGCTAACACTTTACCCCCAACTCCGTGCACCTTAATCTTCTGCAGCAACCTTTTGTGAGGCACCTTATCGAACACCTTCTGGAGCCTTCTGGAGTTTCTCTGTTTGTTTCTCTCTGTCTAGACCCATGGTTTTAAACGCTTCTTAATCTTTTCTTCCCGTATGAGACCAAGCTTTCAAATCGATCCAAGTCACTTAAGTTCCTCATCCCTGCAACCATTCCTGTAAATCTTTTCTGCAAGGTCTGCATATTTTTGAAAATATGGTGCCCTAGATAGGTCATGAACCAAAATCTTTATCTCTCCACAGATGCTATCCAAACTACAGCCAGCATTTTCTGTTTTTATTACAGATACCCAGTATCCGTGGTGTTTGCTTCAATTAATATTTAAGGTCTGTTGCAGTCCCCAGAAACTCTTGCAACTTTTCCCTCATTCTGAAGATACAAACTAGGCAAAAAAAAACTCACTTCCTTAATTGAAGCAAACACCACGGAAACTGGGTATCTGTAATAAAAACAGAAAATGCTGGCTGTAGTTTGGATAGCATCTGTGGAGAGATAAAGATTTTGGTTCATGACCTATCTAGGGCACCATATTTTCAAAAATATGCAGACCTTGCAGAAAAGATTTACAGGAATGGTTGCAGGGATGAGGAACTTAAGTGACTTGGATCGATTTGAAAGCTTGGTCTCATTCGGGAAGAAAAGATTAAGAAGCGTTTAAAACCATGGGTCTAGACAGAGAGAAACAAACAGAGAAACTCCAGAAGGCTCCAGAAGATTTCCAGAAGGTGTTCCTGGGATAAATGTGTATAATATACAAAAAAAACCAGAGCAAGCTTTCGGAATGGACAGCGTCGCTCCTTAAATTAGACCGATCTGAACATGTAACAACATCTAGACAAACATGGCACGTTCTCGCCTCAGCTCTAACTGTAAAGCAAATCATTCTATATTTTAATAGCTGAGTTTCAATCTTTATATAATTTCTAACTTTGAAATGACGGAACGAGTTAACTTCAGCCATTAATTCGAGATTCATTCCAATGATCAAGAGTCCGATACGGTTTCATTTTTCCCCTCCCCCTGCCTCAACTTTATACTTTAAATATTTCGTCCGTTAAACGGTTCTTCATGCAACAAAATGGCGGCCTTTAAATTGCAGCCTGGCTTCACGCGCCGCCTGACTTGAGAGAGCGGGCTGCCTTGGACTCTACCATCGGCTGCATCTATAAGATACATCCATAAATAAAGGCGTCTATATTGTCAGCATTTTCCCTTGATATTATTGTGTTTTTCCTTGTAACGTATTTATTGCGTGCTAATTAGCACAGTGGCTATTTGTAGAAAATGTTGAAAGGATATTAATTGTCCGATGCTTCGGCAAAAGCCATTCCGCTACCCCTGCTGGGTAGTGTTGATTGGACCCTAGCTATAAATAATTCGCGCGGCGGGAGTGCGTCTTGCTGGAGGTTTGCCTGTTTGGAGGCTCTAGCGGATGGTGCTGAGGAAAATGGCCGAAATGGTAAAAAGCAACACGCGGGAGATAACTCACGATTAGTCTCCATATCCTGTGTTCACTGGGTGCTTGCAACAATATGTTGGTTAACTTTTTTTTAAATGAAACTTATTAAAACTAAAACCCTAAACAGCACGTGCCGTGTCCGGGAGAGCTGAGGGAAGCAGACTGTCGGCCATCGACATCGCTAAATGGCGGTCTGGGCCGTTTCATGGCTATCAATTGCTGGTCGGGTGGGCGGTTGCTACCCAGTCCCACCACGTCGCCCGTTCTCTTCGACTAGTGTTGAAACTGGTTGTTGTTTCATTTATTTTTTGTAATTTTTGGTAACTCATGCATTCAGCCGATATCTTGCTCCCCGTGAACACATTCACCGAGTTTCCAGCCTCTTAAATACTTCAGGACCGACTCCATTATCTTTATAAATGTGGCGATGCTTACAGCTGGATTTACACTGACCGAGGAAGAGGGCTCGGGTGATAATAGGAGATGGGGAGTCAAAGTTTGATTATGTTGGAGTACATCCACAGTAGATCTTCCACCATTCACCCCGCTGTTTGTTTTCCTTACAAAAAAAAGACTCAATCGTGCAGAGATGAAACCTCAAATGCAATCATTTGAGGTCACGAGAAGCCATTTGCCCCATCTCAGTTCATCTGCCCAAAATAGAAAACTACATTACTATCTCACTTCATGTTGAATGAAACAAAGGTGTTTGCCTCCAGTGGAAAACCAAAGTGCGTGATTGCTTGTGTTTTAAAAGGTTATTTTCAACATTTCCTTATCCATGGCAACACTTAAAATATGATTTACTTTATCAATTCCTTCAGGACAAGCGAGTGTTGAAGGTATTACAGGTATCTAACTAAAACACGGTCTAATCCTGGAGTGACATCTTCTGACTTGTGTTCAGGCCTCGCAATATAGTTAAACCTTTTTGTGGTGTTCGCTTGTAAATTGCCAAATATTTTTGCCTGTTTGGGTATTTCAGTTGCACGCAGCTATTTCTTTACTTGCCATATAATTGTGACTTTCATCACCTTGCACCAGTTCCTCACCTCGTGTGCCAAGACTTTGCCCAATTGCAGGATTTTGTTTTTACAGTTCATTTACTACTTTCTATATCTTGGCTGCTCTCCATTTCAGTGACAGCTTTATGGTATCTAACATACAAAACATCGCATTGTGCATAACAGGAATAGTAAGAACAGACTAAGCCATAATGGAGCCAACTTTTAAAATTGTAAATGGGGTGAGGATGTCACTGGCTCAGCCAGCATTTATTATGCTTGGTAAGGTGCTGATGCCTGCCTCCTTAAACTGCTTTGTCCCATGTGTTACATCACCCACAGTGCTGTTAGGGAGGTAGTTCCAGGATTTTGACCTGGCGACAGTGATGTATTTCCAAGTCAGGATGGCGAGGGGAACTTCCAGGTGGTGGTGTTCCCTTGCATCTGCTGCCCTTGTCTTATGGCAGTTGTGGGTTTGAAAGGAGCCGTCGAAGGAGCCTTGGTGAGATAGTCTTAAGGACAGCAGTAGAGGCAGAGGGATTTGTAGCATATGTGGCTAAAAACTACCATCAACATGAAACTAGGAATACAGAAGAGGCCAGTGGGTTTATATAAAGGCAAAGTGATCTTAGCCTCTGGACGGTTTTGAAGATTAAGCAAAGAATTTAAGTTAAGGGATGTTTTGCTGCAATTGTATAGGGTGTTGGTGAGCCCGCACCTGCGTGTTGTATGCAGTTTTGGTGTCCTTACCGGAGGAAGGATGTCCTTGCTATAAGGTGGTATACAGCGAAGGTTTACCAGGCTGATTTCTGAATGGCAGGTCTGTCATATGAGGAGAGACTAAGTTGGTTAGGATTATATTCACTGGAGTTCAGAAAAGTGAGAGTTATAGAAACTTATAAAATTATCATGGTAGATTCAGAAAGAATGTTCCCAATGGTGGGGGAGTCCAGAACTTAGGAGTCACAGTTTAAGGATAAGGGATAAACCTTTTAGAACTGAGGTGAGGAGAAATCTCTTCACCCAGAGGATGGGGAATGTGTGGAATTCACTGTCACAAAATAGTTGAGACCAAAATGTCTGATTTCAAGAAGACTTTAGACATAGCTCTTGGGGCTCAATGGATATGGGGGGGGGATCAGGATGTTCAATTTGATCATCAGCTATGATCAAAATGAATGGCAGAGCAGGCTCGAAAGGACGAATGACCTACTCCTTGTTTCCCTGTTTCTATGAATTTTGCATGGAGTGTGATCACCATTGGAGGTAACTGAGAATGAGGGTGACAAAGGGTGGTGATGGTTTTGTTCAGCCTAACCAAGTCACTGGGAGGAAGTTATTAGTAAGGGTATGGTGTTTATACTGGGCGTTAAGACTAGTTTTTAATGACCCATCCCAGGATTTTGTATTAGATGAGCAATGTGGAAGTAATTGAGGTTGAGAGATCATAGGCTAGGTACTTCATATTTGGTCTGTGGCTAGTGACAGGAGAGTGTAGCTGCAAATGAGGTAGGTATGGGGATCCAGAAGGTGGCAATGGGGGAGCCTTAGCCTTGCAATTAAGCATTGGTTCAATGTTCTTGCAGTTCGTGTTGACAATCAAAAACTGCAAGGAGGATGAGCAACCTGACCATTGTACCATGGTTCAGTAGGCCACTCAAGTGGTGGGGTGGGAGTAGTAGGAGACAGTATAGTTAGTGTGGGGATAGATACTGTTCTCTGCAGTCAAGAGTGAGAGTTGTCTGCCTTGTGCCAGTATTAAGGATATCTCTGGGCTGGAGAAGAATTTGGAGTAGGAGTGGAAGGACCCAGATGTCATGATATAGAATACCAAAGACATGGGTAGGATTAAGATAAATGTTTTGCTGAGGGAGTTATGAGCAGTTCAGGGGTAAATTAAAAAGCAGAACCACAAAGCTCTGGATTGCTCCCTGAGCCACAAGAAAATTGGCATAGGGTAAAAAGATTAGAGTTAAATGCATGACTCAAAGGTTGGTGAGAGGTTTTGATTCATGGGCAGTTGGCACCAGTACTTGGTAAAGAGGAAGTTGGACTGTTGGGATGGCCATCACCTGAACCATGCTGGGAATGTTCTGACGAATTGTATAACTAAGCCTGTAGAGAGGCCGAGTGTAGGGGAGGGTTCATGAGGGCAGTTTTGGAAAGTTTGAACCAGAAGGACAAGATAATAAATGCAGAGTAACAATACAGGTAATAACCAGAATAAGAAGGGACAGTGAACAAACACAAACAAGTCAGAGTAGGGGAAATGATAAAAAGAGAACTTAATGGACAGAGACTGTAGAATGATTGTGGTACAGAGGGATTTGGGTGACCTTGTACATGAATCATAAAGTTAGCATGTAGGTACAGCAAGTAATTAGGAAGGCAAATAGAATGTTGCTAGATATTGCAAGGGGAATACAACTGTATAGAGCATTGGTGAGACCGTAGCTAGGATACAGTTTTGGTCTCCTAAGCAAGGAGGGACATAACTGCATCAGAAGAAATTTATAGAAGGTTCCTGGGATGGGTCTTTTTCTGGTTGGCAGGCAGTGACTAGTGGGGTACCACAAGGATCTGCTGGGACCCCAATTGTTTACATTATATATTAATTTGGAAGAGGGAACGAAATGTATTATCTCCAAATTTGCAAATGATACAAAGTTGGGTGAGGTGGATGCAGATATGCTTCAGTGTAATTTGTGCAAAAGTTGAACAGGTTGGGCCATTGGCTTTTAGAACAATGAGAGGCAATCTTATTGAAACACCATTGAATGGTGAAGCAGGCTTAATTGGTCAAATGGCATTTTCCTACTATTTCTTATGAATAGGAGAACGCCAAGAATGGTTTTTGTCGTCTGGAGGGAAGGGTGAAGTTATTCCTGGAGATCATTAAAAAAGGAGACTATTTGCCCACCTTCCCAGCTAGTTACTTGAAAGAGCTGTTTGATTATTGCCACCAATCTGTTCTTTCCTTGTAACCCTGAAATATTTTTCTTTCAATTATTTATCCAATTCTAGGCCATCATAACCCACTGTCTTTTAAAAATTTTATATCCTTTCTCTGGTTCATTTTACCAATTACCTTAAATTCACCAAGTTCTTCTGACCTTCCTGCCAAGTGGAAACTGTTTCTTTCTCCTATGTACTTCGTCAAAGCTCAAAACTTTCGCTCTAACGTGAGAAATCTCAGATTTGGTCTCATCACAACTGAAGACCTTCATCTTTGATGCAATTATAGTACTTGATTTAGGACAGAACTTGATTGGACTTATTGTCACATGTATGTATACAGTGACAAGTATTGTTTCTTGCACACTTGGACAAAGCAGTGTCAGTGGATTGGAAGCTGGTTTGAGTGATGGACTGGGCTTCGTTCACAACCATTTGTAGTTTCTTGTGGTCTTGGACAGAGCAGGAGCCATACCAAGCTGTGATACAACAGGAAAGAATGATTTCTATTGTGCATCTGTAGAAGTTGGTGAGAGTTGTAGCGGACATGCCAACTTTCCTTAGTCTCCTGAGAAAGTAGAGCTGTTGGTAGACTTTCTTAATTATAATGTCCGCATGGAGGGACCAGGACAGGTTGGTGATCTGGATACCTAAAAACCTGAAGCTGTCGACCATTTCTACTTTGTCCCCATTGATGTAGATAGGTGCATGCCCTCCACTACACTTCCTGACATTGATGACTATCTCCTTCGTTTTGTTGACAGAGATCTCGATGACCTTGGTACCTGTCCTAGAGTGTGCCTGTAATTGTACATAATATGCTAGGTGAAGCCTTACTATGGGTTTATAATGGAATAAGATAGAAAGTATTTGGCAGGTCAAGTTGCATCTCCAAGTGATGCCGCCCTGCTGAGTATTTGCAGCATTTACTGTTTTTATTCCCAATTTCCAGTATCTGCAGTGTTCTGCTTTTTTGCTTTTGGATTTATCATGGTTAGCATACTTTTGTACAATTGTGCTCCATGCCCTTGTGTGCTGTTTTACTAGCTTTATCAACTTGGCTTGCTTTGTTCCTGCAGATTGGAGAGTAGCTAATGTGAGCCCGCTATTCAAAAAGGGAGGTAGAGAAAACGGGGAAGTGTAGACCAGTGTACCTAACATCAGTACTGGGGAAGTTGCTAGAGCCCATTATCAAGGATTTCATAACTCTGCATTTGGAAAGCAGTGATATAATCGGACAAAGTCAGCATGGATTTAGAAAGGGGAACTCGCGCTTGACGAATCTATTGGAATTTTTTGAGGATGTAACTGGTGGAGTTGACTGAGGAGAACCAGTGGATGTGGTTTATTTAGACTTTCAGAAGGTTTTTGACAAGGTCTCACATAACAGACTACTATGTAAAGTTAAAGTACATGGTATTGCACATAATGTCTTGAGATGGACAGAAAACTGGTTAATAGATCGGAAGCAAGGAGTTAGCATAAATGGGTCTTTTTCTGATTGGTAGGCAGTGACCAGTGGGGTACTGCAGGGATCTGTGCTTGGACCCCAACCATTCACATTATGCATTAAAGATTTTGAAGAGGGAACAAAATATCTCCAAATTTGCAGATGATACAAAGTTGGGTGGGAGGATGAGCTTTGAGGAGGATGCAGAGATGCTTCACCGTGATTTGGACAGGCTGTGTGGGGGCATGTGCATGGCAGATGCAGTATAATGTGGATAGATGTGAGGTTATCCAGTTTGGTAGCAATAATAGGAAGACATTACTTGAATGGGTGTAAATTAAGGGAGGTGGATACTCAGCGAAACATTGGTGTCCTCTTGCATCAGTCAGCAGTAAAAGCAAATGGTATGTTAACCTTTGTAGTGAGAGGATTTGAGAATAGGAATAGGGATGTTTTACTGCAATTGTATAGGGTGTTGGTGAGGACACACCTGAAGTATTATGTGCTGTTTTGGTGCCCTTATGAGGAAGGATGGCCTTGCTATTGATGGAGTACAGTGAAGGTTTACCAGGCTGATTCCTGGTCTGGCAGGTGTCTCATATGAGGAGAGACGAAGTCAGTTAGGATTATATTCATTGTCATTTAGAAGAGTGAGAGGGGATCTCATAGAAACTTATGGAATTCTAACAGGGCGAGACAGGGTAGATTGAGAGAGAATGTTGCTGATGTTGGGAGAATCCAGAACTTGGGCTCATGGATGAGAAATCTCTTCACCCAGAGAGCGATGAATATGTGGAATTCACTAACAAACTAGTTGAGGCCATAAGTTCTGATTTCAAGAAGAAATTAGATATAGCTCTTGGGGCTAAAAGGATCAAGGGATATGGGGGAGGGGGTATGTTGGGATCAGGATATTGAATTTGATTAGCCATGATAATGGTGGTGCAGGCTTGAAGGACTGAATGGCCTACTCCTGCTTGCTTCTAAAGAACAAAGAAAATTACAGCACAGGAACAGGCCCTTCGGCCCTCCAAGCCTGCACCGACCATGCTGCCTGACTTAACTAAAACCCCCAAGCTTCAGGGGACCATATCACTCCATTTCCATCTCATTCATGTACTTGTCAAGACGCCCCTTAAAAGTCACTACCGTATCTGCTTCCACTACCTCCCCTGGCAACGAGTTCCAGGCACCCACCACTCTGTGTAAAAAAAAAAAAAATCTGCCTCGTACATCTCTTTTAAAACTTGCCCCTCGCACCTTAAACCTTTGCCCCCTAGTAATTGACTCTTCCACCCTTGGAAAAAGCTTCTGACTATCCACTCTGTCCATGCCCCTCATAATCTTGTAGACTTCTATCAGGTCTCCCCTCAATCTCCATTATTCCAGTGAGAACAAACCAAGTTTCTCCAACCTCTCCTCATAGCTAATGCCCTCCATACCAGGCAATATCCTGGTAAATCTTTTCAAAGGTACCCTCTCCAAAGCCTCCACATCCTTCTGGTAGTGTGGCGACCAGAATTGAACACTATATTCCAAGTGCGGCTTCACTGAGGTTCTGTAAAGCGTCAACATGACTTGCCAATTTTTAAACTCAGTACACCGGCCGATGAAGGTAAGCATGCTTTATGCTGCCTTGACTACCTTCTCCACCTGCATTGCCACTTTCAGTGACTGTACCTGTACTCCCAGATCCCTTTGCCTATCAATACTCGTAAGGGTTCTGCCATTTACTGTATATTTCCTATCTGTATTAGACCTTCCAAAATGCATTACCTCACATTTGTCCGGATTCTGTTTCTATTCCCATTAATGTTTAGACGAAGAGCTGATCTTAATGAAACATATAAAATCCTGAGTGGACTTGATACTGTGAGGATGTTTCCACTTCTGGGGGATTCGAATGAGAGGGCAGTTTAAAAATGAGGGATTTCCCTATTAGAACAGAAATTAGATTCTAGCACTTGTAGGTTGAAGGAGGACATTTATTTGTGAAGAGGGTTGTTATTGAGATGGCAGCTGATGATGGATTTGAAAAATTGGGGACTGTATGTGAAGGCGGTGGTGGTGCTGTCATCTGCCTGGTTGGTGGATGTGAAAGATATTGCACTATTTTGAAGCTGAGCAGCGGACTTATGGTGTTCTGACCAATATTTATCCCACAATCATAATCCTCGATGGCACAAAGAAAATGTTTTCTTGATTGGTTTGCTTCCTCCTGTTTTGAGCTTTGTTTAATTCTGTTCTGATGAGCTCTGTAGTGTTACCATTGGATTCAGGTTTTCCTTATTTAACTTTGGGTACTGTTGCTATCTGCTTTGCTTCATCTTGCTCATAGTTTTTTTGTATTTGTAGTTCAGATGGCTTTGTCATTTCTTAACCGCCATTGACTTTCTTTTCAGCCTGATGCTCCAGAATTCCTTTAATGTTAGGCTACATTTCTAACTCTGGATGTCAGCGACAAAATGCTAATTCTTGAATCAGGTCTACAGACAGTCATGGATTCTTTCAAGTCCTGTTCAATTTCAGTTTCAACAGCCTTAATGGGCTTTTCTCAAATTACCGGAGAGAGCAATACCTTATCCCTAACCAAGTTGTTTCCATGCAAGAAATCAACACATCAATGGGGTAATGTTGAAAAGGCACGTGTAGTAACAGAACCAATGACTAATCCACATTTTAAATGATTGTTATACAAAAGAACAAGTAAACAATTTTCATCAATACCCTGAATCAATACTTTTAATGCTTCATGTTGTCTGCCAACATCAGTGATTGCTGATCCTGTATCTCTAAGGATAATAATCAATTTGCATGCTTCACCAGATGAACATGGGAAGTCTTTACCCATGAGGAAAAAAACTCTCTTTCCATTGCCCAATTAACCCTCAATGAATGTGTGGGAATCTCCCTGCATGGCATGAACTTTACTGGCAAGGATGTTATCACCTCTTTACTGGACATGTGACTGTTTGGTTTTTCAGCTTCCAGCATTCAGCCTCCACATGCCCTTGTAGCAAAAGTGATGTCAGTCCTCTTGAGCTAAACCTGTCCTCCAAACCTTCTGCTAACCCAAGACAGACCTTGATCTTGACCATCTTTCCCTTTCTCAGCCTGACCATTTTTCTTCATCATTCTCACAATTTGCCTAAGTTCCAAAGTAAGGACTGGTACTTGTCTGCAGCTACTGAGGCTGACCTAATTTTATGAACATTGCAGCCTTTTCTGAGACGCTGCCCACAAAGGGGGTAGTATTTTTGAATTCCTCCTCCAACATCATATCCCTAAGGTTGTTGATGTCCTGTTTCATCTTTGTCAACCTACACCATCAGTTTTCCATGACAAATTCTGCAAGGGCCTGGCCTGGTCTCAAATTCCTAAATTTCTGCTGAAGCCTCTGGCACAAACTTGTAAGAGTTCAGTATAATAGTCTCTACTTGTAATCACACGAGTGCTCTGCTGATGTAGATGTGTACAATTCCAAAGCCTTCCCAGCAAAATACTTTTAGAAACATAGTTAATTCAAATTAGTGGCAGTTTTCTCAAACAATAGGAAGTGTATCTCTCCTTCCTTAATAAATTTAGGTCCTCAGTGAGAAGTCTTCACCAAATCAGAATTAAGTGGACATCTGAGTCAACCTCGCTTCTCAACAACTCAAGTTTGGTTAAATTGGAACTTTTACCCCATTTTGAATTTTTTTTTCTCTCCTTATCTCTGTCTTCTCTTGCTAATTTCTCTCTAAGCAAATCTTGAAGTTCTATTTATTTTTCCATTCTGGCCAATTGTATTAAGGCCCAGGTATCTAGTCAATTCTTCAAGGATCCTTTTGCTCTTGGATCCTGATCTTGTGCTAATCCCCATGTACTCTGCTACAACCTGTAAATCATCTTTCTCAACTGTGAAATCTTTGTTTAAATGCTAAAAGGCTCCAATGAACCTGTTTTACATTCCATTGGTTCAATCTGCAACGAGCCCCCAATTTTGTTACAATCCCTGTAGGAGCAGAATTCAAAATAAGCAAATTACCAAACCCCCAAATGAGGTAATTGCCAACAAGGTTTCACTTTTTGTAACTCAAACTTTCTAAGAATCTAAAACTCTTAAGAATCAACAAATTTATGTCAGTCCAAGCTATAAATCATACATGGAATAGCAGATGCAATAAAGACCATCTCATGAGATTGCAAGCATCAGCTCAAATGTAACACAGTTTCAGAGTGTTTCCAATTTAGTCTCTATCTAGTATGTTGGATTTCTCATTTTTCTCACTCAGTAGATATGATCCACAGTCACCTGAAACAGTAGCTTCACTTCTGAGTTCCTGGGAGACAGTTGTCACCCAAATGATTTATTCCTACAGAATCTTACATATGTATCCTTTAGCTTTTGACACACCATCTTCTGGGGACGATCTTTCCTTCTTGTACACCTCTATCAAATCTTCCCGCATCTCCTTTGCTGCGAGGCGAACAACCCCAATTTGTCCAACCTAATATTGTAACTAAAAGCCCTATGCTTGGAACCATTCTGGTAAACCTCCTTCCAAGCACCCTTACGTTCTAAATAGTGGTGACCAGAACTGGGCACAATGCTAGATGTGGGCTAATTGCAGCTTTATAAAAGTTTGGCATACCTTTCCTGCTATTGTAATCATTGCCTCTATGAATCTTGAGATCCCATATTTTGCTGGCAACACTCAATATGTCCTGCTAATTTCAAAGATCTTATGCACATGCATCCTTGCTCCCTCTGTTCCTCCTCCTGATTTACAAGTGTGCCATTTAGTTTATATTGCTTTTCACTTTCCCTACTGTCAAAATGCATCACCACTCACTTCACTATATTAAATTCCATCTGCCATTTGTCTGTCTATTCTGCTAGCATACCAGTGTCCTTTTGCAAATGATTCATATCATTCTCACTATTTGCCTATCCAAGTTTGATATCATTGAGAAATTCTGAAATTTTACTGTGTTTCAAAATCCAAATCCTTTTTGTAGCAAAAAAGTGGTCCTAACACTGACCTTTAGGAAACATCACTGATCCTCCATGAGACTTTGTTAACTAGCCTTTTATTTGGTACTTTGTGTGCGTTTCAAGAAAGTATTTGACAAACATCATTGATCACATTGCCGTCATCAATCTTTTCAGAAGGACTCAATTAGATTAGTTAAAACATGATCTGTCTTTTACAAATCTGTGCTGGCTATTCTAATTAAGCTAACCTCTCTAAGTGTCTTGATGAACTTTCCCCTGTTTTCTAAAACCTTACCGCCACTGATTAACAAGGCTGTAGTTGCTAGAGCTGTCCTTGTATCATTTCTAGAATATGGGTATCACACTTGCCATACTCCAATCCTCTGGCACCTCTCTTTGCCACTCAAGTGGATAGAGCTGTGAAGAAGGCCTATAGTGTGTTAGCTTTTATTAACAGGGGGTTGGAGTTTAAGAGCCGTGGGGTTATGCTGCAACTGTACAGGACCTTGGTGAGACCACATTTGGAATATTGTGTGCTGTTCTGGTCACCTCACTATAAGAAGGATGTGGAAGCGCTGGAAAGAGTGCAGAGGAGATTTACCAGGATGCTGCCTGGTTTGGAGGGTAGGTCTGATGAGGAAAGGTTGAGGGAGCTAGGGCTGTTCTCTCTGGAGCGGAGGAGGCTGAGGGGAGACTTAATAGAGGTTTATAAAATGATGAAGGGGATAGATAGAGTGAACGTTCAAAGACTAATTCCTCGGGTGGATGGAGCTATTACAAGGGGGCATAACTATAGGGTTCATGGTGGGAGATACAGGAAGGATATCAGAGGTAGGTTCTTTACGCAGAGAGTGGTTGGGGTGTGGAATGGACTGCCTGCAGTGATAGTGGAGTCAGACACTTTAGGAACATTTAAGCGGTTATTGGATAGGCACATGGAGCACACCAGGATGATAGGAAGTGGGATAGCTTGATCTTGGTTTCAGATAAAGCTCGGCACAACATCGTGGGCCGAAGGGCCTGTTCTGTGCTGTACTGTTCTATGTTCTCTCCTATATCTAAGGAACATTGAAATTTTATGGCAAACACTTCTGCTATCTCCACCCCCATTCCTTTAGAAACCTGGGATACAAACTATCTGCGCCTGGTGACTTGTTCACTCTAAGCTTCAATTTTCACCCCTCTCATTAGTTTGACTATCTCTGTTTCAACCGATATTCTGTCAGATTCAACTTCATTAATAAATAAATTGCATTGGAGTTTAATGAGCATTCCAACCTTGCTGTGTGCCTCCAGCCCTGTTCCACCCTCTCTATTCCTAATAGGGCCCCATCATGACACTTATTACCCTCTGACTACACATTCGTCCAAGATGTTTGGGTTCTCTTTTATGTTGACTGCCATTCAATTCTCTTTGTCAGACTTACTGGTGGCACAGTGATTACCACTGCTGCCTCATGGTGCCAGGGATCCAGGTTTGATTCTGGCTTTGGGTGACTTGAGTTTGTGTTCTCCCCATGTCTGTGTAGGTTTCCTTTGGGTGCTCTGGTTTCTTCCTACACTCCAAAGATGTAAAGTTAAGTGGATTGGCCATGGTAAATGTGTGGTATTATGGGGATGGGAGAGGTCTGGTGAGATGCTCTATAGAGAGTTGGTGTAGACTTGATGGGGCTGATTGGCCTCCTGCCCTGTACAGACTCTGTGATTCACTTGCCATTATTTGATCTGGTTCTGGCTTGGAGAATTAATCTGATATGCTTCATACACTTTTTTGTTTCAGCATACTCCTCTCCCCCTTCATCCAAAGAGCCCTGGTTTTGGTTCCCCTACCTTTGTCCTTGTTGCAGTGTAACTCACCTGTGTCTGAGCCATCTTTCCTTAAAAACACCCTGAAATGTTTTACTGTGTACTATATGGGGGCTGGTTAGCTCAGTTGGCTAGATATTTAACATGTGGGCAGTACGGTGGCACCGTGGTTAGCACTGCTGCATCACAGCGCCAGGGACTCGCATTCAATTCCCCCTTTGGAATGCTGTCTGTAGAATTCGACACATTCTCTCTGTGTCTGAGTGGGTTCCTCGGGGTGCTCCGATTTCCTCCCACAGTGCAGGTTAGCTGGATTGACCATGGTAAAATTACTTAGTGTCCCTAGATATGTAGGTTTGGTGGATTAGCCATGTAAGTGTCGGGTTATAGGGAGAGGGCCTTGGTAAGATACTCTGTCAGTCGTTGCAGACCTGATGGGCCGAATGGCCTCCTTCTGCACTGTAGGGATTCAGTGGATTCTATAGTTCAGAATAATATCAGAGTTTGGTTTTCATTCTGGTTGATGTAGTTTAATTCCCATTCTGGCCTCCTTACTCTACTCCTGAGTGGAAGGCTCACTGACAAAAATTGCCAAGGAAACTACTCGGGATAAAACATCAGCAGACAATGAGCCAAGGACTTGTCATGTGTGTTCTATCTGAAGATGTGCCATGAATGAACTATATAAATACAAATTGTTAGTAATTTATCTGTTTAAAGATTCCTGTAGGCTCAATCTCTTTAGAACTTGACTAGTTGCTCCTCTTTTGAAATAACAAACTGTTTTGGCTTTTTGGGCATAGTATGGTAAATTGCATTCTATAATGGGAAACATTTTTTCAAAGTATTTATTAGTTCCCCTGAAAGCACAAATCAAAGGCGGTTAGTGCTGATGCAAGGTGAGCAAGTGTTTTACTTGTGAGCTAATGCCGAAAAATTAGTAACTTAAATTCAGTGCAATTCTTAAATCCAATGCAGTTCTTGAATGTTGAAAAGAGTATAGAATTGCTATGATTTGTAGCAGTTGGCAGAACACTTTTCGATTGTTGATTTAGATTGTTTATTAGTTGAAAAAACATATGAAGGGTTTAAAAATCAAGTATGCACAGAAAATACCCAACTACTTGATCCACATTCTGCTTGGAACCCAGGGATGCCTGTTTGTGGTTTGAGATGTGCATAAGTAATTGGTTCTGTGGTTGATGGCCAGACTAACAATTAGGTTTTTGCAGTAACAATTTAAAATATATTCCAGTAGTTGAGTGCTACAATATATAGCTCTCAAACTTTCTGTTTGACATATTTTCAATCGTGACAGGCCAGTCAAATCATCTGATACAACAGGCTCATCTTGGAATGGTGGTTTTGATAGTGAGGTTTTGGGTCACATTTGGATCAGTTGAGCCATTGCTTGTAATCCTTCTATGGCCACAAGTTTCCACTATGGAGAGATGGGGATATGTAGCCAGAGTTACAGAAGGCAGCTTGCAGTTCTATTGTGCTATATCTGAACAGTGGTAGGCAGGAAAAGATCCTCTCGCCTATCCACTTGTCCTAAGTTAAGTATGATGCTAAATATTGATGGAAAAAAAGCCATTCAGAATTTACCCACTGAAATGCTCATCTTGATTTCTACTAAGTAACTTTTCTCAATTTAAGTAGTGTTCAAGTGGCAGAACAAATATTTGTTTGTTAAATGTTGGAGCCTTTTTTGTTACAAATTTTGTAACTAATGACTTGGCAATTTTTTTTACCACAAAGCACTAAAAGTAGCTTTGATTAAAGAGTTACATTGAGGGCAAGTTGCAAAAACTAGGCTTCTGTTCTCTACGATATAGGACATCTTCGATGTAGAATATTAAGGTGTGATCGAATTGTAGTGTTTTAAGATGATTCGATTGGCTAGATGAAACTATTTCCTTAGTGGAACCAGGAGGCATAAGGTTAAAATTAGACCTCGGACATTCAGGAGTGATGTCAGAAAACCTTTCACACTCCCCTCACACGCACGCACAGAGGTATTAAGTGTTAACGAATTATGGTGGTGGAGGAAGATGCAAAAGACAGAACCACCTTGAGGGCCTGAATGGCCTACTTCTGTACCTGAGCTTCATCTTTTGTATGTAATAACTGCAGCAAGTACTTGAGATATTTGATTTTCTGAATAGCTAACAAAATTTCAACAAAGGATGCACTTTGGAAGCAACAAAGGAAAAATTATTTTGACACTTTTTCCAGCTTTGGGGAAGAGTTTGGAAATATTGAAAGGGGTAGCAGATTGGTTTTCAATCCATCATTATATGTTAGTTGTGGCATGCATTAACTCCAGTCTCCCAGATTGCCTGGATTCACTACAGTTCGTCTATCGCTGCAACAGGTCCACAGCAGATGCCACCTCCCTGGCCTACACTCAATCCTGGAACACCTGGATAACAAAGACACTTTTTTGTCACACTCCTATTTGACTACACCATTATCCCAACAAAACTCATCTCTAAACTGTGACCTAGGGCTCGGCTCGTCCCTCTGAGACTGGGTCCTAGACTTCTTGGTGCCCCACAAGGCTGTGTCCTAAGTCCCTTACAGTACTCGTTATACACTTATGACTGTTGCCAAATTCCGCTCCTCCATTTTCAGGTTTGCTGATATCACTAGTAGGTTGGATCTCAAACAATGACGCGACGGAGTACAGGAAAGAGATAATCTGGTGAAATGGTGGAACGACAATCTCTCCCTCAATGTTAGTAAAATACAGGAGATAGTCATCAACTTCAAGAAGCATAGTGGTGGACATGCCCCTGTCTACATCAATGGTGATGAAGTGGAACTTTCTAGGTGTCCAGATCAACAACAACCTGTCTTGGTCCCTCCACACTGACGCTATAGTTAAGAAAGCCCGCCACACTCCCAAAAGGATGGAGGCTTTGGAGAGGGCACAGAAAAGATTTACCAGGATGTTGCCTGGTATGGAGGGCATTAGCTATGAGGAGAGGTTGGAGAAACTTGGTTTATTCTCACCGGAATGACGGAGGTTGGGAGGCGACCTGATAGAAGTCTACAAGATTGAGGGGCATGGACAGAGTGGATAGTCAGAAGCTTTTCCCCAGGTTGGAAGAGTTAATTACAAGGTGGCATAGGTTTAAGATGCGAGGGGCAAGGTTTAAAGGAAATGTACGAGGCAAGTTTTTTACACAGAGGGTGGCGGGTGCCGAGAACTCTCTGCTGGGGGAGGTAGTGGCAGAAGATACAATACTGACTTTTATGGGGCGTCTTCGACAAATACATGAATAGGATGGGAATAGAGAGATATGGTCCTCGGAAGGGTAGGGGGTTTTAGTTCAGTCGGACAGCATGGTCGATGCAGGCTTGGAGGGCCGAAAGGCCTGTTCCTGTGCTGCAATGTTCTTTGTTCTTACTGCCACCTTATCTGTAAATGTAACACTATATTCTGTACTCTCTCTTTTCCTTCTTCCCTTTGTACTCTATGAACGGTATGTTTTATCTGTATAGTGCACAAGAAACAATACTTCTCACAGTATCCCAATACATGTGACAAATCAAATCAAATGGTTGAATCTTATTGAGTGCTCCTTCCATGGTCAGCAAGACCTGAAGTGGGACTTGAACCCAGAGCTTCTGGCATTTGGAATAATTTGCATTTGATGACAAGAACACAAGAAATAGAAGCAGGAGTAGGCCACCAGACCCTTCAACTCTGCCATTCAGTGCGATCATGGCTGATCTGTGCTGTCCTCTATTCCTTTTCAGTCATTTCCCCATGTTCTCTATTCTTCAATCTATTAAACATTAATCCACCTCCACTTCGAATACTACTTGTGATCCAGCCTCCATCACCTTTTTGTGAGCAAAGAATTCCACAGATTCACCACCCTCTCAGAAGAAATTTCTATGCACAAGAAATACAGACCTAGGCTATTTAGTCTCTTGATAGGACAACCATCTCATCCCATTAGCCTGGTGCATCTCTTTTGGACTGCCTCCAATGTTACTATGCTTTTTTAGATAAGGGGACCAAAACTCCGTACACACTGTTCCAGGTGAGGCTTTACCAAATTTACAACTGTACAATTGCAACAGAACTTCCCTATTTTTAAATTCCAACCCCTTTGCAATAAAGGCCAAAGTGCCATTTGCCGCCTTAATTATTTGTTGGACCTGCCTGCTAGCTTTTTGTGATTCATGCACTAGAACAGCTAGATCCCTCTGTACTTCACTTAGCTGCAGTCTCTTCATTTAGATAATCTGCCTTTTGATCCCTTCTACTGAAGTGCATGACTTCACACTTCCCCACATTAAACTCTATTTGCCAGGTTTTTGCCCAGTCACCCAATCTGTCAATATCCTGTTGCAGAATCATAATCTCATCACATGTCCTTCCACCTATCTTTGTATCACTGGAAAATTTAGAAACCTTACATTTTGTTCCTTCCTCCAGGTCATTAATGTAAATAGTGAACAATTGTGGGCCAAGAACTGATCCTTGTGGTACTCCACTAGTTACATCTTTCTGCTCTGAAATGGACCCTTTTTTCCAACTGTTTTCTGTGTGACTGTAGGTTTTCCATCCATGCTAAATGGGCTTTTACTTGATGCAACAGCCTCTTGTGTGGCACCTTGTCAGATTCCTTTTGGAAATCTAAATACATTACATCTACATGTCCTCCTCTCTCAAGAATTCGAGCAAATTTATGAAACCTGATTTACCTTTCATAAAACCATGTTGACTAGGTTTGATTATATTCAGCTTTCCTAAATGATTAGCTATTTCTTCTTTGTACAGGGAATCATGTTGTGAGCAGCAAATTTGCTGTATTAAATTGAAGAAAGTACAGGTAAATCACTGTTTCATTTCAAAGGAGTGCTTTGGGCCTTGGCTGGTAAGGAGAGAAAGGTAAAAAGGCAGGTGTTGCACCTGCTGTGATTGCATGGGAAGGTGTGAGAAGGGAATGAAATGTTAGGTGTGATTGAGAAGACGAGATGCAGATTGGGTGACTGTTTTGTGGGACACCTTAAAGCACAAGCATGACTGAGTTTGTTTGCTTGCCATTTTAATTCAATACCCTGCTCTCAGCACTCATTTCTGTATTTAGCCTGCTATGGTGCGCTCACATTTGTTTTTTTTCACTATTGCCTCTTTGCCTTTTGTTCCTTTACATCTTTGTCATTTAATCTCTCCTGCTCTGTACCTTATCTCAGATCATCATCATTGTTCTTCCCCCCCATCCCATCCTGCTTTCAACAAAATTCTCTAAAAAGTTTACTTGACTTGAAATGTTAACTACTTTTCTCTCTACAGATGCTGTCAGCACTTTGTTTTCTTTGAAAGGCTTCCCAGTTGATGGAGGGGCAGGTCACTAGTTTAGAGGTTCATAGAATCCTACAGTGCAGAAGGAGGCCATTCAGCCCATCGAGTCTGCACCGACCACAATCCCACCCAGGCCCTATCCCGATAACCCCATGTGTTTACCCTAGCTAGTCCCTCTGACACTAAGGGGCAATTTAGCATGGCCAATCCACTAACCTGCACATCTTTGGGCTGTGGGAAGAAACCGGAGCATCCCGAGGAAACCCACCAGACACGGGGAGAATGTGCAAACCCCACAGTGACCCAAGCCGGGAATCAAACCCGGGTCCCTGGCCCTGAGAGGCAGCAGTGCTAACCGCTGCCACCATGCCACTATAGTTTAGCTATTGCTGAAGACTGGAGGGGAGGATGGGTTGGGGTAAAGTGATAGAGAAGGTGCCATGGGGTGGAAGGGAGCATTTACAAGTCCCATTGAATTGTGGGTGGGTGGTGGGAAGGGAGTGGTTGTTGATCATTGGTAGGGAGGCAGGTAATGGTAGATAAAGTTTGAAGAAGTATGGATTGGGTTTGTGGTCTTTCTGGCTCATAAGCAGTGGGAAAAGCATTTAATGCCACGTGGTTTAAATTCCCCAATGTATTTGAACCTTTTTGATAAATTTACATCAAACGTAATCAAACTACTTTCCTATCCTTTAAGGTTAAGATAATTGTTTTCCTTGGTATGTTTAAGGGTCTTACATAGCCTTGTGCTGAAAAAGAAATGGTTTCTTCAGCAACTGTTCATTCTGATCAGAAAAAAAGAGGAATGTTTGGTATACCTAATAAAATAGTTTCTAGACATTTAACAAACATTGTAGTGGAATTTCATTGTTAGGTTTTCAGCATCTTGTGATCCATATAGAAAAGTTGGTTTATTGTTCTTGTCATATCCATGTATATGTATATAAAGAGTACAAAACATTGCTTTGCAATTGATGAACTGACTCTGATTGGAGAAAGAATATTGGTTTTCCTATTGTAAGTATTCCTTCTACTTGCAAAACCAGTGGAGTCTGTGCAGCGTTTACCATGTTCATCAGATAGATCGCAGCTGTATACCCAAAGACCTTCTGGTGATTGGCCACTGGGTCACGTCCTAGGCATTCTCACCTCTGCTACAAGGGCACCACCTGCAAGGAAGCAATGAAGATGGCTGATGATGACACTCTCAATTGGGAGACAGTCACTGACATCTGTGACCTTTGGAAACTGTTTTGAAGGGCATTGAAGAGGTAAGCGGAAATGCAAAGGTCTGCTGGCCAAGAGGAGGGCCCAGAGGTAAAAGGCCAATGAATCATGCACCTTCTCAGCCTAATCTCCCTCTGCAGCAAATGTAGCAAACTGCTCTGTCAGATAGGGCTCACCAGGCAATGCTTAACAGAATTGACCACCAGACGCAAACCATCGTCTTATGAGACAGAAAACACTTCAATCTCCACATACAAAGCTCCTTTTTTCCTGTGAAATTTATCTGTTCATTCACTGGCATCGTTAATTGCCACTGAGGGGATGATGGCCTTAAACCTGATGCAGTCTATGTACACCACATTGCTGTTAGGGAGTTCCAGGATTTTGACCTAGTGACAATCAAGGAACAGCAATGTAGTTTCAAGTCAGGATGGTGTGGCGTGGAGGGGAACTTGCAGGTGGCAATCCGATACTACTGCTGTCCTTGCCCTTCTAGGTGGTAGAAGTCGTGGGTTTGGAAGGTGCTGTTGAAGGAGCCCTGGTGAGTTGCTACAGCGCATCATGTGGATGATAGACACTACTGCCACTGTGGTTGTGCTGGTACTGAATGGTGGATGGGGTACCAATCAAGCAGGCTGCATTGTTGAGCTGCTTGAGTGTTGTTTGAATGGCACTCATCCTTGCAAGTGGAGCGTATCCATCACACACCTGACTTGTGTCTTGTGGACAGGCTTTGGGGAGTCAGGAGGTGAGTTACTTGACACAGATTTCCAGCCTCTGACCTGCTCTTGTAACAGCAGTATTTATATGGCTGGTCCAGTTCAACTTCTGGTCAGTGGTAATCCACCCCCAGGATTGTTGGTGTTTTAAATGACTCAAGAACAGCTTCTTCCCTGCTGCCGTCAGACTTTTGAATGGACCTACCTTGCATTAAGTTGATCTTTCTCTACACCCTAGCTATCAGTGTAACACTACATTCTGCACTCTCTCATTTCCTTCTCTATGAACAGTATGTTTTGTCTGTATAATGCGCAAGAAACAATACTTTTCACTATGCTAATTCGTGTGGCAATAATAAGATTGTAGCTTTTTAAATTCTATATCTGCTGTCTTATTTGGAAAAACTGTTGATGCATGGCATTTGATCCATTTTCATTCCTTTGTTTCCCACATTAAATGTTTAAAGTTTAAGTTTATTTATTAGTGTCACAAATAGGCTTACATTAACCATGAAGTTACTGTGAAAATTCCCCAGTCACCACACTCGGCGCTTGTTTGGGTACACTGAGGGAGAATTTAGTATGGCCAATGCACCTAACCACGTCCTTTTGGACTGTGGGAGGCACCCGGAGGAAACCCATGTAGACACTGGGAGAATGTGCAGATTCGACATGGACAGTGACCCAAGCTGGGAATCGAACCAGAGTCCCTAGCGCTGTGAGGCAGCAGTGCTAACCACCGTGCTGTACATATTATTCAACCATGTGGAGGGGCACTGCAATCGGACAATGTGACAGATCATATCTGTATAGATAATTAATGTTATCTGCTTTTATATTTAAATGCGATCGGTTACCTCTAGTCATTCCATATTTGCTGCCTTACCCAGACAGCATTAAAGATGGGAATTTCCAGGCTAATGAAGTTGTGGTCTGATTGTATTAACAGAACAAAAATGGTTGGCCTGAATGAAGGGTGCCAGTAGAATTTGCTTCAACACAATTTCCTGGTACCATTTTCATATTAAGAGTTCTTTAGGTGGCAGCACAAATTGTTGTCATTAGGAGGGGAATCCAAGATCTCCGAGGTCCAACCCAATTAAGTGAGCTTTGAATTTCATGCTTACAGTGACAAATGTTGATGTTGGAGTATGTTTTGCCCAATGTTTATGTTGAGAACTCTTTGATCGTTCATATCTGAATTCAGAATACAGATCCCACCTGTGTCCCAAGAATTCTTTTTTCCCCTAACATCTAAAGAATTTTTAATATGAAATCTTTAATGCTGACCTGACTGTGTATCTAAGGTGGTAAGTGATTGATTATTGGCTGCATGCATAGAGCTATTTTGTTTATTGAGCTTTTTCCGACTTGGGTTTAACTGGACTAATTTGCCAATGTATTTATGAAGCTATTGAAATGTGTAATGAATATAGTTTGAGTATTTTTGTCATGCGGAGAGTTGGAATTCTTTTGGGGAAGTTGTGTTCTGTAATTACATGGAACGGTGAGCAAAACATTGTTTTTTGAGAGGGCAGGTTCTCCTATCTTCCTACTCAGTTTAAAGTTTCTGGCACTGTTTAACTCCTTTCCAAAGCTAGAACTCCTTTTGTAAGATGATTAATTTTGTGTGAATTAGTCTAGAGTTACATAATGTTTAAGACTGTTGAAACTTGTTCACCAATGGACCATTTTATAAACAAAATATTTTCTTTACTTCAATCAAGCCATTGTTAGAGGTAAAAATACTTCCTTTGGCACCACCTAGTCTCTCTTTGGATTCCAAAAAGTTACCAAGATGAAAACTAAACCCAAATCTCTAAACATTTTCCCTATTTGCAGTCCGGAAGAATCATTGAAGCACAAGATGGTGATGTCAGTCAGGAACTGGAGAGTCAGTCTTCTGCAGCATCTACAGTGAGTCGACGATATGTCTTGCCAAGTGGAAGAATCATGCCAAACACAATTTTTGTTGGTGGAATTGACTTTGAGGTATGCTATAAGATAACGTTTTGAGTTTTTAAACAGTTCGGTATTCTAATCTCTGGAAGATGTGAATGTTGCATTACTCTACAGAATAATCCGTGGTTTTTTTTATCCACAGTATAGCACCATGCATCATGTACACTAGATGTAAAAGGCTTGTGCCTGCTCAATCCACTGATGTATACAAAGGTCGGGTAGCAGAACTGTATGTTTAATGCTGGAGATTGAGAAGTAGTAGGATACTAAAAAAATTTGGTTCCTTAAGTTGTGTTCTTTGTAAATGTATGTTAAATAAAACCTACAGATGTAAAACCTATAGTAGTCCATTAACGTATATTAAAATATGCAATGCTGGAACTACTCAGCAAGACTTGGCAGCATCTGTGTAGAAAGGAACAGAGTTAACGTTTCAGATCTTTAACCTTTCGTCAGATAACTTGTGGTGAAAGATCTCGGACCTGAAATGTTAACTTTGTCCCCCTCTATACAGATGCTGCCAGCCCTGCTGAATGGTTTCAGCATCAGCAGTATTTTGCTTTGTAAACTTTAATACAAAGGTCAAAATGTATTCCAGGGCATGCATTATATTTCCACATTTTGCACTTTTATCCATGCTCATGAAAAAATATCAATATTTCTGTAACAATCCTGGAGGTCATGGGTCACCTGACCACAAAGGTTTCTACCTCTTAAAGTTGTCAATATTTTTGAAAGACAGTTTTGAAGTGGCCTTTTTTTCCCCCATTTATGGCATAACTGCTCTTGCTGGACACTCTTCTTGCTTGTGCATCTTGTTCCTGCCACACTGACATTTTGATGGTGGTTGTCACTCTTCCCATTTTGGTGTGCTTTCTTTCTTGTAACAGAATGAATGAGTTCGCCCAATCTACCCATGGGATCTGAGAAAAAGCCCTGTTCAATTTTCTGAGCTCAGTTTGCCTTGCGATTTGTACTATCATTAGTGTTAATCTTCTCTTTTCTGTAAGAAATCTAATAAGAGGACCCCAATGACAATTTTGTCACTAATCAGTTGTCACTTAATTGTAGTTCCCTGCCATCTGTTATAGATCCTTGATGAACAAATCTATGCTATTGTCTGGTCTTTGCTACCTTTTGTTAAATTTAGCGTTTGGCTCTGACGGATGCTGAAATATGAATCGAAAGCTTACTTTGTGAGAAGTTGAAATCTCATCAGCCTCCTGCCTTGCTATCCAGTCAGGAATTGATCCAGCTGCATAAAGTAACGTATTGTCCTGGTCTTTAAAAAAATCTGTGTATAGAATGGTTCTGCACCTTGTAAATCTTTCTCCAGTGATCCCAGTTTTGGGCTTTTGAAAATGTTTGAGAGTAGTTGTGTAGATTCCATGCTTCCAACCTGGAATTGTTCTAGGTCCTGTTCTGCTGCTTACTGCTTGAGATCTGTGCTCTCTGTCATTTGGACAGCAGGTCTGGATCTCAGCTTGTATTTGCTACCCCTTTCAGGCTCTGACTCTGGGGAATGTTGAATTTGTTACTTTTGTCTCCACAATGATCTCAGGATTCGCTGGGTCTGTAGTTTCATAAGGTTCACTGGGTTTTACTTGCTGTCTGCAGCCACCCTGTTTTGTTGTGTGGTTCAGGATTGTTATTTGGGGATTGTCTCTTCTCCCAAAGTGAATTGCCTGAGACTATAGTTTTTGAAACCATTACTCTTTATTTGCAGCTACTATATATTTATTGGGACCTCTGCGCAACGTTGGAACTTCTGCTTTTTCCAGATCTCTAACTCAGTCATATGATTTGATGTTATTACATCAGCATCATGTATGCTTCTGATAACCTTTTACTCTATGCCAGCTATATTTCAGTGATTAATCAAGTGATTGCCAGGTTGAGTGATTGCATTCTGTACAGTGACTTTTTTTTGTGTGCAGCAGCACTTGGAGTGATCATGTCAGGCATTACTGTGGGTCTGGCGTCCCATGTAGGCCAGACCAGGTAAGGATGGCAGATTTCCTTCCGTAAAGAACATTAGTGAACCAGAGGAGTTTTTACAACAATTGACAATAGTTTCATGGTCATCATTAGACTTTTTAATTCTTGATTTGGATTTCACCACCTGTCCTGATGGGAATCAATCCCGGATCTCCAGAGCAGTACCCTGAGTCTCTGTATTACTACTACAGTGACAGTGCCACTGAAATGTAGGAGAGAAGGGGGGCTTTGAGTTGATTCTATGATTATTGTATCCTGCTAATCTTAATTATCACTTTGCATGTTTTTTATTGGCTGAGCTCTTATTATTCTGTAAATACAGCATGCATAATTGTAGAACATGACAATGTTACCTATACAGTATGCAATAAGCTATTTCTTTAAATGGGTATGATATGAATTTGCTGTATTTTTAAACTCTTGCAAGGAAAACTACGCTGGCAAAACTTTATTTTCCTAAGGGGGATGGCCAATGGAATTCCGTTTGCAGGATAGTGGGGGTAGGTGTGCAAGCTGTTGTGTGAACAGATAACTTGTCAAATGTTCTATTGAATGCCCTGGTTTAGGAGCTTGTATTTTTTTTGTTAGACCTTAGTTGAAAGGGAGACTGAAACTTTAGTTTCTCAAAACTGCAACTGGTTGAACTGCTGTAAGACAGACTGCTTGTGTTCAGATTACTTGTCAGTGCAATGTAGGTAGCCTGATGAAAGCAAAAACCCTGGCAATAGGCAAATGCAAAACTGCTGCAGCTGTTCAAGTAATTCACTGATCAACCATAGTGCACAGGTTTGTTACTTGAGGGTTTGGATAAAAGTAATACTCGTGGATCTGCCATCAAGACCATTTTGAGCAGAGCTGAGGTGGTTCTGGAGAAGGATGCCTTTTGTTGAAGATTGTACCTGTGGAACCTAGGTTGATTAGGCGCCGTTGTCAGATGAGAATTGATGGCTAAGTCTTTTAAGAAAGGGAATTGAAATTCTATCTGAAGAAGTTCAGACCGTTGAAGAACTTCGTGGCTGAGTGTGATGACATATCTGCTGAGTAGGCTCCCGGTAAATCTGAGCTCTATCTTTGCATCTGCTATTAAATGCGTAATTTGTAAATGCATTGACTGTGATTTGATAAATTGTTTAATTTTATGTTGATTTTTGGTTTGACTTAAAGTGGAAGATGTGAAGTAAAATCTAATTCGAGTCATTTGATAAGCTGTTCTTTTGGAGGGTGGTGATAATGGCCTAGTGGTATTATCGTTAGACCATTAATCCAGAAACTCGCTAATGTTCTGGGCACCCGGGTTTGAGTCTCACCATGGCAGATGGTAGAATTTAAATTCCATAAATATCTGGAATTAAGAATCTACTGATGACTATGAAACTGTTGTCGATTGTCTGAAAAACCCATCTAGTTCACTAATGTCCTTTAGGGAAGGAAATCTGCTGTCCTTACCTGGTCTGGCCTACATGTGACTCCAGAGCCACAGCAATGTAGTTGACTCTCAATGCCCTCCAAGGGCAACTAGGGATGGGCAATAAATGCTGGCCAGCCAGCGAGGGAGATGAGGGAGGAAATTGCAGGGACTCTGACCCAAATTTTTAATTCCTCTGTAGCCACCAGGGAGATGCCAAAGGTCTGGAGAACAGCTAATGTGGTCCCACTATTTGAGAGCAGTTGTAGAGACAAGCCAGGGAACTACAGACCAGTGCATCTCATGTCTATGGTTGGGAAACTACTGGAGGAGAGAATCTATCTCCATTTGGCGAGACAAGGTTTGATCGGGGATAGTCAGCATGGCTTTCAGAGGGAGGTCATGCCTAACAAATTTGATTGAATTTTTTGAGCATGTAACCAAGTGTGTAGATAAGGTTAGGGCGGTTGATGTAGTTTACATGGATTTCACTAAAGTCTTTGACAAAGTCACACATGATAGACTTATTAAGAAGGCAAATGCACATGGGATACAGGGTGCTTTGATCAAGTGGGTTCATAATTGGCTTGACAGTAGGATATAGAGGGTGATGACAGACTGCTGTTTTAATGACTGGAGGCTAGTAACCAGTGGTATACCACTGGGTCCCCTGTTGTTCATCATTTATATAAATGACATAGAAAACTATGTGGGGGGTAAGGATCAGTCAGTTTGCCAATGACCCAAAGATTGGCCAGGTGATTAACTGAGGTTGAGTGTCTTAGGTTACAGGAAGATGTAGACAAGATGGTCAAATGGGTGGATAAGTGGCAGATGGAATTTAATCCTGAAAAGCAAGAAGTGATACACTTTGGAAGGAGTAATTTGACAAGGAAGTATGCTATGAAAGATCTGACTGAAGTTCAGAAGAGCAAAGAGACCTTGGCGTTTTGGTCCATAGATTTCTGAAAGCGAAAAGGCAGGTTAATAGGGTGGTGAAAAAGGCATACGACCCAGTTGCCATCAATTGGAGTATAGATTACAAAAGCAGAGAGGCCATGATGGAGTTGCATAGAACTTTGGTGAGGCCACAGCTGGAGTACTGAGTGCAGTTCTGGTTGTCACATTATAGAAAGGGCGTGAACGCGTTGGAAGGGATGCAGAGGAGATTCACCAGGATGTTGCTTGGGATGGAACATTTAAGTTATAAAGAGAGATTGGATAGGCTTGGGTTGTTTTCTCTGGAGCAGAGAAGACTGAAGGGCGACCTGATTGGGAGGTGTGGGTAGGGAGCGGCTGTTCCCCTTGGTTGAAGGATCAGTTACGAGGGGACACAAGTTAAAAGTAATGGGTAGGAGGTTTAGGGGGGGATTTGAGGAAACCAGAGGGTGGTGACGGTCTGGAATACGTTACCTGGGAGGGTGGTGGAGGCAGGATGCCTTGTCCTTTAAAATGAGTTGAGGACTTTAAAATGGATCAGTCCTTGGGATTCCATAACAAGCAAGGCTATGAGCCAAGTGCTGGCAATTGGAGTGGGCAGGTCAGGGCCTTTCATGCGTTGGTGCGGACTCGAAAGGCCTCTTCTGTATTGTAGTATTCCGTGAAGGTGTTCAAAAAAAGTAGGAAAGGGGCAGGGGTGGTGGTATTTATTTAAAAAAACATTGCAGTGCTGGAGAAGAAAGATGTCCCATAGGGTTCAAGGACAGAATCACAATTAAGGAACAAAAAGAGTCATCTGTAGATGGTCAGCTAATGAGAAGGATACAGAAAACAAATTTGCAGGGAAATTAGAGATGCAAATGTAGAGTAGTTTTAATGGGGGCCTTTAATTACCAGTATGTCGATTGGGATAGTGGTAATGTAAAGGGTGAGAGGGGCAAAAGTTCCTAGATTATGTTCAGGAGAATTTTTTGCAGCTGAATGTGTCCAGTCCATTAGTAAATTATTATGGCAAATTTGTTTCTAACTTGACTACATTATTGAAGCCATTGCATAATTTACTATGTCTGAGACCACCATGGGACTTGACAATAGAATGTGAGAAAGCACACAAGGATGTCAAAGATGCTGTGCAGAAGTCTGAAGTATTGGTTCACTTTAATCTGAAGCTACCATCACTGCTTGCTTGTGGTGCTTCACCTTGTGGAGTATTGTCAGTCATTTCATACACACCTTCAGGCGAAGAACAAACAATAGCTTTTGCTTTGCATACACTGATAGTGCTGAATCTAATTTTGCTGAGGTTTAAAAAAAAGTATGGCATCTAATTTTTGGCCTACAGAGGTTTCATCATTATTTGTATGGTTGTCATATCATATTGACTGATCATCAACCTTAACTATTTTTGGGTTATATAAATGCATACTGTCATTAGCTGCTAGCCAATTGCAAAGATGGTCACTAATCTGATCTCCATGCTCCTATCATGCAAAGTATTGTTAATTAGAGTGCCATGCTCATACTTATCTTTACCTATTGAGCAGATGCCACCAACTAGTTTTGCTAATATTCTTCTCTTTTTGCTAGTAAATCATTTGCTTGTGACAGCTTCTCAGTTCAGAAACCTATTCGGAATGATCCTATGATGGGGAAGGTGATGAATATGGTATTGAAAGGAATGTTAGCAAGGATGCATCGTCCGCACCCTGATTTGAAACTAAATATGTCAACGCTTGAATTCACCCTCCAAACCAGGTGTCTATTCGAGTGAGAAATCCGAGTGATCATTCCTCCTCGTCTGCATGGAAGAGTTCTTGAACAACTACATGAGGGACATCCTGGCTTAGAAAGAATTAGCATGCAGTTTTTTTTTGGTGGCAGGGTCTGGATGCTCACATTGAAGATCAAGTAGTATAGTATCAATCCTGTGCATGAATAAGAAATATATCACCATTGTCCCCTTTACATCCTTGGGAGTGGACAAATTTCCATGGCAGTGATTGCATGTAGATTTTGCTAGACTGTTTGAAGTTTGCATTTTCTTACTCATAATTGATGCACACTCAAAAGTGGCCAGAAGTTACCAAGGGATCCACTACATCTGAATAAACTATTGAAAAGCTTGACAAAGTTTTTGCATGATTTGGTAAACTGGAATAGATTGTTAGTGATAATGGTTCGCAGTTTACTTCACAAGTTTGTGGATTATTTTAAAGTAAATGGTATTCAGCAAACAAATTTCACATGTTATCATCTATCAGCCAATGGATTAGTTGAAAGATTTGTACAATCCTTGAAGCATTCTGCAAAAGCTTCAAGAGAGCAAGATTTGTTATCGCATTGTGTAAATGGATTTTTGGCACCTTATAGAAAAACTGCTCATGTGACTATCCGAAGTTCACCTGCATTTCTATTCCAGGGATTAAATTGAGAACTACGTTTGATTTACTACCTCCAGAAACAACAGAGACAGAGGGTCAGCAACAATTTCAAGTCACTAGACGAGAAGTGAGGGCAAAAGGATGCTCATTGCAACAAGGAGATCGGGTGTTAGCACTTAATTATACCATGAGTAAGAAATGCGTAGCAGCCATAGTTTTAGAAAAAAAACAGGTCCAATCTCTTACACAGTTCAAACTGAAGATTTACTGGTTTGGTGACGCCATGCTGACTGACTACTTGTCATCTCAATGATTTTTCCGAATCATCTCCAGAACTACCATTCTCTTCAGTCCCTTGTATTGTCAATGCTACTACAAAGACTTAGTTGAATGAGAGTTGCCTGATGTTTGTGTCTACTATACCATGTGAGAATGATGCAGAATTAGTTCCAAGGGAACATGGGCGGCACGGTAGCACAGTGGTTAGCACTGCTGCTTCACAGCTTTAGGATAGTACTGGACAAGGATGAGTGCTGTCCTACGGGCACCGGGTGCTAAATTGGGGGAAGGCTAACTATAGCCGGATTAGGCAGGAATTGGTGGATGTTGATTGGGAGAGGATGTTCGAGGGTAAGTCCGCGTCTGGCATGTGGGAGTCTTTTAAGGAACTATTGATAAGGCTGCAGGATAGGCATGTGCCTATAAAAAGGAAAGATAGGAAAGGTAGGATTCGAGAGCCGTGGATAACCAGGGAAATTGAGGATCTGATTAAAATGAAAAGGGAGGCGTACGTTAAGTCCAGGCAACAGAAAACAGATGGAGCTCTGGAGGAATACAGAGAGAGTAGGAAAGAACTCAAACGGGGAGTTAGAAGGGTAAAAAGAGGTCACGAGATGTTCTTGGCAGGCAGGATTAAGGAGAATCCTAAGGCATTCTATTCATACGTTAGGAACAAAAGAGTTGTCAGGGAGAAAATCGGACCTCTCAGGGACAAAGGAGGGGAATTATGCTTAGAACCCAAGGGAATAGGGGAGATCCTAAATGAATACTTTGCATCGGTATTCACGAAGGAGAGGGGCGTGTTAACCGGGAGTGTCTCGGAGGGAGGTGCTGACCCGTTAGAGAAAATCTCCATTACAAGAGAGGAAGTGTTAGGTTTTTTAGGGAACATTAAAACTGACAAAGCCCCAGGGCCTGATGGCATCTATCCTCGACTGCTCAGGGAGACGAGAGATGAAATTGCTGGGCCTCTAACAGAAATCTTTGTCGCTTCTTTGGACACGGGTGAGGTCCCTGAGGATTGGAGGATAGCGAATGTGGGGAGGTCGTGCCTTACAAATTTGGTGGAGGTTTTTGAGGAAGTGACAAAAACGGTTGATGAAGGAAGGGCCGTGGATGTCGTCTATATGGATTTCAGTAAGGCATTTGACAAAGTCCCACATGGCAGGTTGGTTAAGAAGGTTAAGGCTCATGGGATACAAGGAGAAGTGGCTAGATGGGTGGAGAACTGGCTTGGCCAAAGGAGACAGAGGGTAGTGGTCGAAGGGTCTTTTTCCGGCTGGAGGTTTGTGACCAGTGGTGTTCCGCAGGGCTCTGTACTGGGACCTCTGCTATTTGTGATATATATAAATGATTTGGAAGAAGGTGTAACTGGTGTAATCAGCAAGTTTGCGGATGACACGAAGATGGCTGGACTTGCGGATAGCGAAGAGCATTGTCGGGTAATACAGCAGGATATAGATAGGCTGGAAAATTGGGCGGAGAGGTGGCAGATGGAGTTTAATCCGGATAAATGCGAAGTGATACATTTTGGAAGAAATAATGTAGGGAGGAGTTATACAATAAATGGCAGAGTCATCAGGAGTATAAAAACACAGAGGGACCTAGGTGTGCAAGTCCACAAATCCTTGAAGGTGGCAACACAGGTGGAGAAGGTGGTGAAGAAGGCATATGGTATGCTTGCCTTTATAGGACGGGGTATAGAGTATAAAAGCTGGAGTCTGATGATGCAGCTGTATAGAACGCTGGTTAGGCCACATTTGGAGTACTGCATCCAGTTCTGGTTGCCGCACTACCAGAAGGACGTGGAGGCGTTGGAGAGAGTGCAGAGAAGGTTTACCAGGATGTTGCCTGGTATGGAGGGTCTTAGCTATGAGGAGAGATTGGGTAAACTGGGGTTGTTCTCCCTGGAAAGACGGAGAATGAGGGGATATCTAATAGAGGTGTACAAGATTATGAAGGGGATAGATAGGGTGAACGGTGGGAAGCTTTTTCCCAGATCAGAAGTGACGTTCACGAGGGGTCACGGGCTCAAGGTGAGAGGGGCGAAGTATAACTCGGATATTAGAGGGATGTTTTTTACACAGAGGGTGGTGGGGGCCTGGAATGCGCTGCCAAGTAGGGTGGTGGAGGCTGACACGCTGACATCGTTTAAGACTTACCTGGATAGTCACATGAGCAGCCTGGGAATGGAGGGATACAAACGATTGGTCTAGTTGGACCAAGGAGCGGCACAGGCTTGGAGGGCCGAAGGGCCTGTTTCCTGTGCTATACTGTTCTTTGTTCTTTGTTCTTTGGGACCTGGGTTTGATTCCCGGCTTGGGTCACTGTGTGTGGAGTTTGCACATTCTCTCGTGTCTGCGTGGGTTTCCTCCGGGTGCTCCGGTTTCCTCCCACAGTCCAAAGATGTACGGGTTAGGTTGATTGGCCATGCTAAAAATTGCCCTTAGTGTCCTGAGATGTGTAGGTTAGAGGAATTAGTGGGTAAATATGTAGGGATATGGGGGTAGGGCCTGGGTGGGATTGTGGTCGGTGCAGACCCGATGGGCCGGATGGCCTCTTTCTGTACTGTAGAGTTTCTGTGATTCAGTGTGAGATTCTGGAAGTGTCAGCTGAAGTTCCAAATCATATTTCTTGGGTCAAGGACAGTTTTTTACTACAAAACTACAACCAAAGAGGAATAGGCATTCTCTGATCAACTTTCTTATTGATTGTGTTATAATGATTAATGGTGCATAGTACTGAGTCTAGAATATTATTAATGCTATGTATTGCATTGTAATTTATTGTTATGACCACAGAAGTAAAGGGCAAGAGGTATTATATTTAAGTAGTTGAGTGATTGTTTCAAAAGTTGATCACATGATTTGATGGTGATGTCATTAGGGTGTTTCACAGGTTCCTAATTTTAGTTTCATTTTGTACTCCAGACATGAACTAGAATAAATTTGTTGTTGGTTTGAATCTCAATGAAAACCACGTCTTTCTTTGTTTAGGACTTCGCAGGGTGATTTTTAAAAAGAGGGGGTCAAGATGGAGGAGAGCATTCACTGTCTAAATCTGCTGAGCTCATGTTGAGCCGAATTTTGTTAGGCCACATTTGGAGCACTATTCTGGTGGCCATATAAAAAAGATAGTCACTGAAGATGGTGCAGTGAAGATTTACAAGGATGATATCAGAAATATGTTTGCATGCATATCATGAAAGGACTGGCAGACAGGTCTCTCTTCTGTTGAAAAAACAAAGCTGAGGGGTTGCCTAAGAGGTCTTTAAAATTATAGTGGATGTAGAAAGAATTTTACTGCTTGTGGGGAAGAACATCAAGAGGCCATCCATAAAATATTGTCACCAACTAATTCAATATGGAATTTCGAAGAAACCTCTTTGCCCACATTCCAAAACCATTAAAATAGATTCCACCTGTCTAAACACCCCCCCCCCCGAGACAATTACCTTGTAATAGGAAAAAGGGCCAATGATATAAGATTGAGATGATACATTTCTTCAGTGTTGTGAATCTTTGGAATTCTTCATTCCCATAAGGTTGGGGAAGCTCAGTTGATCAGTATATTCAAGAAAAACTCTTAAGATTTTTGACACTTGTGAAAAGTGATATGCAGAAAAGTTGACGTAGAAGTTAAATGGTGGGATGGGCTTGAGGGGGTTATATGATCTTCCCTGCTCCTCCTATACTAACTGATATGATCCTTGAGACATTTCTGGCATGTGTGATGTCTACTTCAAATGAATGTACACTTTTAAAGCCAGTGTTGCTGCTGGGATATTTACCTCTGAAATGAATGCCTTATTTTTTGATATGGTGGAGAAATGAGGTCCTGTTCCAGTCAAATAGAGGTGGCCAAATCTGCTGCAGGAAATCTGGTGGAAGGTGATACAATGTCAACACTATTATCACTCCCAGAATGGTGAGCTCTGCTCATTCCAGTTACTCCTTTGACGTGGTATCAACCACAGAGCAATTCTTTGTTCAGTGCTTTCACATTTCATTTTGAAGTGCCTGACCACCTCCCTATTTTGCAACTTGCTGCATTTTTCTTGAAGCACGCACATTATAAAACAAAACACCTGTGCAACCCATGCACACCAATGATTTAAGTACCATATTAATTGCTACTGAGTACCTGTACTTGTTAGAATTGATGTCCAGTGCAACAGAATAGTACTAATTTTGCGTTAGTGATGTTGGCGATTAATGCTCTGAACCCTGAACTTGAAACCTTGGAGTGAGCAAAAGTGGCTGCAATAAATTTAGTCCATGATGTCTTTGCCATATCTCTTCTTAACTCCCCCATCTCTGATCTTCTATTTTGTTAAACCTTCTCCACCCTCTCCAATAGAATAAAATCTTACTACATTTCTACCTCCTTGTCAGCTCTGAAGTCATAGACTTGAAATATTAATTCTATCTCTCTCCCTCCACGCATTATCAGACCTGAGTTTTCCCAGAATCTTTCTGGATACACGGATTTGACTAAGTTTTCAGATATAGCTCTCAACACACTTTTTTTGTAAAACAAAAATTTACCTCCCCCTCCCCACACCCACACCCAAATGTCCAACTGAGCTCTAATCCTAATATTAAATAGTCTTTGACTTTGAGGATCTCATTTTTCTTGAAATCTGGCTTAAAAGATTGTCTCAAAACACCAACTGATTTCCAGGTGAAAAATAAAGCAAAGTATGTGATTACAACATTTAATTTAGTAAACAAAACAGTTCTGGAGGAAATTAAATCTGATTCAAGTAACAGAATCACTACCCAAAATATAATGGTCAAAGGAGTTGTCCAACTACATCCTCAGCACATTTCCATTTGGAATTTTATTCCACCTTCTAAATGTGACGGCAATGATTGAAGGAACTATTGACCATTCGCACGATACTTATTGTACTTGCCAAATGGAGAAAATGGCTGTATATGTCACATCACACTGCAGTTTAACCTTCAACACCCATCTCCAAACTGTGGCCTAGGGCTTGGCTCCTCCCTCTAACTCACAGACTGCAATCATTAAGGATAGGCAACAATACCATCTCCACAATTATCCTCAACACCAGTGCCCCTAAAGGCTGTGTCCTCAGCCCCTTACTGTACTCCTTATACACTTACGACTGGCCAAATTCCACTCCAACTCAATTTTCAAGTTTGCTAATGACATCACCATAATGGGTTGCATCTCAAACAATGAGACGGAGTGACAGGAAATAGAATCTGGTGAAATGGTGCGACGGCAATAATCTTTTCCTTAATGTCAGTAAAACAAAGGAGATAGTCATCAACATAATGGCGGACATGCCACTGTGTACATCAACAGGGATGAACATAGAACATAGAACATAGAAAGCCACAGCACAAACAGGCCCTTCGGCCCACAAGTTGCGCCGATCACATCCCCACCTCTAGGCCTATCTATAGCCCTCAATCCCATTAAATCCCATGTACTCATCCAGAAGTCTCTTAAAAGACCCCAACGAGTTTGCCTCCACCACCACCGACGTCAGCCGATTCCACTCACCCACCACCCTCTGAGTGAAAAACTTACCCCTGACATCCCCCCTGTACCTACCCCCCAGCACCTTAAACCTGTGTCCTCTCGTAGCAACCATTTCAGCCCTTGGAAATAGCCTCTGAGAGTCCACCCTATCCAGACCCCTCAACATCTTGTAAACCTCTATCAGGTCACCTCTCATCCTTCGTCTCTCCAGGGAGAAGAGACCAAGCTCCCTCAACCTATCCTCATAAGGCATGCCCCCCAATCCAGGCAACATCCTTGTAAATCTCCTCTGCACCCTTTCAATGGCTTCAACATCTTTCCTGTAATGAGGTGACCAGAACTGCGCGCAGTACTCCAAGTGGGGTCTAACCAGGGTCCTATAAAGCTGCAGCATTATCTCCCGACTCCTAAACTCAATCCCTCGATTAATGAAGGCTAGTACGCCATACGCCTTCTTGACCGCATCCTCCACCTGCGAGGCCGATTTAAGAGTCCTATGGACCCGGACCCCAAGGTCCTTCTGATCCTCTACACTGCTAAGAATGGTACCCTTCATTTTATACTGCTGCTCCATCCCATTGGATCTGCCAAAATGGATCACTACACACTTATCCGGGTTGAAGTCCATCTGCCACTTCTCCGCCCAGTCTTGCATTCTATCTATGTCTCGCTGCAACTTCTGACATCCCTCCAAACTATCCACAACACCACCTACCTTGGTGTCGTCAGCAAACTTACCAACCCATCCCTCCACTTCCTCATCCAGGTCATTTATGAAAATGACAAACAGCAAGGGTCCCAGAACAGATCCCTGGGGCACTCCACTGGTCACTGACCTCCATGCAGAGAAAGACCCCTCCACAGCCACTCTCTGCCTTCTGCAGGCAAGCCAGTTCTGGATCCACAAGGCAACAGCCCCTTGGATCCCATGCCCTCTCACTTTCTCAAGAAGTCTTGCATGGGGGACCTTATCGAACGCTTTGCTGAAGTCCATATAGACCACATCCACCGCTCTTCCTTCGTCAATGTGCTTGGTCACATTTTCAAAGAACTCAACCAGGCTCGTAAGGCACGACCTGCCCCTGACAAAGCCGTGCTGACTACTTTTGATCATACTAAACTTCTCTAGATGATCATAAATCCTGTCTCTCAGGATCCTCTCCATCAACTTACCAACCACTGAGGTTAGACTCACCGGTCGGTAATTTCCCGGGCTGTCCCTGTTCCCTTTCTTGAATATAGGGACCACATCCGCAATCCTCCAATCCTCCGGAACCTCTCCCGTCTCCATCGACGATGCAAAGATCATCGCCAAAGGCTCCGCAATCTCCTCCCTCGCCTCCCACAGTAACCTGGGGTACATCCCATCCGGTCCCGGCGACTTACCAACCTTGATGCCATTCAATAGTTCCAACACATCCTCTTTCTTTATGTCCACATGCTCGATCCTTTCTGTCCTCCGCAATCCAGCAGTACAACCACCCAGATCCCTTTCCACTGTGAATACCGAGGTAAAGTATTCATTAAGCAGCTCCGCCATTTCTAACGGTTCCGCACAAACTTTTCCCCCTTCACCTTTTAAGGGTCCTATGCCTTCACATCTCATCCTTTTACTCTTGACATATTTGTAGAAAGCCTTGGGATTCTCCTTAATCTTACCCGCCAAGGTCTTCTCATGACCCCTTCTCGCTCTCCTAATTTCCTTCTTAAGCTCCTTCCTACATCGCGTATACTCCTCTAAATCCTTAACACCTCCTAGCTCTCTGAACCTTCTGTACGCCTCTCTTTTCTTATTCACCAGGTTCATCACAACCTTCGTGCACCACGGTTCCCGTATCCTACCAACACCCCCCTGTCTCATCGGAACGTTGTCATGCAGAGCTCCAGACAAACATTCCTTGAAAATCCTCCACTTTCCTTCGGTACTTTTCCCCAAGAATGCCTCCTTCCAATTTACCCGTCTAATTTCCTCCCTGATGACACTGTATTTCCCTTTACTCCAGAGAAACACTTTCCTAGCCTGCCTGACCCTATCTCTTTCCAATGCTATCGTGAAGGAGATAGAATTATGATCGCTATCCCCAAGATGCTCACCCACCGAGAGATCCTCCACCTGTCCAGGTTCATTAGCCAGCACCAGATCAAGAACAGCCTCTCCTCTAGTAGGCTTATCCACATACTGTGTCAGGAAACTCTCCTGGACACACCTAACAAACTCCTCTCCATCCAAACCCCTAGCCCTAGGGATATTCCAATCTATGTTTGGGAAATTAAAATCTCCCATCACGACAACTCTGTTATTCCTGAAGTGGAAATGGTTGAGAGTTTCAAGTTTCTAGGTGTACAGATCGCCAAAAACCTATCCTGGTCTCTCCACACTGAAGTTATAATTTAAAAAAAAGACCACCAATGCCTCGACTTTTCTAGGAGGCAAAGGAAATTTGGCACATCTGCCGCAGCTCTCACCAATTTTACAGATGCACCATAGAAAGCATCTTTTCCAGCTGTTATCACGGTTTGGTATGGCTCCTGCTCTGATCGAGCCCGCAAGAAACTACAAACGGTTTCAAACGTAACCCAATCCATCACACAAACCAGCCACCTATCCATTGACTCCGTCTACACTCCCTGCTGCCTTGGAAAAGCAGCCTGCATAATCCAGGACCCCAGGCATACTGTACATACTGAAACAATACTTTTTGCTGTATGCCAATACATGTGACAGTAATAAATCAAATCACCGTGATGCACAGCATACTGACACTGTTTTTGTCAGGTTTGATCCCAATTTTGGTATTTGTCATCTTGGTTATTTGGGTTTTACAGTAAAACCCAAAGACTTGATAATGAAACATTACTTAACTATTCAAAGTTTTAGCGCAAAATGTTTTTTATTTATCTACCTATCCACCTCCCTCTGTCTGAAAACAAGGCTACAAAGTTTTAGGTTCTCTTTCTTGGATTGAGGATTTCTATATGTTTTTTAAAAAAACTAAGGGTCATCGTGCAGCTCAGTCACAGTGCCTGGATCGCCTTTGACTTAAGTTGTGGGGTGGTATCCCTGGAAATGGTTATTAAATGGGTTGCATCCATTCGGAAGACTGCCTTGCTCAGGCTTGCATACAATTTCCTATCCCAATGTACATGTTCACTAGAATTCAGATTCGGACCATTTTAGTACGTAGCTCAAATCGAACTAGAACTACAGAATTGATAGCATTTCAGTTACTCCAAAAAAAACAGGTTGCAAATCTTCCTTTTGAGAGAAGGGAAGAATTCATGCTATGTTGAAACCATAGGAGGGAAAATCTCAGGGATGCTTATCCATGCAGTGTTAAGAATTACAATTTTATTTTAAGAGCTCTGTGAGTGAATTCTCTGCCTGAGTGCTTGGCTTGGGAGATATGGTAACTTTAAGGGGCAGTGAGGAAAATGTACAAAACGAACTAAATTAATGCACCATGAGATTATTTTTTTAACTTGAATGTTGCAGATCAAAAGCAAATGTTGAGGTTATTTAACTTTTTGTTAGTGAAACACAAATAGAACATAGAACAGTACAGCACAGTACAGGCCCTTCGGCCCACGATGTTGTGCCGAACCTTTTCCGAAACCAAGATCAAGCTATCCCACTCCCTATCATTCTAGTGTGCTCCATGTGCCTATCCAATAACCGCTTGAAAGTTCCTAAAGTGTCCGACTCCAAATATTTATGCTACTGCAGTTTTGATAAGTATTTGTAGACTCAAGTCAAATATGCTCTACCTTTTCTATTGTAGATGGGTGAAGATGAAATGCGAGGTTTCTTTACAAGGTATGGTGCTGTGAAGCAAGTTAAAATAATCAGTGATGGAGGTGGTGTTTCCAGAGGGTAAGAAATTTATTATCTAATGAAGTGGACTTTTGCACAATGTAAGTTCTACTGTCTATGCTTTGAAATATAATTCTGTAATTAGTTTGGGTAGAAGTAGTCATTGACTTGGTTTTGGACTTTTAATACAATGTATTATTGGAATAGTTTAATTTGACCTTTAACTGCTGAGCAAAAATAAATAGGGGTAGGTATGTTCTATTCAGAACCTGCTAGCTTTTCTTTAAAGCTTAATTGTTACTTTCCCATACTTGTTTTGGAGAATGCACTAGATGCATTGTATATATACCCATGACCTGGGGCTGTGAAGGTATTTTTGCCTGTCTGGTTCCACAGTTAAGGACATCTTTGACTCACATAGGAGCTGACAACATAAGGAGGAGAATGATGTTCTGCTGAGTGTTTTCGGAGTTGGGGACAAAATTAAAATGCAGAACTTGATTTGTTACCTGAGCCAGATACCGATTGGCATGAGGTCAAACAGATTAAAGAATTAAATGAGGAAGCGGTCTTGATGCATGAGAATGTGGAGTTGAAGCTTAATATCAGCTATGATGGGCCGTATGGTCTACTCCTGCTTTTGTTCCTTGTGTTATGGAATGTTTGCTGGAAGGAGGGAGCATTATGGGTCTTATGTTGAATTGTTCTCTAGAGTTTTGAAGTTTGTGTATTAATGCTTTCTCGATTTTCTTTTGCTTTCCCACTGGCTTTTTTTAGTAGTTTTTTTAAGCTTGTATTCCTGTTGACTGCACTTTTAGTTGCAGGAACAAAAATCTAAGGATGAGAATTTCTCTTGCACTAATGGAGGAGGAAGAGACATTTCTGAGGAGGACTTAGGACATAAATTCTGCTTTTATGACCGCATCTAACCTCTTGTCAGAATTGGATAAGATTTCTCAAGTGTTTTAAGCAAGTACAGAGGTGGCAAAGGAAGCAGGAAGGCCTGTGACAGGGTGGAGGGCCAGAAGTGATTGAATGATATAAAGGATGGCGGTGCAAGGTGATTTTAATGGGGTGAGTATTGAAACAAAGGATGGGTTTTAGAGGTGGAATGATTCGGAATACTAGAATCAATGCAAAAAGTGGTTGAAGTTCTGATCCGAGTGTTGAACTCAGGAATTCATAAGGCAGTAAAATACCTATTTAGATGGAGAGGTGCTATTTTGTCAGCTTGTCTTGAGCTTCATTGGAATAGTGTACAAGGTGGTGGACAGAAGGATTGGAGATTGGGGCCAGCTGAAGATTAAACTGACAGGACCAGAAGCTCAGGATCACATTGAATGGTGATGTTCTGCAGAGGTGGTCACCCACTGTGTTTGGTCTGCCCATTACAGAGGAGATTGTATCTTAAGCAGTGAATGCATGTACTGAATTGCAACTTATCATTATTTTAGTTGGCAGAAGTGTTTGGGACTCGGTGAGAAGGCAGGAGCTAGACTAGTAAGTGTTGTATTCCTATGCTTGCATGATAAGGTGCCAATCAGGAGTGGGCCAGCGTGTTTCAGAATGTTGAAAAGAGGGGGGAGCATTTGCTTGGTGGTGTCAGTGATCCATTGAATACACAGGTAGGTAGGGTGGTGGGTTGCCACCAGCGCCCTGGACTCTTTTGTTCTATCTTCAGAATTTCCATTCCACTTGGAACCCTTTGCTCTTTCACCTTCTAGATTGTTTCATTGAGAATTGCTGACATCACATTGGCCAGTTCTATTTCCCTGCTCCCCTCACTAACTTTAACCTGCCTCCTTCTGAAACCCTACAGTGCAGAAAGAGGCCATTCGGCCCATCGAGCCTGCACCGACCACAATCCCACCCAGGCCCTACCTACCCCCATATCCCTACATATTTACCCACTAATCCCTCTAACATACGCATCTCAGGACACTAAGGGGCAATTTTTGCATGGCCAATCAACCTAACCTGCACATCTTTGGACTGTGGGAGGAAACCAGAGCACCCGGAGGAAACCCACACAGACACGAGGAGAATGTGCAAACTCCACACAGACAGTGACCCAAGCCGGGAATCGAACCCAGGTCCCTGGAGCTGTGAAGCAGCAGTGCTAACCACTGTGCTACCGTGCCGCAGCACTCGGTTTTCTCAGCATCATTAAACTGCTGACGAGTGGCATTACTGTTTTCAAAACCAAATTTTTGCCTGTAGAGTCTTAATTCCACTCTGTGATCTCTTCCTACCTCCCCTTGAACTGTGATATCATCACTGAACATCAAGCCATTATTTCCAGAACCATCTCGTCTGGAGACCTTTCCATGCCTTTCAGCCTCAAAGTCCCCCAAGCCAGTCCCCTTCTAACCAAGGAGCAGGACTGCCTTGGTAAGTCCATTGCTTAAGCTTGTTTTTGTCCAACAAAACTTGATTTCTTCCAATCTGAACTGTTTTGTCGCCCCTTGTTCAATCTCTTCCCAACTATATTCATAATTGGATATCCTCTGCCACTTTTAACATGTTTTGTCCAGGAAACTGTCCAATTTTCACCAAGGATAACCAACTCCTTTACGTTCATCAGGACAGTCCTGAGAGCTCCCCACTTATTCCTTGAATGGTGGCCTCAGACCGTCCACATCCAGTACCACTCCATTGCTGTCTAAATTTGTTCTTAAATTAAGCAACAGTTCCTTTGGCCCCGCCCATTTCCAAATCAATTGTTGCTTTAGGAACTTAATTGTATGGTTCCTCGCTATGATTGACTTGGAATGTGTGGAACATTCTTTGTTCCACTCAAGTTGTCTCACTCGCCTCTCTTGCGGCCATTGATTGTATCCCTGTTGTTTTCTGCTCTTGCCCTGAAAGGATAGGATCTTGCCTTTCATTAGGCACCAGACGGCCTCTGGACTTGATTCATTGAGTTAAACAATTTTGGGTCATAACTGCTTTCCTTTTGCAGCTGTTGGTAATGTTTTTGCTTTTCTGATATATGCTTCCTCTGGACATATCCTTGTTTCTATACTTATCTCAGCATCTCTTCTGTGATTTTAAACTGTGCTGTCTCCCATCCACTCACCTTTTGTTCTATTCTTCCTCCTTTTTCCCTGCCACTGCACTTGCTTAAAGTTTGTTACTTTTTTATTTTTCAGAACTGGAAAAAGTTGATCATTGATCTGAAATGTGAACTCTGTTTCTCTCACCACAAATGCTGCCTGGTCTTAGAGTATTTCTAGTATTTTTTTACTTCAAAGTACTTCATTAGCTGTAATACTTTTGGAATTTGTAATACCTTTTGAAGTTGAGTGGTGTCATAACAATTCAGGCCTTTTTCATGTATTTTTTATGAATTAATTTTTTTCTTGTTTAGATATGGCTTTGTCTCATTTCACAATGATGTGGATATACAGAAGATTATTTCTGAAGTAAGTGAAGTTTGCCTTAATCAAGATGACCAGTATATTAATGATTTACTATGATTAAAAATTCTATAGTCCACTTGATTTTATTTCAGCAAATTATAACATTGCAATGCCTTTTGGTTTAAAAATTTCCAGGCCTGTTGTCCTCTAGATAACGTTTGAAAATACTTGTGAAGATGCTTAAAATGTTGAGCTCACTTCCATTCCAAACTGATGTTTGCTAATTCAACTCTCTGGATAGAGTTTTGAGATTGCTCATCTGGTAGTTGTTGGGTGTTAGTTGCAGTTCGGTAGATCTGAAGAAAAGTCTTCGTAGTCATACGCAGGTTATCTAAGTCTTTATTGACCCTTGAAACTATTTACAAATATGCACTAAAGGGTACAAGCTAAGAGCTGTCTCCATGCTTGCTGGCACTCGCTCTGTCCAACACTAGAACTGATCTTGGGTACGGACCATGTGCTCTCTTGCATATTACTGTGGGCAGTACTGTACACCATCCCAGATTAACCCAATATGTGCCCCACACTCATAGTATATATTCACCCTCCCTCAAATGTATTTTGTGATTAATAGTATATCTTGTGTCTTATTATTGTTACTCATTTTTGTATCATTACTACATTATCACTACGCCATCTCCCCCTTCAAGTCCCCTTGAATTCAAAGGTTTGGGTGGTCTGGAGGGCTTAAAACATAAGAACATAAGAAATAGGAGCAGGAGTAGGCCATCTAGCCCCTCGAGCCTGCCCCGCCATTCAACAAGATCATGGCTGATCTGACGTGGATCAGTACCACTTACCCGCCTGATCCCCATAACCCTTAATTCCCTTACCGATCAGGAATCCATCCATCCGCGCTTTAAACATGTTCAGCGAGGTAGCCTCCGCCACCTCAGTGGGCAGAGAATTCCAGAGATTCACCACCCTCTGGGAGAAGAAGTTCCTCCTCAACTCTGTCTTAAACCGACCCCCCTTTATTTTGAGGCTGTGTCCTCTAGTTTTAACTTCCTTACTAAGTGGAAAGAATCTCTCCGCCTCCACCCTATCCAGCCCCCGCATTATCTTATAAGTCTCCATAAGATCCCCCCTCATCCTTCTAAACTCCAACGAGTACAAACCCAATCTCCTCAGCCTCTCCTCATAATCCAAACCCCTCATCTCCGGTATCAACCTGGTGAACCTTCTCTGCACTCCCTCCAATGCCAATACATCCTTCCTCATATAAGGGGACCAATACTGCACACAGTATTCCAGCTGCGGCCTCACCAATGCCCTGTACAGGTGCATCAAGACATCCCTGCTTTTATATTCCATCCCCCTCGCAATATAGGCCAACATCCCATTTGCCTTCTTGATCACCTGTTGTACCTGCAGACTGGGCTTTTGCGTCTCATGCACAAGGACCCCCAGGTCCCTTTGCACGGTAGCATGTTTTAATTTGTTTCCATTGAGATAGTAATCCCATTTGTTATTATTTCCTCCAAAGTGTATAACCTCGCACTTCTCAACGTTATACTCCATTTGCCATATCCTCGCCCACTCACTCAGCCTGTCCAAATCTCTCTGCAGATCTTCTCCGTCCTCCAGACGATTCACTTTTCCACTTATCTTTGTGTCGTCTGCAAACTTCGTTACCCTACACTCCGTCCCCTCCTCCAGATCATCTATATAAATGGTAAACAGTTGCGGCCCGAGTACCGATCCCTGCGGCACGCCACTAGTTACCTTCCTCCAACCGGAAAAACACCCATTTATTCCGACTCTCTGCTTCCTGTCGGATAGCCAGTCCCCAATCCACTTTAACACACTACCCCCAACTCCATGTGCCCTAATCTTCTTCAGCAGCCTTTTATGGGGCACCTTATCAAACGCCTTTTGGAAATCCAAAAACACCGCATCCACCGGTTCTCCTCCATCAACCGCCCTAGTCACATCTTCATAAAAATCCAACATGTTCGTCAAGCACGACTTTCCCCTCATGAATCCATGCTGCGTCTGATTGATCGAACCATTTCTATCCAGATGCCCTGCTATCTCCTCTTTAATAATGGATTCCAGCATTTTCCCTACTACAGACGTTAAGCTGACCGGCCTATAGTTACCCGCCTTTTGTCTCCTTCCTTTTTTAAACAGCGGCGTAACATTAGCCGTTTTCCAATCAACCGGCACTACCCCAGAATGCAACGAGTTTTGATAAATAATCACTAACGCATCCACTATTACCTCTGACATTTCTTTCAATACCCTGGGATGCATTCCATCCGGACCCGGGGACTTGTCCACCTTCAGTCCCATTAGTCTACCCAGCACTGCCTCTCTGGTAACATTAATCGTATTAAGTATTTCTCCTGCTGCCAACCCTCTATCGTTAAAAACTCTTGCCTATTTCTTTTCCACTACTGTTTGAGGAATGATAGGCTCTGGTATTGGCTCTTTCTGCAACTTTGGTGCTTTTATTGGCATCTGGATATGTTCTTTGGTGGTCTAGGGATAAGGAGGAGTCTTCTCAATATGCCCTCTACAGTGCCAGCCTGGTGAGGTTGGCCCTGGTTCTTTTTTTCTGTAAAAGGTAAAAAGGGCACACACCCGCAGGCGTACAGTATATTAGAGCTAGTATTGCATGTTATGCGAAAAGCCTTGTAGAAGTAAGTCTGACACTACAAAACCTATATATTTAAGATGGGGGCTCCCATATGTCATGAAATGAGTCCGACTTGGATCAAAGTATACAAGTTAAAAATTCCATTAGAATACAGTCCATAATTTTGTGCCAATTATGTACAGAAGGTGACTTGTCATTGATCCAAGATCACAGTTGTCTGTTTATTTCAGAATTAGAAACGCAGGATCCATCTCTCAGGTCAAATCAAATATTTTTTCCAGCTCTTGAGTATAACTGACCAATAGTTTTTTATTTTGATGCAAGATGAGACTCAGTGAGTATAGTCCCCTATTGCAAATTGTCTTTTCTGACACAGTGGAGATGTGGCAGGGTTCATCTTGTGTCTTAAACTTGGTGTAATGTGCAAACCATTTAAATTTTTAGATTAATTTCTTTCAATGTATTACAGACAAAAATTTTATTCACATTCACCCAGACATCTCTTCAATATTCACTGCAAAATCCCTTTCCCAAATCCGCAGTAATCTTGCATATTTGTTTGGATCTAGAACATAAAGTGTCAGAAAACTTGCTAATTATTTGTTTAGGTTCTGTGAGCAGTAATATTTTTTCTACTGTGGAGACACTGGCATTAAGATAATGGATCTTTTATTAACAATAAAGTCTCGAGTTGTTTTTTAAAAAAAGTGTCGGGGATTTGAGTCCCCAATCACTCCCAAGTGTGAAAACCATGGTCCATGAGACCTGGAGGGAAATCGGGGTTTCCCTGTTTTGGAGTAAGAGCAGAGGTTATCGTAGATTTTCCCTCTAAATCATGGGGCCTCTTCCAAACTCAAGAGCTGTCTTGAGGCAAATCAGAGTGGATAAATCCCCAGGACCAGACAGGGTATTCCCACGGACCTTGAGGGAAGCCCATGGTGCTAGGAGTAGTAAATTACCATGGATAGAGGATTGACTAACTAATAGAAGTCATGATGTGGAGATGCCGGCGTTGGACTGGGGTAAACACAGTAAGAAGTTTAACAACACCAGGTTAAAGTCCAACAGGTTTATTTGGTAGCAAAAGCCACACAAGCTTTCGGAGCTGCAAGCCCCTTCTTCAGGTGAGTGGGTGCTTGTGTGAGTGAACTTGGGTGAGTGAAGCCACTCACCTGAAGAAGGGGCTTGCAGCTCCGAAAGCTTGTGTGGCTTTTGCTACCAAATAAACCTGTTGGACTTTAACCTGGTGTCGTTAAACTTCTTACTGTAACTAATTGAAGCCAGAGATTTGGGATGAGGGGTATTTTCAGGGTGGCAGCCTGTAACCAGTGGAGTGTCACAGGGTTCCGTGCAAGGGCCACAATTTATTTATAATATATTAATAACTTGGATGAAGGAAGTGAATACACTGTTGCAGTTTGCAGACAACACACACATGGGTGGAAAGGTAAATGGTGAGGAAGACAGTCTACAGAGTGACAGGTTAAGTGAAGAGCAGATGGAATATAATGTAAGAAAATGTAAAGTTATGCATTTGGTAGAACGAATAAAGGAGTTGAATATTTAAATACAGAAAGATTGCCAAAAGCTGCAACACAGGGATTTGGGGGTCCTCGTGCATAAATCACAAGCTAGTGTGCAAGTTCAACAGGTAATAGGGAAGACAAATGGAATGTTAGCCTTCAAATTGAAGAGAATGGAGAATAAAAAATGGGGAAGTCTTGATAAAACTGTACAGGGCACTAGTTAGACCATACCAGGAATACTGTGAACAGTTTTGGTCCCGTTATCTAAGGAAAGATATACTGGCATTGAAGGCAGTCAAGAGAAGGTTCACTCGGTTGATCCCGGATATGGAAGGATTTTTTTATGAGGAGAGATTGAGTAGGTTGGGTCTATATTCTTTGGAATTTAGAAGGATGAATGGTAACCCTGTTGCAATGCATAGAACTATCAGAGGGCTTGACAGGGGAGATGCTACAAGGTTATTTCCCCTTGTAAGAAGATAAGAAATAGGAGCAGGAGTAGGCCATCTAGCCCCTCGAGCCTGCCCCGCCATTCAATAAGATCATGGCTGATCTGAAGTGGATCAGTTCCACTTACCCGCCTGATCCCTATAACCCCTAATTCCCTTACCGATCAGGAATCCATCTATCCGTGATTTAAACATATTCAACGAGGTAGCCTCCACCACTTCAGTGGGCAGAGAATTCCAGAGATTCACCGCCCTCTGAGAGAAGAAGTTCCTCCTCAACTCTGTCCTAAACTGACCCTCCTTTATTTTGAGGCTGTGCCCTCTAGTTCTAGCTTCCTTTCTAAGTGGAAAGAATCTCTCCACCTCTACCCTATCCAGCCCCTTCATTATCTTATAGGTCTCTGTAAGATCCCCCCTCAGCCTTCTAAATTCCAAAGAGTACAAACCCAATCTGCTCAGTCTCTCCTCATAATCAACACCCCTCATCTCTGGTATCAACCTGGTGAACCTTCTCTGCACTCCCTCCAAGGCCAATATATCCTTCCGCAAATAAGGGGACCAATACTGCACACAGTATTCCAGCTGCGGCCTCACCAATGCCCTGTACAGGTGCATCAAGATATCTCTGCTTTTATATTCTATCCCCCTTGCGATATAGGCCAACATCCCATTTGCCTTCTTGATCACCTGTTGCACCTGCAGACTGGGTTTTTGCGTCTAATGCACAAGGACCCCCAGGTCCCTCTGCACAGCAGCATGTTGTAATTTCTTTCCAGTTAGATAATAATCCAATTTGCTATTATTTCTTCCAAAGTGAATAACCTCTCATTTGTTAACGTTATATTCCATCTGCCAGATCCTCGCCCACTCACTCAGCCTGTCCAAATCTCTGCAGACCTTCTACGCCCTCCGCACGATTCACTTTTCCACTTATCTTTGTGTCGTCTGCAAACTTTGTTACCCTACACTCAGTCCCCTCCTCCAGATCGTCTATATAAATGGTAAATAGTTGAGGCCCCAGTACCGATCCCTGCGGCACGCCACTAGTTACCATCTGCCAACCAGAAAAGCACCCATTTATTCCGACTCTCTGCTTCCTGTCGGATAGCCAATCCCCAATCCACGCTAACACCCTACCCCCAACTCCGTGTGACCCAATCTTCTTCAGCAACCTTTTGTGAGGCACCTTATCAAACGCCTTTTGGAAATCCAAAAACACCGCATCCACCAGTTCCCCTCCGTCAACCGCACTAGTCACATCTTCATAAAAATCCAACAAGTTCGTCAAGCACGACTTTCCCCTCATGAATCCATGCTGCGTCTGCTTAATTGAACCATTCTTATCCAGATGGCCTGCTATTTCTTCTTTAATGATGGATTCCAGCATTTTCCCAACTACAGACGTTAAGCTAACCGGCCTGTAGTTACCCGCCTTTTGTCTATTTCCTTTTTTAAACAGCGGTGTAACATTAGCCGTTTTCCAATCCGCCGGCACTACCCCAGAATCCAACGAATTTTGATAAATAACCACTGACGCATCCGCTATTACCTCTGACATTTCTTTCAGTACCCTGGGATGCATTCCATCCTGGCCCGGGGACTTGTCCACCTTCAGTCCCGTTAGTTTACCAAGCACTGCCTCCCTGGTAACATTAATTGTATTGAGTACCTCTCCTCCTACCAACCCTCTATCGTTAATAATCGGTAAACTATTTGTGTCTTCCACCGTGAAGACCGACACAAAAAACTTATTTAAAGTTTCAGCCATTTCCTCATTTCCCACTATTAACTCCCCCTCTCGTCCTCCAAGGGTCCAACATTCACTCTTGCCACTCTATTCCTTTTTATATATTTGTAAAAGCTTTTACTATCATTTTTTATATTTACAGCTAGCCTTGCTTCATAATCTATCTTTCCTTTCTTTATCGCTTTCTTAGTCGTTCTTTGTTGTTTCTTAAAGTTTCCCCAATCTTCTGATTCTCCACTATTTTTGACCACTCTGTACGCATCGGTCTTTAATTTAATACTCTCCTTAATTTCCTTCGTTATCCACGGTTGGTTATCCCTTTTCTTACAGTCCTTCTTTATCACCGGAATATATTGTTGCTGAGTACTGAAAAGGATCTCCTTAAAAATCCTCCACTGTTCCTCAGCTGTCCTACCTACCAGTCTGCTCTCCCAGTCCACCTTAGCCAATTCAGCCCTCATCCTATCGTACTTCCCTCTGTTCAACAGAGGACAGTGGTATGGGACCCTACTTTCTCCTCTTCCATTTGTATCAGAAATTCGACCATATTGTGATCACTTGACCCAAGAGGGTCCTTCACAAGAACATCCTTAATTCTACCTACCTCGTTACACATTACCAGATCTAAGATAATTCGTTCCCTCGTCGGTTCTGTAACATACTGTTCAAAGTAACTATCCTGACAGCATTCTAAGAACTCTTCCTCCATCCCACCCCTTCCAACTTGAGTCAGCCAATCAATATGCAGGTTGAAGTCCCCCATGATTATTGCCGTTCTGCTTTTGCACGCATCCATTATTTGCTTGTTTATAGCCCTCCCCACCTCAACATTATTATTTGGGGCCTATAGACCACACCTACTAGTGTCTTTCTCCCCCTACTATTCCTTATCTCTACCCATAATGATTCCACGGTTTTGTTCCTTAGAGCCTATGTCATCCCTCACTACTACCCTGATATTATCTTTTATTAACAGAGCTACCCCACCACCTTTTCCTTCCTGTCTATTCTTCCTAAATGCCTGATACCCCTGGATATTCATCTCCCAGTCCTGGTCTCCCTGCAGCCACGTTTCTGTAATGGCCACTAGATCATACCCATTTGTGCTGATTTGCACCATCAACTCATTAACTTTGTTCCGAATGCTTCTTGCATTCAGGCAAAGTGTCTTTATTCCAGCTTTTATCTGGACCCAATTTGATGAAACGCTATCAACCTCTCCCTCTACTCCTTTAACTACTTGAATGCCCTCATTCACTTGCACTCGCTCCCTCTCCTCTACCATTGATTTCGTAATTTCTCTTACCTCTGCACCCTCCCCCCTCCCATAAATTAGTTTAAAGCCCGATCTATAGCCCTAGTGATATGATGCGCTAGAACTCTGGTCCCAGCACGGTTCAAATGGAGACCATCCCATCTATACCGGTCCCATCTGCCCAAATACTGGTGCCAATGCCCCATGAATTCGAACCCATTCCTCCCACATCACTCCTTGTAGAAGAGTCTAGGACCAGAACGCATAATCTGAGTAAGATGTTGCCCATTTTTAAGGTAAAAGATGAGGAGAAATTTCTTGATGATAATGAATCTATGGAACTCTTTGCTGCAGAGAGTTGTAGAGGCTGAGTCGTTAACTGTATTCAATGCTGAGATGGACACGTTTTTAATGAGGGAATCGAGCATTATGGGGGTAAGACAGGAAAGTGACATTGAGGATTATCATATCACTCCTAATGTAATTGAATAGTTGCATGGCAGAGCAGACCCGGGTCAAATAACCTACTTCTCCTATGTCTTATGGTCTTAAGAATTTTACCGTCTAGACCCCTCTTTCAACCTCCCCATTTAACTGTGGGCAAATTGGGGAGCTGGTGTGGTGGTATAAACCAGATGTGGCAAAGAGCACGAGGTACTCATTTGGAAATTTTGGACCATTTCCAGACACTATCATACCTGAAATGCTGTGGCTCATGGACATCATAGTGCCTTAATTCTTCTTGGGTAGTCCTTCAGAGTTGAGAATGACTTGCTGTCACATAAATAATTAAGGAGGACTCTTGTGGTGATCTTCCCAGTTGCCAATAGCAGAGAAATTTCTCTAGTTACTGCAGTCAGACCTGTCCCCTTTCTTGAAGATGGTCATGATTATGGTGTCTCTTGGATTCCTGGCATGTTCTTTTCCTTCCAGATAAGGGAAATAGGTCATGTATTCATGCCAATGGTGCTCCACGATGTTTTTGTGCTTCGGTTGGGATTCCATCTGCTCCTGATGCCTTGTTTTGTTAGCTGTCGGATGGCCTTTTCTACCTTGTACTAGATTGGGGGTTTGCTGAGATGGTTGTGAGATGCATGCTCTGGGATGGAGTCAAGGGCACTCGGGTTGAACATAAGAAGGTCTTTGATGTGCTCTTTCAAGCGGGTGCTGCCTCTGTTCTTGATGAGCACTTCTCCATTCCTGGCCAGCAGTGGGTGGGACCTTGGGTGCTTGAGCCATAGAAGGTCATGACTGTGCTAAAGAAACCTCTTGTATCCTGGTTGTTAGCTAACTGCACAGTGAGGTGCAGTGATTAGCATTGCTACCTCACAGCAGTTTGATTCTGGCCTTGAGTGACCGTGTGGAGTTTGCACATTCTCCTTGTGTCTGAGTGGGTTTCCTTCGGGTACTCTGGTTTCCTCCCACAGCCCAAAAGATGTGTAGGTTAGGTGCATTGACCATGGTAAATGCGTGGTGGGGAAAGGACACAGGGTTAGCCTGGGTAACATGCTCTGAGTCGGTGCAGACTCATTGGGCCAAATGGGCTCCTTTTGCAGTGTAGGGATTCTATGGATTCTATGCTGGATCTCTTGCGTTTTCTCTATCCACCATCTGTTCTTTAGGTTGTGGGTTTTTGCTGAACTTCAGCCTCTAGCTGTCTGTAGAGTGACTTTTTGTTCTGGAATTGGGTTGTTTCAGGTTGAGGAAAGCCTTGCGCTTATGCTTAATCAGCTCCTGAATCTCTTGGTCATATCGAACCAGTTGTTCAAGTGACAAAGCATCTCTTTGCAGGTGCTGATTATGGAGACCTTGAGGGCAGACTAGGCACTGGGATCACTTCATCATTGTGATTTGTCAGGTTGGCAGTGAGATGCTGGCTGAATATGGCTTGCTTACCAGGGTCCTGGGAGTGCCTCAGCATTGAATTTCCTGCAGTATTGTTTCTGTTGCCATTGCTGCTTTGGGCCACTTTATTGTTGATCAGAGTGAATAGGACTGCGGTCTATCTGGCAGTCATCGGCTCCTGTCATGGTGCAGGTGATATGCATGTCCTTGCGGTACCTTGTTCAACAATGACATAGCAGTGCCAGTGCTTGGAGCAAGGATGTTGCCGTGAGGCCTTATACTTTGTCTTTCTGATGGAACAGGGTGTTTGTTATAAAACAAAGCAAAGTACAGCCTGGGAACAGGCCCACTGGCCCTCCAAGCCCATGCCAATCATACCCTAACTAAGCTAAAATCTTTTGCCCTTACTCTGACCATATCTGTCTATTCCCTCGCTGTTCATGTACCCATCCAGATGGCTTTTAAATGTTACTAATGTGCCTGCTTCCACACCACCTCTGGCAGCGTCTTCCAGGCACATTCTACTCCCCTTGCAGATCTCCCTTAAAGTTCCCCCCCCTCTCACCTTGAACCTTTGCCCCCTTGTAGTTGACACTTCCACCCTGGGGGGAAAAAGCCTCTGACTATTCATCCTGTCTATGCCTCTCATAATTTTGTGGAACTCTATCAGGTCTCCCTTCAGCCTCTGCCTTTCCAGTGAAAATAATCCTAGTTTATCTATCCTCTCCTTAGCCAACGCCCTGAAGCCCAGGCAACATCCTAGTGAACCTTCTTTGCACTCTCTCCAAAGCTTCCATGTCGTTCTGGTAGTGTGCTGACCAGAACGGCACGCAATACTGCAAATGCAGCCTAACCAAGTTTTATATAGCTGCAACATGATTTCCCAACTCTTGTACTCAATGTCTCAGCTGATGCCTTGGCCACCTGCGTTGTCAAGACCATTTTCTCAGGAGCAGGGTGCCATTGGTGTTAGATTTTCCTACACCGCCTCTGCTGATTACACCTCCCCAGAGGTTGAGTCCTTTCCTCTCTGACATTGAAGTTGCTAAGGAGGATCAGCTTGTCAACTGTTGAGACTTGGACCGAAGATTGTTCAAGGTTGGAGTTAAATTCCTCTTTGGACTCGTCTGTAGCTTCCATTGTTGGGGTGTACTTTGAGGACTGTAGCGCACTGGCTCTGGGCGGGGCGAGGGTGAGCCGAAGGATCATAGAACATAGAACATTACAGCGCAGTACAGGCCCTTCGGCCCTCGATGTTGCGCCGACCAGTGGTACCAATCTAAAGCCCCTCTAATCTACACTATTCCAATATCATCCATATGTTTATCCAATAACCACTTGAACGCTCTCAACGTTGACGAGTCCACCACTGCTGCAGGCAGGGCATTCCACGCCCTTACTACTCTCTGAGTAAAGAACCTACCTCTAACATCTGTCCTATATCTCTCTCCCCTCAATTTAAAGCTATGTCCCCTCGTGCTAGCCAACACGATCCGAGGAAAAAGGCTCTCACTATCCACCCTATCTAATCCTCTGACCATCTTGTATGCCTCTATTAAGTCACCTCTTAACCTTCTTCTCTCTAACGAAAACAACCTCAAGCCCCTCAGCCTTTCCTCATACGATTTTCCCACCATACCAGGCAACATCCTGGTAAATCTCCTCTGCACCCTTTCCAACACTTCCACATCTTATAATGCGGCGACCAGAACTGTACGCAATACTCCAAATGCGGCCGCACCAGAGTTTTGTACAGTTGCAGCATGACCTCCTGGCTCCGAAACTCAATCCCTCTACCAATAAAAGCTAACACACCGTACGCCTTCTTAACAACCCTATCAACCTGGGTGCCAACTTTCAGGGATCTATGCACATGGATAGATCCCTCTGTTCATCCACACTACCAAGTATCTTACCATTAGCCCAGTACTCTGTATTCCTGTTACTCCTTCCAAAGTGAATCACCTCACACTTTTCCGCATTAAACTCTATTTGCCACCTCTCAGCCCAGCTCTGCAGCTTATCTTATCTAGGTGTTTGTTTATCCTGCAAGGGGAGTCTAAGACTGCCAACTTTAAAAAAAATAAATATATTTATTATGGGTTTTCCATTTTGCCACAAGACGCAACAAATCCCTAAAATCTAGCACAGTACAGTGATTATTGTTTCACACGTGCATACAGAAAAGACCAGCAAATACAGATACAAATAGTTCAGATAATATTATTGTAGCCTGCATCGCCTTTTGTATGGATAATGCAAGGATATCAGAGAGTGGGGATCTCAAGATAACAGAATAGAGCCATGAGCACATGGTACCATGGTGCATGCCCTCCTCCACAGGATAACAAAGACAGAGCTACACAATATGCAGGATTCCTTGTGGGGTAAAATACAAACAATCAGAACCTAACTCTGGGAAGGCGATGGCCTAGTGGTATTATTGCAAGACTATTAATCCCGAAACTCAGCTAATGTTTTGGGGATCCAGGTTCAAATCTTGCCATGGCAGATAGTGGAATTTGAATTCAATAAAAAATATCTGGAATAAAGAATCCATTGACCATGAAACCATTGTTGATTGTCAGAAAAAACTCATCTGTTCATTAATGTCCTTTTAAGGAAGGAAATCTGCAGTCCTTGCCCTACATTTTACTCCAGAGCCACAGCAATGTGGTTGACTCTCGACTTTCCTTGGGCAACTAGGGATGGGCAATAAATACTGGCCAGCCAGTGACACCCATGTCCCATGAATGAATTAAAAACATCCCAAGACCTCTAAGCAATGAAAGGATACCCAAGAAAAAAGTGAACATCAGAATATGCCGTTGGTACAGGACATGGCGTGACAGTATGCACTCTTGTATACAGGAGCCAGTAAGCCAAAGATTCTTATACCACGCAAGACAAGCAACACAACTGACTGAACTCCTCTCCAGCCATATCAGAGGCACCGTTCAGGCCCCACAACCCTTCTGACGAGAAGAAAATTGTTAAGATACCCATCAACAGGATATCTCGGGGAAAGATACGATTCTCTTCCTGTCAATATAAGGGAAGCCCTCTAGAATTAAATAAAACAAGCCAGCCTGTAGCAGCACCTCACCGATCCAGAAAGTAAGGAAACCCCAGAGAGGAACATTAGGATAAGCCACTAGGTGCCAGATGTGGTCCAGCAATGTACAGTTTCACAAGAAACCAGGAATAGAAAGTTTAAAGTTTAGAACAGCGTAAACTCATAAGAAATAGGATGCTACTCATGAATATCACCTGGTGGCTCTAACATCCATCATTATGAAGTGCTTGGAAAGGTTAGTCATGGCACAGAAGAATTTCGGCCTCCCAGATTGCCTGGACTCATTAAAATTTGCCAACATCGCAACATGTCCACAACAGACGCCATCTCCCTGGCTCTACACTCAACCCCGGAACACTTATAACAAAGACACTTGCATCAAACTCCTATTTATTGACCTCAGCTCAGCCATCAATCCCATTATCCCTACAAAACCCATCTCCAAACTCCATGGCCTAGGACTCGGCTCCTCCCTCTGTGACTGGATCCTAGACTTCCTAACGCACAAACTACAATCAGTAAGAATAGGCAACGACTGACATCTCCACAATTAACTGGTGCCCTGCAAAGCTGTGTCCTCAGTCCCTTAATATTCCCCTTGTACACTTATGACTGTGTGGCCAAATACCGCTCCAACTCCATTTTAGGTTTGTTGATGACACGACACTCTAGTGGGCCACATCTCAAACAATGGTGAGATAGAGGGAGAGATTCACCACGATGTCAGAAAAGCAAAGATAGTCATCAACTTCAGAAAGCATTGGAGGATATGCCCCTGTCTTACATCAACAGGGATGAAATGGAAATGGTCAAGAGCTTCAAGTTTCTAGGTGTCCAGATCAGCACCAACCTGTCCTGGTCCCTCCACGCTGATGCTATCGTTAAGAAAGCCCACCAGTGCCTCTATTTTCTCGGGAGGCTAAGGAAATTTGTCATGTCTGCTACGACTGTCAGCAATTTTTACAGATGCACCATAGAAAGCATCCTTTCTGGATGTATCATAACTTAGTATGGCTCCTGCTCTGACCAAGACCGCAAGAAACTACAATGGGTTATGAACATAGCTCAGTCCATCATGCAAACCAGCCTCCCATCCATTGACACTGTCTACAGTTCCTGCTGCCTTGGAAAAGCAGCCAGCATAATCAAGGACCCCATGCGCTCCAGACGTACTTCTAGCTGCTTCTGTCAGGGGAGAAAAAGATTCAAAAGTCTGAGATTACATTTTACCCGGCTCGAACAGCTTCTTCCCTGGTGCCATCAGACGTTTGAATGGACCTACTGTATATTAAGTTGATCTATCTGTACACCCTAGCTCTGACGATATTCTACATCCTGTCATTTCCTTCTCCTCTATGTACTCTGAGTAGTTTGCTTTGTCTGTATCTCACAAGAAAGAATACTTTTCACTGTATATCAATACATGTGACAAATCAAAGGAGCCCAAGCCTTAAGGAGGATAACAGTCTGGAAGTCCCTATACATGACCACTTGGAGAAGGGTGACCTACTCCTCCATCCAGCCTAATCTTCAATTGCCGAGAGACTTTAATAACACTGAACTGAAGCATTTAGACTTGCACTCAGGCCCCACAGCCAACAGCTCCCCAGGGAGGCATTGTTGAGAGGAATCTAGTCCAGAAGCCCCTAAAGGGGACGGCCTGGGAGAGGGTGACCTCCTCCCATGCCTAACATTCCTTCACCTGACCTGGCTAAACACAGTTACTGCTGCCCTAACCTACTCAACCAATTTATTTTTAATGGTGAAACCAGCCCCATGGAGGTAGTGGTCTTCTGCATTACCTTTCCAGAAAAAGGTGTAGCTGCCATCTTGTTCCTTGAGCTGGCCTTCCCTGCCCCTTTGACATCCCTGTCCCAAGCGAGACCCAATGTCTAAGCTCCCAGGCAACAATAGCGGTACACTGTTCAGATCAGTCGAAGTAAGGGGTGATTGCAAACCAGCTACCCCATGGGCATGACAAAGCACAGCCTTGGTTCAGTGGCATGGACGTCCAAGATATTTGGAGACCAGGCTCTGCTGTGTGGGGCATACATAGGACATACAAGCACACGTACTCCTGTTCTCCTTTCTCCTTCCCACAGGCCGCCTCTCCCTCCTTCCCACATATTCATAAAGTGCAGTAATAGCCTCATGAGGGTGGGGCTGGTCTTTGGCTGTGAATGGCCCTGCTGCTCCCAGGTCCTTGTCATCTGCCTTAATTACTGCCTCAGTGGTAGTCATATATAGTCACCTCACCTCAATCCATTGGAGTAGGAGTCCATCAGACAAACAGGTCAACCTCTCCCATGGCTGATGGGAAATTGCATGGAGATGAGAGGCTTCTTGTTCCTGCCTGTGCGACATGCACAGCTGGCGATGTGCAGTGGTGTCTTGGGGGTACCTAGATGGCCCTGGTGTATTTTTTATTTGAAGGATTTCTGGGATGACCGGTTGCTCATCGTAGACTAGAGACCATGTAGGACTGTAGGTTTTCATTGTCCAGTCCAAATTTTCATGGTCCCTCCATTTGGTCTCTGCTGTGGCCATCCTTGTTGGCAGTATTTGTGGATGCGGGCGCACACCTCAAAGCACATTTTGTCTTGGTGAATCTGTTGTATTGCTTATTTGTGGTCACTGTCAGGTATCTCCTTGTCAATTGGGAGTACGCTTCCAGTTGTTCGATGCAATTTACATGCTGTTTTATTGGGAGGCCAACTGTGGCCCTTGAAAGTGCCGGTTCTTTCCTGGTTTTTACGTTGGATGTACATCTTGTAGGTGAACTCCTGGATTCTGGGAGACAACTTAACTCCTCATCCAATAATGAGTGGCCTGTGGTCCGTTTTGGTTGTAACCTTGCAGTCGATGATACAATCAGAAACTTCTCGCATGTCCACCTTACTGCAAGGCCTTCCTTTTCTGTGATGGGATATCTTGTCTTACAACCCTCTGAATGTGTAATAGGCATGTTGGTGACTTGCATCCAGTTGTTCCTGGCCCAGGACTGCTGCCAGGTCTTTAGACAAAGCATGCACTGCTATGGTGGTGGACAGGGCTGGGTCATCGTGGGCCAGAATGTCTCTGGAGAGCAGCATCACCTTGGTGCGAGTGAATGTTTAATCTTTACATGAGCCCCAGCACCATGCTTGGTCCTAAGTAGGATACCTCAGGTTTTTGTGATCTGTGCCAAATTCTGTAAAAATGTTGCGACCTTGTTCATCATCCAAAAGAATTGCTGGAGATCTTGAATTGAGGATGGAGTTGCAAACTCACTGATAACTGATTCCCCAAAAAAACCAAAGCTGTGATTCCTTTATTGCTGATGATGAGGCCAGGAATTCAATTGCCGCTTTGGAAAACTTGTATTTGCCATTATGTCAGCCCTGCTTCCTGCAGGCATTCATAAGATTACTGTGAGTCTCGCATCACGTTCACCTGCCATTGCACTGGAAACCAATACGTCGTCCATGTGGCAAATGACTCCTTGAAGGCCCTGCAAAATGGCCATCATTGTAAGCTGGCATATTTTTGGCACTGATGTGATTATAAATCAGGTTGAAGTCCAACAGGTTTATTTGGCAGCACTAGCTTTCGGAGCCCCAAGCCCCTCCTTCAGGTGAGTGAGGACTTGTATAAAGAGACACTCAATTTACAAGATAATGGGTGGAATGTGAGTCTTTACAGGTAATCAAGTCTTAAAGATACAGACAATATGAGTGGAGAGAGAGTTAAGCACAGGTTAAAAAGATGTATATTGTCTCCAGCCGGGACAGTTAGTGAGATTTTGCAAGCCCAGGCAAGTTGTGGGGGTTACAGATAGTGTGACATGAACCCAAGATCCCAGTTGAGGCCATCCTCGTGTGTGGAACTTGGCTATCAGTCTCTGCTCAGCGTTCAAGACCTCTTCACCGCACAGGACCTTCAACCGATGTTAAACACTAGATACGTCGATGACATTTTCTTCCTTTGGGCTCATGGCGAACAATAATTGAAACAACTATATGATGACATCAAGAAGTTTCATCCCACCATCAGACTCAACATGGACTACTCTCCGGAATCGGTTGCATTCTTGGACACGCATCTCCATCAAGGGTGGTCACCTCAGCACCTCACTTTACCATAAGTCCACGGATAATCTCACGATGCTCCACTTCTCCAGTTTCCACCCTAAACATGTTAAAGAAGCCACCCCTATGGGCAAGCCCTCCGTGTACACAGGATCTGCTCAAATGAGGAGGATCGCAACAGACACCTACAGATGCTGAAGGATGCCCTCATAAGAACAGGATATGGCATTCGACTCATCGATAGTTCCGACGTGCCACAGCCAAAAACCGCACCTACCTCAGAAGACAAACACGGGACACGGCGGACAGAGTACCCTTCGTCGTCCTGTACTTTCCTGGAGCGGAGAAACTACGACAGCTTCTCTGGAGCCTTCAACGTGTCATCGATGAAGACTAACATCTTGCCAAGGCCATCCCCACACCCCCACTTCTTGCCTTCAAACAGCCGCACAACCTCAAACAGACCATTGTCCGCAGCAAACTACCCAGCCTTCGGGAGAACAGTGACCACGACATCTCACAACCCTGCCACAGCAACCTCTGCAAGATGTGCCGGATCATCAACACGGATGCCATCATCTCACGTGAGAACACCATCCACCAGGTACACAGTACATACACTTGCCACTCGGCCAACACTGTCTACCTGATACGCTGCAGGTAAGGATGTCCCGAGGCATGGTATATTGGGGAGACCATGCAGACGCTACGACAACGAATGAATGAACACCGCTCAACAATCACCAGCCAGGAGTGTTCCCTTCCAATCGGGGAACACTTCAGCAGTCACGGGCATTCAGCCTCTGATCTTCGGGTAAGCGTTCTCCAAGGCGGCCTTCACGACACACAATGCAGAATCGCTGAGCAGAGACTGATAGCCAAATTCCCCACACATGAGGATGGCCTCAACTGGGCTCTTGGATTCATGTCACACTATCTGTAACCCCCACGACTTGCCTGGACTTGCAAAATCTCACTAACTATCCTGGCTGGAGACAATACGCATCTCTTTAACCTGTGCTTAACACTCTCTCCACTCACGTTGTCTGTACCTTTTAAGACTTGATTACCTGTAAAGACTCGCATTCCACCCATTATCTTGTAAATTGAGTTTGTGTCTTTATATGCCCTGCTTGTGAACATGAGTACAAAAGGTTCAGAGAGCTTGGCGAAGATAGGGATCTAGATGAGTATACAGCTTGTAGGAAGGGACTAAAGAAGGAAATTAGGAGAGCCAGAAGGGGTCACGAAAAGGCCTTGGCAAGTAGAATTAAGGAAAACCCTAAGACGTTCTATAAATATGTGAAGAGTAAAAGGATGAGACGTGAAGGAATAGGGCCTATAAAAGGTGAAGGCGGGAAAATCAGTACGGAACCAGTAGAAATGGCAGAGGTGCTTAATGAGTATTTTGCCTCAGTTTTCACAGAGGAGAAGGACATGGGTGGATGTACTGTGGGCTTGCGGTGGACTGAAAAGATTGAGTATGTGGACTTTAACAAAGTGGTTGTGCTGGAATCTTTGAATGGCATCAAAATAGATAAGTCGCCGGGTCCGGATGGGATGTACCCCAGGTTACTGTGGGAGGCAAGGGAAGAGATTGCAGAGCCTCTGGCGATGATCTTTGCGTTGTCGATGGAGACGGGAGAGGTGCCGGAGGATTGCGGATGTGGTTCCTATTTCCAAGAAGGGGAATAGGGATAGCCAAGGAAATTACCGACCGGTGAGTCTAACCTCAGTGGTTGGTAAGCTGATGAAGATCCTGAGGGACAGGATTTATGAGCATTTAGAGAGGTTTAGTATGCTCAAGAATACTCAGCATGGCTTTGTCAAAGGCAGATCGTGCCTTACGAGCCTGGTGGAGTTCTTCGAAAATGTGACTAAACACATTGACGAAGGGAAAGCGGTAGATGTGGTTTATATGGACTTTAGCAAGGCGTTCGATAAGGCCCCCCATGCAAGGCTTCTAGAAAAAGTGAGAGGGCATGGGATCCAAGGGGCTGCTGCCCTGTGGATCCAGAACTGGCTTGCCCAAAGGAGGCAGAGAGTGGGTATAGATGGGTCTTTTTCTAAATGGAGGTCGGTCACCAGTGGTGTGCCCCAGGGATCTGTTCTGGGACCCTTGCTGTTTGTCATTTTCATAAATGACCTGGATGAGGAAGTGGAGGGATGGGTTGGCAAGTTTGCCGACGACACGAAGGTTGGTGGGGTTGTGGATAGTCTGGAGGGATGTCAGAAGTTACAGAGGGACATGGATAGGATGCAAGACTGGGCGGAGAAGTGGCAGATGGACTTCAACCCAGATAAATGCGTAGTGGTCCATTTTGGCAGGTCAAATGGGATGAAGGAGTACAATATAAAGGGAAAGACTCTTAGTACTATAGAGGATCAGAAGGACCTTGGGGTCCGGGTCCATAGGACTCTAAAATCAGCCCCGCAGGTGGAGGAGGTGGTTAAGAAGGCGTATGGTGTGCTGGCCTTTATCAATCGAGGGATTGAGTTTAGGAGTCCGGGGATAATGATGCAGCTATATAAGACCCTCGTCAGACCCCACTTGGAGTACTGTGCTCAGTTCTGGTTGCCTCATTACAGGAAGGATGTGGAAAAGATTGAAAGGGTGCAGAGGAGATTTACAAGGATGTTGCCTGGATTGAGTGGCATGCCTTATGAGGATAGGCTGAGGGAGCTTGGTCTTTTCTCCTTGGAGAGACGTAGGATGAGAGGAGACCTAATAGAGGTATATAAGATGTTGAGGGGCATAGATCGGGTGGACTCTCAGAGGCTTTTTCCCAGGGTGGAAGTGGCTGCTACGAGAGGACACAGGTTTAAGGTGCTGGGGGGTAGGTACAGGGGAAATGTTAGGGGTAAGTTTTTCAGAGGGTGGTGGGCGAGTGGAATCGGCTGCCGTCAGTGGTGGTGGAGACAAACTCAATAGGGTCTTTTAAGAGACTCCTGGATGAGTACATGGGACTTAATAGGATGGAGGGTTGTAGGTAGGCCTAAAAGGGTAGGGATATGTTCGGCACAACTTGTGGGGCCAAAGGGCCTGTTTTGTGCTGTAGTTTTCTATGTTTGAGTCCTCACTCACCTGAAGAAGGGGCTTGGGGCTCCGAAAGCGAGTGCTGCCAAATAAACCTGTTGGACTTTAACCTGGTGTTGTGAGACTTCTTACTGTGCTTACCCCAGTCCAATGCCGGCATCTCCACATCGTCTTTATAAATGGCAGGCTGTTAAAAGTGGAATCTGCCGAAGGGCTATAAATATTGTCAGCAGCCTGGATTCTTTGTTATTAAGAATGTCCAAAATTTGTAGTTTGCCTCCAGTTTTGAAAATTGGATTTTAGTTGGGCTTTCCTCCACTGAGGACATGGGATGTTTTCTGGCAACGGTTTTATTGAGCTGTCAGGTTGCTGCCATTCGGTTTTGGGACTGGGACTATCCCAGGACACTTGTGTGACTGGGGAGACAACTCTCCTGTTTGTTGTCTGATCCAGTTGCTACTGCACCTTCACAAGTAGTTGGGGGATCTTGCATGGTGTGAATTGGCACATTTGTTGAGCATCCTCTGTGATCGTCAATTGCTTCCCTTTTTGAAAAGTTTTGGGAACTTGCGTTTGTACATGGAGCCAAGTCAATCTTGGTAAGTTCAAAATGGCTTTTTGGCTCAGTAATGAGCGGTTATGGTTGTGAATCAGAGTCTCTCAGATTATTTTATTGTATCTATGTCACCTGCAGGATCCTTTCACTGGGAGCTATAAATCTCCAGTGCCGTATAGGGATATTGTGTGCAGCATCAACTGCTGGATCACCAGTCACAATCCTTATCACCAGGAGTGTTATGCTGGCTCCTGTATCCAATTTAAACTTATTAGAAAGCCATTGCCTGAAATGTCTGCATTCCAAAATAAGAAACCAAGATCTTAGATTTAATTCATAATTCCTGGCTGTGTTGTTTGGATTTGCAGTTTCAACATTGTGGGTGTTATTTTGGCTTTCTGTGCATTTGAGTTTTTGCCTTGCATAATCTGCTGTTGTGTCCAATCTTGCACTAAAACTGGGCTGAAATTGCAGGATATTAATCTTCTCTGGGGCACGTTGATGCACAGCGTTGGCATGGCCACTCTGCCGGATGGCTTGGGTACTGTTTTCTCTGGCCTGGAGTGTCTGTGTTCTTGCTTAACTATGGGTTGGTCTGTGTACCATGGTTTATTTTCTCCCTTTTCAAATGGTTTCCTACTACTCACAGTTCTGAATGCATAACTATCTGGGTTGCTTTTCCAGTGTCGGATCTTGAAAATAAAAGCAAAATACTGCGGATGCTGGAAACTGAAACAAAAACAGAAAATGCTGGAAAATCTCAGCAGGTCTCACAGCATAAGTTTAAGTTTATTTATTAATGTCACAAATAGGCTTGCATTAACACTATTAGTCGCCACACTCCGGCGCCTGTTTGGATACGTAGAGGGAGAATTTAACATGGCAAATGCAGCTAATCCGCACGTCTTTTGGACTGTGGGAGGAAACTGGAGCACCCGGAAGAAACCCACACACACGGGGAGAACATGCAGACTCCACACAGACAGTGATCCAGGCTGGGAATTGAACCCGGGTCAAAGAACAATATAGTACAGGAACAGGCCCTTCGGCCCTCCAAACCTGCACCGATCATGTGTTCCTATCTAGACCATCCGTTTGTATCCCTCTATTCCCAGTCTGTTCATGTGGCTATCTAGATAAGTCTTAAATGATCCTAGCGTGTCTGCCTCAACCACCTTGCTTGGTAGTGCATTCCAGGCCCCCACCACCCTCTGTGTAAAATACGTCCCCCGCATATCTGTATTGAACCTTCCCCCCTTACCTTGAACTTGTGACCCCTTGTGTTTGTCATTTCTGACCTGGGAAAAAGCTTCCAACTGTTCACCCGATCTATGTCCTTCATAATTTTATAAACTTCTATTAGGTCACCCCTCCACCTCCGTCTTTCCAGGGAGAACAACCCTAGTTTACTCAATCTCACCTCATAGCTAATACCTTCCATACCAGGCAACATCCTGGTAAACCTTTTCTGCACTCTCTCGAAAGCCTCCACATCCTTCTGGTAGTGTGGCAACCAGAACTGGACGCAGTATTCCAAATGTGGCCTAACCAACGTTCTACATAACTGCAACATCATATGCCAACTTTTATACTCTATGCCCCGTCCAATAAAGGCAAGCATGCCATATGCCGCCTTCACCTTTTCCACCTGTGCTGCCGTCTTTGAGGATCTGTGGACTTGCACACCCAGATCCCTGTATCTATACTCCTGATGGTTCTGCCATTTATTGTACAGCTCCGCCCTGCATTAGATCTACCAAAATGCATCACTTCGCATTTATCTGGATTAAATTCCATCTGCCATTTCTCCGCCCAAAGTTCCAACCTATCTATATCCTGCTGTATTCTCTGACAATGTTCATCACTATCTGCAACTCCAGCAATCTTCATGTTGTCCGCAAACTTACTAATCAGACCAGCTACATCTTCTGAATCATTTATATATATCACAAACAGCAGAGGTCCCAGTACAGAGCCCGGCGGAACACCACTAGTCACAGACCTCCAATCAGAAAAAGACCCCTCCACTGGTACCTTCTGTCTTCTATGGCCAAGCCAGTTCTGTACCCATCTAGCTAGTTCACCGTTGATCCCGTGAGATTTAACCTTTTGCACCAGCCTGCCATGAGGGACCTTGTCAAATGCTTTACTAAAATACTCCCTCGTACAAAACCATGTTGTCTATCGCTAATGAGACTATTTGGTTCTAAATGTGTATAGATCCTATCTCTAAGAATCTTCTCCAACAATTTCCCTACCACGGACGTCAAGCTCACTGGCCTATAATTACCCAGGTTATCCTTGCTACCTTCTTAAATAACGGGACCACATTTGCTATCCTCCAATCCGCTGGGACCTCACCTGTGTCCAATGAAGAAACAAAGATTTCTGTTAGAGGCCCAGCAATTTCATCTCTTGTCTCCCTCAGTAATCTAGGACAGATGCCATCTGGCCCGAGGGATTTGTCTACCTTAATGCATCCTAAAACACCTAACCCTTCCTCCCTTGTAATTGCGATTTGTTCTAATGGGTCTACGCATCCCTCTGAGACACTACCAATCAACGTGTCCCTCTCCTTTGTGAATACTGATGCAAAGTATTCATTTAGGATCTCGCCTACTTCCTTGGGTTCTAAGCATTATTCCCCTCCTTTGTTCTTGAGAGGTCCAACTCTTTCTCTGACAACCCTCTTGTTCCTAACGTATGTATAAAATGCCTTGGGATTCTCCTTAATCCTGTCTGCCAAGGACATTTTGTGACCCTTTTTTCCCTTCTAACTCCCTGTTTGAGTTCTTTTCTACTTTCTCTGTATTCTTCCAGTGCTTCATCTGTTTTTAGCTGCCTGGACCTTATGTATGCCTCTTTTTTTTCTTCTTGATTAAACCCACAATTTCTCTGGTTATCCACAGCTCTCGAATCCTACCTTTCCTGTCCTTCCTTTTTACAGGCACATGCTTGTCCTGCACTCCTATCAACTGCTCCTTAAAAGACTCCCACATGCCAGATGTGGATTTACCCTCGAACAGCCTCTCCGAATCAACAGCCACCAAATGCTGCCTAATCCGGCTGTAGTTAGCCTTCCCCCAATTCAGCACCTTACCCATAGGACAACACTCATCCTTTTCCATGACTATTCGAAAGTTTACAGAATTGTGGTCACTGTTCACCACATGTTCCCCCACTGAAACTTTGATGACCTGACCGGGCTCGTTCCCCAGTACTAGGCCCAGTATACCCCCCTCTCTAGTTGGACTATCAACATATTGTTCCAAACACACACACACACACACACACACACACGCACACACCCCCCCTCCCCCCCCCCCCCCCCCAGCCCTAAGGGATTTCCAGTCTATATGAGGGAAATTAAAGTCTCCTACTACAACAACCCTATTCTTGCTACACCTGTCCAGAATCTCCTTACATATCCGTTCTTCAACTTCCCGCGGGCTGTTGGGAGGCCTGTAGTATACCTCCAGCATAGTGACTGCACCCTTCCTGTTTCTGAGCTCTACCCACAGTGTCTCGTTACATGATCCTTCCAAATTGTCCACCCTCTGTACCGCTGTAATATGCTTCCTAACCAGTATTGCTACTCCCCCACCTCTTCTAGCCCCTCCTCTGTCTCACCTAAAACACTTATACCCTGGAATATTCAGCTGTCAGTCCTGTCCTTTTAACCAAGTCTCTGTCACTGCAACCACATCCAAGTTCCGCGCATGCATTAAGGCTCTAAGTTCATCTGTCTTGCCCGTTACGCTCCTTGCATTGAAGCAGATGCACTCCAGACCTCCAGGCCCACTGAGTTCATCCTCCCCCAGATTGCTCTTCCTCTTAGGTAACCTTGTCCTGGCTCCATGCTCGTCCCCAGTCTCTACGCTTACTGACCTATTGTTCTGATCCCCACCCCCCTGCCGCATTAGTTTAAACCCACCCGAGCCACACTAGCAAACCTCACAGCCAGGATATTGGTGCCCCTCCAGTTCAGGTGTAACCCATCCTTGTACAGGTCCCAATCTCCCTGGAAGACTTCCCAGTGATCCACGAATCTGAAACCCTCCCTCCTGCACCAGTTCTTTAGCCAGGGTCCCTGGCACTGAGGCAGCAGTGCATCTGTGGAGAGAATATAGAGCCAAAGTTTCAAGTCTGGATTACCCTTCGTCTTCTCATTTGTGATCGCCTTCTCATCTGATCACCTTTGTTTGCATAAGGTTGGAGAGTGCACTATCTGCTATTCCAAGCACTATTCTGTCTGAGTTCAGACTTGAAATCTATTAGCAACCTTCTGCCATCCTATAAAGATTACTGAATGGCGGTTCTCCTGGTTGCTGGACTCGCTTGTTAAATTTGGCTCTTTCGTGTATTTGATTGCCTTTTACATTAAAGTAAATGTCAAAAGATTTTAAATTTAGGAGATGCTTCATTGATTCTCTATCTTGCAATAATGTCATCTGCAGTTGGGTGTACTGAGTAAAATAATGTTATCCTGCTCTGCTAACTTTTTGTCTAAATATGCAATGATGCTATTTCATTACTCATTGCTGTGGACATGTAAACCAGACGGCAGATTTCCTTCCCTAAAGGACATTAGTGAACCAGATGGGTTTTTTCAACAATCGACAATGGTTTCGTGGTCATCATTAGACTTTTATTTCCTGTGTTGGACTCAGATTTCACCAGCTGCTGTGGTAGGATTTGAACCCGGGGTCTACAGAGCATTACCCTAGATCTCTGGATTGCTTGTCCAGTGACAGTACCACTATGCCACCGCCTTCCTTGGAATCAGTCCCCAGTTATGTACTTGGTCTGGGTCTCGGATTCGTCCAAATTGTTTTGGAAGTGTGGATTTCTGATCCACGGTTAAATTTGTAAATGTATAGCTTCTGCTTTTAAGAGCTTGACGAATTTCTAGATGACATCACCATTCACTTGGAGATGGGATTTCCCGCGCTTACCTACTGTGTTGGGCTCTGCTACAATGGTGATCATGCTCAGCTGGACAAAATAATCACAATGAGTGCCTGGACTGCAGAGTTCTCTTGTTCAGCGTTTAATTTTAAAGTTGCAAATTAGTTGGATACTGGCTTTGATTTCCTCCCAGATGAGTTCAGAAGTTGTGAAGGGCGGCACGGTAGCACAGTGGTTAGCACTGCTGCTTCACAGCTCCAGGGTCCCGGGTTCGATTCCCGGCTCGGGTCACTGTCTGTGTGGAGTTTGCACATTCTCCTCGTGTCTGCGTGGGTTTCCTCCGGGTGCTCCGGTTTCCTCCCACAGTCCAAAGATGTGTGGGTTAGGTTGATTGGCCAGGTTAAAAATTGCCCCTTAGAGTCCTGGGATGCGTAGGTTAGAGGGATTAGTGGGTAAATATGTGGGATGGGATTGTGGTCGGTGCAGACTCGATGGGCCGAATGGCCTCCTTCTGCACTGTAGGGTTTCTATGATTTCTATGATGATGATCCCATATTATTTATTTTTGCATTTGAGAGAGCTCAGATGCTGTGTTCAGGCACCGACACGGGTATCAGGTTTTATGGATTTTTTTCACACTGCACTTCTGACTTAAAATTATTTAAAGGTTGCTCAGGATTTTCTGTAGCCTGAAGTGCTAAGATTTGGCTCACACTTGCTAGTTTTGCTCACTCAGATTAGAACCTGGCCTTTCAAAGGAGATTCAATGGAGTCTTTTGCTGCAGGAATTTTAAATTTCTGTTTCCAGCTTCCAAGCTTTTTTTTTGAAGCTTTATCTTGGGGATTTGTCCACTGCCTCTGCTTCTGCAGTTTCGTTTTGAGTCCGACTGCTTTGCTGAATGTTTTTCATTTTCGTTTTTCCCTGCATTTTCTGCGAGATCTTGGTTTTTTTTTCAGAACCTGCTGCCATGTCTTAGGATGCTGGTTACTGTTCGGTAGGTCTAACCATACGTAGCCTAACTTTATGGAGTCTTTACTGACTCAGAGCTATCACAGTAATGGGTACAAGCTCGGAGCTGTCTTCATACTTGGGTACACATGGTTCTGTCCAATCACACACCACGTACTCCAGTTGCCATCTTGTTGCCTGCTCATTTAACCTGTCTGTATCTGCAGCCTTTCTGTATCCTCCACAAAACTTAGATTTCCACTTAGCTTTGTATCGCCAGTAAACTTGGACAAAGAGACAAAGCAATATGTCAGGGCATAGTTTACAATTGGGGGAGAGGTAATTATGATGCAATCAGGCGGGAATTAGGAAGCATAGGATGGGAACAAAAATTGTCAGGCAAAGGCACTAATGATAAGTGGAACTTTTTCAAGGAACAAATACTGCATGTCCTTGATAGGTATGTCCCTGCCAGGCAGAGAGGAAATGGCCGAGTGAGGGAACCATGGTTCACAAAAGAGGTGGAATGTCTTGTCAAGAGGAAGAAGGAAGCGTATGTTAGGTTGAGAAAACAAGGTTCAGTTGGCTCGATGGAGGGTTACAAGTTAGCAAGAAATGAGCTGAAAAAGGAGGGGGCATGAGAAGTCCTTGGCGGGTCGGATCAAGGAAAACCCCAAGGCTTTTTACTCTTATGTGAGGAATAAAAGAATGACCAGGGTGAGGCTGGGGCCGGTCAAGGACGGCAGTGGGAATTTGTGCATGGAGTCAGAAGAGATAGGAAAGGTGATGAATGAATACTTTTCTTCGGTGTTCACCAAGGAGAGGGGCCATGTTTTTGAGGAAGAGAGGGTGTCACAAGCTGATAGGCTGGAGGAAGTAGATGTTCGGAGGGAAGATGTACTAGCAATTTTGAATAAACTGAAAGTTGATAAGTCCCCTGGGCCTGATGAAATATATCCTAGGATTCTTTGGGAGGCAAGGGATGAGATAGCAGAGCCTTTGGCTTTGATCTTTGCGTCTTCACTGTCCACGGGGGTGGTGCCAGAGGACTGGAGAGTGGCGAAAGGGAAAGGAAAGGGAATAGAAATGACCCTGGTAATTATAGGCCAGTTAGCCTTACTTCGGTGGTCGGTAAGTTGATGGAAAAGGTCCTTGGGTATAGGATTTACGACCATTTAGAAAGATGCAGCTTAATCCGGGATAGTCAGCACGGATTTGTGAAGGGCAAGTCTTGCCTCACAAATTTGATAGAATTTTTTGAGGAGGTAACTAAGTGTGTAGATGAAGGTAGTGCAGTTGATGTCATATACATGGATTTTAGTAAGGCGTTTGATAAAGTCCCCCACGGTCGGCTTATGAAGAAAATAAGGATGTGTGGGATAGAGGGAAGTTTGGCCGATTGGATAGGTAACTGGCTATCTAACAGAAGACAGAGGGTGGTGGTGGATGGAAAATTTTCGGACTGGAAACCGGTTACCAGCGGAGTGCCACAGGGATCAGTGCTTGGTCCTCTGCTCTTTGTAATTTTTATAAATGACTTGGAGGAGGGGGCTGAAGGGTGGATCAGTAAATTTGCCGATGACACCAAGATTGGTGGAGTAGTGGATGAGGTGGAGGGCTGTTGTAGGCTGCAAAGAGATATAGATAGGATGCAGAGCTGGGCTGAAAAATGGCAAATGGAGTTTAACCCTGACAAATGTGAGGTGATTCATTTTGGTAGGACAAATTTAAATGTGGATTACAGGGTCAAAGGTAGGGTTCTGAAGAATGTGGAGGAACAGAGAGATCTTGGGGTTCATATCCATAGATCTCTGAAGGTTGCCACTCAAGTGGATAGAGCCGTGAAGAAGGCCTATAGTGTGTTGGCGTTCATTAACAGGGGGTTTGAGTTTAAGAGCCGTGGGGTTATGCTGCAACTGTACAGGACCTTGGTGAGACCACATTTGGAATATTGTGTGCAGTTCTGGTCACCTCACTACAAGAAGGATGTGGAAGCGCTGGAAAGAGTGCAGAGGAGATTTACCAGGATGCTGCCTGGTTTGGAGGGTAGGTCTTAGGAGGAAAGGTTGAGGGAACTTGGGCTTTTCTCCTTGGAGCGGAGGAGGTTGAGAGGAGACTTGATAGAGGTTTATAAGATGATGAGGGGGATAGATAGAGTGAACGTTCAAAGACTATTTCCTCGGGTGAATGGAGCGGTAACTAGGGGGCATAACTATAGGGTTCATGGTGGGAGATATAGGAAGGATGTCCGAGGTAGATTTTTTACTCAGAGTGGTTGGGGTGTGGAATGGACTGCCTGCAGGGATAGTGGAGTCAGAAACTTTAGGAACATTTAAGAAGCTATTGGATAGGCACATGGTGTACTTCGGGATGATGGGGAGGAAATAGCTTGATCTGGGTTTCAGACAAAGCTCGGCACAACATCGTGGGCCGAAGGGCCTGTTCTGTGCTGTACTGTTCTATGTTCTATGTCTAAGTCAATGACGTAGAATATAAATAACTAAGGCCCCAGCACTTGGTAACACTCCACTCATCACAACCAGCCAACTTGAGAATCCCCCATTTATGTCTACTCTTTGGTTCCTGTCCATGAACCAATCCTCTAGCCATGTCGTCTTATTAACCTTTTGTGTGGTACCATATTGAAATTACTTCTGGGAAGCCAGGTATACCAAGAATGGATACCACGGGAAAGTGGTGTAAAGTAATATTTTGTGATTTCTCTATAGAACTGAAACTCCACAAATTTGTCATATATCCATGTAAGTAACTTTGTGTAACTACAAACCATACTCTTCTCCTGCCACACCTGCATTGTGCAACCCCATTGCTTCAGCAGAAATAGGTTGCTGAGATGCCCTTGTTTAAGAGCCTTTGGGTTATGGAGTCTGAGGGCCCAATGGAAGACCGTTCCACTTGTATCTGTGCAGGGCCATAATCTGCCTTTGGAAGAGGAGATAGCATGTCATGCACTGAACATGTTGGTAAGGGCTAACAGGTTAATAGTGGAAGCATACTGAGTGAGAACTCATTTTCATGCCCCCAGTCGTCGTCATCCATCTCATGGGACAGCTTTAGTTTAATGTTATTTAAAGAGAAGAATGTACATTGTTATCATCAAGGTGTGCATGGGCTTTATTTAATTGCCAGATTTGATGTCTGTGGAGTTAGCAATTCTATGCATGTGAGAAGAAATGATGTTTGTGACATCAACCTAGTTAAGCTTGAGGCAGACAACTCCATTCTCTCTACTCTTCTCTCCAACAGGATTTCTGTTTGGTTGTTTCGTCTTGTCAACCCTCATTTTCCTCCTGGTGTTTCTCTAGGTTTTTTATCAAAACTTGCTTTCTCATCCACGGGTGGCACAGTCGTTAGCACTGCTGCCTCACAGCGCCAGGGACCTGGGTTCAATTCCGGCTTTGGGTGACTGTGTGGAGTTTGCACGTTCTCCTCATGTCTGAGTGGGTTTCCTCCAGGTGCTCCGATTTCCTCCCACACTCCAAAGATGTGCGTGTTCGGTTGATTGGCATGCTAAATTGACCCTAATGTTAGAACATTAGAACTAGGAGCAGGAGTAGGGCATCTGGCCCCTCGAGCCTGCTCCGTCATTCAATAAGATCATGGCTGATCTTTTCGTGGACTCAGCTTCACTTACCCGCCCGCTCACCATAACCCTTAATTCCTTTACTGTTCAAAAATTCATCTATCCTTGCCTTAAATTACCACCAGTGCATTTGCTATTTCCCCCGCCGTCTCTTTTAGTACCCTGGGATGCATTCCATCAGCGCCAGGAGACTTGTCTATCTTTAGCCCCATTAGCTTGCCCAACACTACCTCTTTCGTGATAATAGTTTCTAGGTCCTCACCTGCCATAGGCTTCCTGCCATCAATTTTTGGCATGTTGTTTGTCTTTAGAGGGGTTAGCAGCTAAAAATGTGGGGTTCCGGGGATAGGGCCTGGGTGGGATTGTGGCCGGTTCAGATCGATGGGCCGAATGGCCTCCTGTACTGTAGAGATTCTATGATATTTCCTTCCTCACTGACCTTCTCCGACTTGTCCCACATCGATTCTAACTCGCGTTTCACCGCTTGTGTTTCGAATCTACCCAGGATTACAGGTGTCTCCAGGGCATATAACATTCCTCTGACTGCTATTGCCATTGCATCCTAAGATCCACACTTCATACCATATGCCTCCATATGCACACTCAATATCGCTCTCCAGCAGCATTGACTCATCCTTGTCCCCAGTTTCATTTCATTCTTTCTCATCTGATGCCTTAAGTGTTCTGTTCCTTTCAGGTGTTAAGGCTGAATGTGTTGTACTTAGCAAAGGACTTTGTTTCCTACCCTTATGCCCACACCTCAACAAATTTGGGCTCGACTTGATGCTGAACTCTTCCACTGCCTTTGTCTCTGTGCCTACTTCTTTGGTCAGGAGTCATCCCCCCCCCTCCCAAACCTATCTCCTTAACCTGCTGCACTCTGCCCTCAGGTCAGATCAGGTCATTGCTCAGCAAGTGCTGCGTGATCTTACCATGATGTCACCTTGCATCACTTTAGTGATTCACTGTAGATTGATGGGGTGGTATTTGGCTGGACTAGATATACTTTTCCCTTTTTGGGAAATTTTTGTTGTTGCGGGTAGATGCCAGTCTTGTAGCTGTACTGAAACACTGTGGCTAGGGGCACGACTAATTCTGGTGTGCAAATCTTCTGTACTATTACCAGAATGTTGTCAGGTCCCAAAGCCTTTGCTGTATCCAGTGCCTTCAGCCTTTTCTTGATATCAATGTGGAGTGAATCAAATTGAGTGGACTGGCATCTATGATAAGATTGAGATGGGTCATCCACTTGGCACTTTTGGCTGAAGTTACCCTTTATCTAAAGCCTTGTTAAAATATGACTCTGTATAATTTGTTCTGTTAGTCTGATACAAAATATGTTGAGTCTCACTGTATAAGAATATGTATTTTATATTCACTGAGCTAGTAAAGTCTTGTCATCTGTAGTAGTAGTAAATTACAAGGCTGAAGTCTTTGTGTCCTTGAAATGGGTTTTGTACACAATTGCAAGTAATTTGTGACTACCATAATGCTTGTACTATTTCCAAATCTTGGACAGTTTGTTGTTTCATTTTTGTATCTGTAGAATCATGAAGGTCTGCTTTAACTAGGAAATATCTTAACTTGACTGTATACTAACATTTTACTATCGTTCAACGTTTATTGAAGGTAAATAGAACTGATTATTTCCAATGTATTGTCATGTCATGTTCACACTGTAGTGGATATGTTGGTTGATTGGTTTTCTGTTTACAGTCACAGATCAACTTCAAAGGGAAGAAATTGAAGATAGGACCTGCAATCAGGAAGCAACAAGATTCATGTAAGTAGTTTTAGTTTATAAAGATGGCTAAGTTATATAAATTATATTTTGTTTAAATGAATTAAAATTGACACAGCCCTTCATTAAGGTCAGGTATTTCAGTCAGTGGTGGTCTTATTTATCAGCTCTGTTGCCAAATCTCCACCTGACTACCTTCAAGGGTCTGTAGCTCTCACTCTGTCTAACTCTTGTAATGGAGTCTGCTGATCTCAAGCAGTCTGTAACAAAGTAATGACATGTTAGCTTCAGCGGATACCATAAAAGTGGGTTTGTGCCTACCGCATTAGTAAGGTTGAATCTGACACTATTTTGCATTCCCTGTTTTAAGAAAAATATTTTGTTTTGGCTTTTTTAAAGTTCCTGTGTGTAGCGGTCTTCCCTTGGACTGCTATTTAATTGTCCTTCCATGATGATGAGAGAATGTGCAAATTTTCTATCATGGGAGCTGGCCAAATCTGATTTTCTTTGGTGATCATGGCTGCAACAAAAGGTTGTTTGTTCTTCAATAAGGTCATGATTTGGTCACAGCCAGATTTAAAACAGTTGGCTCAATAGTGTTATGCAAATGAAGTGGGTACAGCAGCAAGTCATTCCCACCTTGCGCCTGCTCCACCACTTGATAAGATCATGACTGATCTGATTGTGGTCTCTATTTTCCTGTCTACCCACTATACCCTTTGACCCCCTTAGCTCTTAAAATCCATTAAAATATTAGTGACTTTGTTTCTACAGCTGTCAGGGGAAAGAGAATGCCACAGTCTAATGATCTACCACTATCAACTTCTTGCGGGTTACCATTGAGCAAAAACTGAACTGGACTAGCCATTTAATTAATGTGGCTGCAAGAGTAGGTCAGAGGCAGGAAATTCTGTAGCGAATAATTCAACTCCTGACTTCCCAAAGCCAAATTACAAGACACAAATCAGAAGTGTAATGGAATACTCCATTTGCCTGGATAAGTGCATCTCCAACAGCACTCGAGTAGCTTGACACCATCTAAGATTACAGCAGCCTGCTTGATTGGCTCCCCATCCACAAACATTCCCTCTTTCCACCACTGATGCACAGAAGCGTCAATGTGCACCATGTACAAGATTCTCTGCTGGAACTCACCAAGTCTCCTTAGACAGTGCCTTCCAAACCCATGACCATTACCATCTTAAAGGATAAGGGCAAGGAATACCACCACCTACAAGTTCCCCTCCAAGTTATTTGCCATTCTGACTCAGAAATATATTGCCTTTCTTTTGCTGTCACTGGGTAAAAATCCTGGAATTCCCTAACAGCACTGTGGATGGACCACATGGACTGCAGCAGTTTAAGAAGGCAGCTCGCCAACACCATCTTGAGGACAATTGGGGATGGGATGAGCATGGATTTCTTCACAATCTTGAGTTGCCACAAATGCTACTCGAGCCATTGAAGCCTTCATTCCTTGAATGAATAAGAAAATAGATGTAATCTGAAATTGAGTAGCAGTCAATGCTGCAAACCCCTTGTTTTGACCATATTTCATGATTCTGCTTTTGTGTTGGTTTGGAAGTTGGGTTATTGACTAATTTGAGTGGAAATAAATGCTTGTGGCTGGGTGGAAGCATTGATGGCAGTCTCTAAACTTGAGGATTAGAACTGATTCTACAATTCGGTATGCCCATGATTTCTTCACCTGCTTTTCCTGATTGAAATAATGGCTTTCTGAATACAGTTTTTAAAAGTCTCTTAGAAAAAGAAACTTCCAAATCCTTACAGGATGATACTATCTTTCTTTCTAAATCCCCTCATTGCCAGCTGGGAAATTTGACACAATTAAATCTTAAACAAAAACAGAAAATGCTGGAAAATTTCAGCAACTGACAGCATCGGTGGAGAGAGAACAGTCAGTGTTTTGATTCTGGATGACTCTTCATCAGTTAAATCTGCTTGGTCGTGCCTCCATATACCCCTGAAGAGAGAAAAGCAATGCTTTTGAAGCTGAAGAAATTAATTTATTTAAATTTGCACAAAGACTATTCACTGTTATTAAGAAATACGTGTTTTTTATACAGCTTTATTTTGGATGTTGAGATTTCAGTCAACAAAGGAAAAATAGCAGATTTTTAAAAAAGTAATTGAAGTGATCATTTTACTTTTCCTTTGTGACTTCTAGGTTTTAATTTTAAGTTTTACAAGCAATTTTCTAGTCACTTACCTTGTAGTTCATATGTGCATTTCTAACGAATTGATTTGAGAGATAATAAATCAAATCACCTCGGCCACCTGTGTTTTGATTTGATTTATTATTGTCATGTATTAGTATACAGTGAAAAGTATTATTTCTTGTGTGCTGTACAGGCAAAGCATACCATTCGTAGAGAAGGAAACGAGAGAGTGCAGAATGTAGTGTTAGTCATAGCTAAGGTGTAGAGAAAGATCAACTTAATGTGAGGTAAGTCCTTTCAGAAGTCTGATGGCAGCAGGAAAGTAGCTGTTCTTGAGTCGGTTGGTACATGACCTCAGACTTTTATCTTTTTCCCAACGGAAGAAGGTGGAAGAGAGTTTGTCCGGAGCGAGTGAGGTACTTGATTATGCTGTCTGCTTTGCTGAGGCAGTGGGAAGTGTAGACAGTCAATGGATGGGAGGCTGGTTTGCGTGATGGATTGGGCTACATTCAAGATCTTTTGTAGTTCCTTGCAGTCTTGGGCAGAGCAGGAGCCATACTAAGGTGTGATACAACCAGAAGGAATGCTTTCTATGGTGCATCTGTAAAGGTTGGTGAGATTCGTAGCTGGCATGCCAAATTTCCTTAGTCTTCTGAGAAAGTAGAGGCGTTGGTGGGCTTTCTTAACTATAGTGTCTGCATGTGGAGACCAGGACAGGTTGTTAATGATCTGGACACCTAAAAACTTGAAGCTGCTGTCAACCATTACTACTTCGTCCCCCTTGATGTAGACAGGGGCATGTTCTCCACTACGCTTCCTGAAGTCGATGACAATCTCCTTCATTTTGTTGACATTTGAGGCAAGAGATTATTGTTGCCGCACCAGTTCACCAGATTCTCTATCTCATTCTTTGTCTCATCATTGTTTGAGATCTGACCCAAATCAAGTTGGAGGAGAGCTTGGCCACACAGTCATAGGTGAATAAGGAGTATAGTAGGAGGCTGAGAACACAGCCTTGTGTTGCCACTTTTTGGGAACTGAGGATCTGCATGCCCAGGTCCTTAAGGTTCCTAAGGGTACTGCCATTTACAGATAATTCACACCTAAATTTGATCCTCCAAAATGCATTATCTTGCACTTGTCGGGATTAAACTCCATCCGCCATTTCTGTGCCCAAGTCTCCAATTTATCTGTATCCTGTTGTATCCTCTGACAATCCCTGGCACTATCAGCAACTGCACCAATCTTTGTGCCATTCACAAGCTTACTAATCAGACCACCCACATTTTCCTCCAGATTGTTTATATATACTACCTGGTGCTGATTTGGGCATCAAGGGACAGGGTAGTTGATCAGGATGCATGGCATGTCCTTAGTGTCACCTGAAATGTTGAGAGATAAGCAATTAGGAAGTGCATGAAAAAAGCAGAGGGCAAAGAAAAGATCTAATGGTGGAAAAGAGCACAGCGGACAAAAAAATCTGATCTTGTGCCAATGTTTATCTGTGCCAGCTGTGGAAGCGATTGCCTCTTACTGTCCTCTGTGGCCTCAACAGAAGATATTCCACCCTGAAGTGACATAGTCCCGATATAGTCCATCGTCTCCTGAGACAGACCAATGCTTACTATTTATCACTACTACCTTGAGTCTCAAAGCAGTGGTGAAACTACAGTTTTGCTTTTTTTCGTGCGAGAAGATGGAGGTGGTGGATTTGGGAGATGCTGACAGAAACCCTGGCAAACTGTTGCACTGCATCTGATAAACAGTGCATGCTGCAGCCATGATGAGCTGGTGGTGGATGGAATGCCAATCAAGAGGACTTTTTTCCCCTAGGATAATGTAAAGTTTGTGTTGTTGGAGCTGCACTTATCGTGGCAAGTTGGGAATCTTCCATTTCACTTCTTGCTTGTGCCACCTTGATGGTGAAAAGGCTTTGTTTCCTGTTGTAGAATACCCAACCTCTGACCTGCTCTTGAAGGCACAGTATTTATGTGGCTGGCCAAGTTGTCTTTAGGATCATTGGTGATGCCCAATTATTTGAAGGGGACTTTAGCAGTAGTAATTCTGTTGAATGCCAAAAGAGCAGATGGTTAGTGATGGTCATTGCCTGGCACTTGTATGTGGACATGGAATTTACTTGCTGTTTTTCAATCCAGGCCTGGATATTTTTCCAGGTTTTGCTGCATGCGGAGGAGTCGAGTTGTGAATGGAACTGAAGATTCTATAATCATCCGTTAACATCCCTACTTCTGACCTTTATTGCAGCAACTTTAGAGGTTGGGTCTGAGATGCTGTCCCGAGGAACTTATACAGTGATGTTCTGGGACTGATGGTTGGCCTCCTATCACCCACAGCCAGTTCCTTTTGTGCTCGGAATGTCAGTGGAGATTTTTTTTCCTGATTCCTGTTGACCTCACTTTAGGGTTCCTTGATATCGGGGTAGTCCCTCTTTCTTCTGAAATTGAACTTTTTTGTCCATGTTTGGACCACAGCTATTGAGGTAGGGGGCAGAATGACCTAGGCATAGCCCAAACTGAGCCTTGGTGAGCACATGCCTGTGCACCGTCAACCACCCTTGACATCACTTTGAGTGAGAGTTGACTGGGGACATAACTGGGCAATTTTCCACTTTGTTGGGTAGATGCCAGTGTTGCAGTTTACTGGAACAGCTTGGCTAGAGACATTGCTCATTCTGGATCATGTCTTCACTATAGCCAAGATATTGTTGGGGCTATTAGCCTTGCTATATCCAGTGAGTTCAGTCACACTTTTATTACTTTGAATCAAGTTGGCTGAAGACTGGCATATGAAATTTTGGAGAGCTCAGGAGGAGGCTGAGATGGATTTCCAACCTGTTACTTCTGGCCGAAGATGGTTGAAAATTCTGCAGTTGTTTTTTTGTACTCATGTGCTGGGCTCTGCCATCATTGTCAATGGATTTATTTGTGGATCCTTCTCCTATGAGTTAAATTTTCCTCCTCAGTCGCAACTGGATATGCAGGACTTCGATCTAATTTTGTTAGTTGTTAGATCACTTGGTTTTGACTGCAGCTTGCTGCTTCTGCTGTTTACCATGTATGTACTACATACGCAGAAACGAACAAGGAGCAGGAAAAGGCCATTCAGCCCCTCTAGCCTACTCTGCCATTTAATAAGATCATGACTGATCTGATAGTGACCTCAAATCCACATCCCACCATCACCCTTTTGATTGCCAAGAATCTATCTTCACTGGTTGGCACTCATTTTTAGGTATGGCTAGTGTTGCTACTGACATACTGTCCTACAGTCCTCTTTGTCCCTTAGGTTGGTAATTGTAGAATGAGATTTATACCAAGCAATGACGTTACAGATTGTGGTGGTCTACAATTCTGCTGATGCTCCCCAACATCTCCATTGATTTCCAGATTTGAGCTGCTCAGTCTGTTCTGTCTCTCCCATTTAACACCTAGTACCACACAGGATGATGGAGAATGTCCTTGGTGTGAAGGTGAGACTGTATTTCCAGAACATGAGTATGCACTGATGTGGCCTACCTGAAGCATCTATGATAGGTAAATTGGTGGGGATACTGACACAGGCCACGTTTGGCAAACATGTCCTTCAGTACTCAGTCAGTAGTGGTGCTACCAAACCATTTAGTTATGGACTTGGGTGTGGGCTTCGTTCTGTGCCCTTGCTGCCCTTGGATACTCTTTTCACATTGTTCTCATCACCAAAGTGGAGCACAGATTCAACAGTTGAGAAAGTGCATTCAATTGTAATCAGCAAGAAGCTTCTTTCTTATATTTGACCTGATATTGAGACTGTCGGGGCTGGAGTTGATCCGGAGGTCTCCTGGGGTCACTCTCTCCTGATTATACACAACTGCCACCACTTCTGGGTCCATCGTGTTGGTGTGTGAATAGAAAATAACCATGGTTGGTGATGGAGGAGCCTGGGACAGTGGCTGAATGTATAATTCGTAAGCATAATTGGTTGACTGGTGCTTCCAATTTTGGCACATGTCCCCAGACTTTGCAGAGTTGACTGGGCGATAATGTCTTTATGTCTGATGCCTCGCATAATACCGAATGGTCTGCCTGATTTTTGTAGTGATTTGATAGAAATGCTAAGCCATTTCAAAGAGCTGTTTTAAGGTCAACACATTGCTGTGGATCTGGAGTCACATAAAACCCATAGGGCGAGGATGGCAATACCTTCCCTAAAGTAGACCAGTAAACCAGATGAGTTTATGAGAACGCTGTAGTTTCTTGGTTAGCATTATGGTTCCTAGCTTTTCTTAATTAAATAAATCTGGAATAAATTTCCCCAGTTGGCTTAGTGGAATTTGATCAACAGAGTTGTGCCATTTTTGCCTTGGGTATGCCTGAACACACAACTTCTAATTAAAAATTCTATTTTAAATTCTTGAATTACTTTGTTGAACTTGTTTTCATATGCACAACTATCAGAAGTCTTTTTTGGACTGAAAGGCTTCAGGCTGAGGTGCAAATATTAATTTCCAGCACTGTTATATTCATTTACAGGATGTGGCTGTTATTGGCCAGGCCAGCATTCATTGATTATTTGTTGCTCAATGGAGAATGCACAAAACTAGATCCTGTTTTCACGATGAGAGATATTATACTTGTGTTATGACACTTCTTTCTGATATTAATCTGAGGCCCTGTTACTTCAGGTGAAAGATCCTGTAAAGCTGCTCAAAGAAGTCAAGTTTTGCAGTGTCCTATCAATGTTTCATCTATTGATCAACAAACCGAAAACACATGCAACTTGACACATATCTCATTGTTAGTAGCACGTTGCTGTATGAATTGATTGTCACTTTTGTTTAGGCGATCAGAGTATAACTATTTGAAAAGTATGCTGTGGACTGTGATGGACCTTTTGATGTCCTGGGGATGCAGAAGGTGATATATAATATACAAATTTGTTTCTTAAACCAGTAAACAAGCTGACAAATTATAAGACACCATATCTTGATGTAAATTCACAGTTTGGAAGGTAAGAAAGCCAAATGCGAGGTGAATTTGGCAGAAATTCTCCTGCATATATGCGTGCCTCATAATATTATTTAAGGGCGAATCAACGTAACATGTTGCTTCACTTGGATGAGTTTTCCTTGATGCATTTTTATATATGTTTAGTATTTAACATCCTTTGTGCTCTATTATCCAGATCCAATTCATTTGGTTCAGGCAAGACCAGCTCCCCTAATAACATCACCAACTCCTTGTGTGTGCCAAAATACAGACACCTACTTTCAATCACCTGGATTTCCTGGGTCAGCTCTTCAGTATGTACAGGCAAGTTAAATTGAGAGCCATTTTTATTGTGTACAGCTTTTATCTCCATATTAAACACTTAGTTACTGTAGATAGATATTGGTTGGAAGTTCTAGGTTCTGGTGACAGAGGAGTGGAAAATCCAGGATGGACTCTTGTTTTGCAAATATGCCAAAGAACCCTCTCTGATGCTTTTGTTTGAGATGCTGTTGTAATTCACAAGTGTTATAAACAGGGAAAATGTTACTATTAAAATTCTTTCACTGGATTGGGTGTTGCTGGCGAGATCAATGTTTACTGCCATTCCCTAATTGTCCTTGAGCAGGTGGTGAATTGCCGCCTTGAACTACTGCAGTACATGTGGTGTAGAAGCACCCACAGCATTATATTCCAGGATTTTGACACCGACAGTGAAGGAATGATGGTATACCGATGTGTCTTCAACCCTTTTCCTTTGAAGTTGTAGAGGTCATGGGCTTGGAAGGTGCTGTTGAACATGTCAAATGAGATATTGCAGTGCATTTGTAGATGATGCACACTGCTGAATCTGTGTTGGTGGAGGTAATCAATGTTGAAGGTGGTGTTAAGAGTGCCAATCAAGCAGGCTGCTTTGTTCTCGATATGCCATGCTGCTTGTATTATGGGAGCTGCACTCATTCAGACAAGTGGCAATTCCATCGCACTCCTGATTTGTGCCTTTATGGATGTTGCTGCCACTGCTTTGTTGGAGGCTGATGGATGGGGTACCAATCAAACAGACTGATTTATTCTAGATGGTGCTTTTGTTGTTGGAGCTGCACTCGTCCAGGCAGATACATCACTCACTGAGTCGGAAGGTGATTTGCTTGCTGCAGAATTCCCAGCCACTGACCTTTTGTAGCCACTATTTATATGGCTTGTCCAGTTCAGTTTCTGGTCAATAGTTACCTCCAGGATGTTGATAGTGGCAGATTCAGTAATGGTGATGCCATTGAATGTCAAAGGGCGATGGTTAGATTCTCTTTGTTGGAGATGGTCATTGCCTGGCACTGTGTGGCATGAATATTTGTCACTTGTCAGCCAAAGCCTGAATGTTGTTCAGGTCCTGCTTCATATGAGTATGGACTATTGCAATATCTGAGGATATGCAAATGAAAAGTCATGAATGATGCTGAGTATTGTACAACCATCAGCAAGCATTCACACTCCTAATGTTATAATAGAGTGATAGTCATTGATGAATCAGCAGAAGATAGTTCGGCCTGGGACACCATTCTGAGGAACTCCTGCAGTGATGCCCTGGAATTGAGCTAATTGACCTCTTGTTATATATTTAAGTAATTGCATGATTGATTTAAGAGCTGGTCACACATTTGATGGTGTAGTCATTAGGATGTTTCACAGCTTCCTGCTTTTAGTTTGTTTGTACTGTTAATTTGAATCTACGTGTTCAAACCACATTTTGTTTTGTTTAAAATCCACAACCCCGAACATAAGTTTATAAAAAGAAAATTTGCGGCGAGTCAGTCTGTTGTTTCATCGAAAAAAAACATTGTAGGTCCTCTCACTTCAAATATTAGAAGGCTACGGTAAAAGGAACAACAGGATTAAAGGATCAAGTGCCAGGAAGACCAAATAAGAAAAAAGAAAGCATTGTGGTTTTAAATAGTAGGTTTTTCTAATCAGAAACAGGTGAGATTCTGAAAAGACAAATACGTTGCTGTATGGCTGGGGCCATTTGAAAACAGTCAAGTCAGTGGTCTCCAGGGCCAAAAGGGGAGGACTGGGAAGACCGTAAAATAAAAAAAAATACTGAGCAGACTTGAGTGGCGGGTCAACTCACATCCATAAGTTCTTTCAATTAAGAAAATGAATCATGGAATTGTTATGCAGAGTGTTTTCAGTACAGTTTAGAAGCAAAATAATTTGCAAACTAGTTGTTCATACCAGCTTTTCTCAGTACAATAAGTAAAACAATTTACTCTGGAAATTGGTTCATCAACAAAGCCAACAACTAAACTTATGATGACTTGACGAAGATCCTTGAAGAGCAAGTTTGTTCATTAGTGTCATAAGTCGGCTTACATTAACCTGCCATTAAGTTACTGTGAAAATCCCCTAGTCGCCACACTCGGGTCCCTGTTTGGCTATACTGAGGGAGAATTTAGCATGGCCAACGTACCTAACCAGCACATCTTTTGGACTGTGGGAGGAAACCGGAGCATCTGGAGGAAACCCACGCTGACATGGGGGGAATGTATGGACTTTGCACAAACAGTGACCCAAGCCAGGAATCGAACCTGGGTCCCTGGCGTTGTGAGGCTAACCACTGTGCTGCCGTTTTCCAAAGCCAGGTTCAGGTTCCACTGAAGGAATCATGTGGAAGCAAAAGCATTGCTTAGTTTGGAACAACCTTTAAAAGGCTGGCACAACTTTGAGAGTTTGAGTCATTAGAATATACTGTTTGATGTCATAAAGTTTGATGTCCAAAATTAGGCTATCCAAAGCAGATTGCTGACTGAACATGCTTTGACTTTAAAGAAAGCAGCCAATGCAACTGGCTGCTAAAGAAGCTTCACAAATTAGTGCAGGAATGAAGGTCCCTAAGTTGGGAACTGCCCATTAGTCAGAACAGCACCACACAAGTGACTGATGTGACAAAATGAGCCATTGAGCAAATTAATGCTGGAGCAAAGATAGTGCAAGAATTGTGGCAAAATGGGTCACATTGCAAAAGGTTGTTAGACTAGAGTCGGTTCCCCTTAGAAGAATATTCAGAAGAACAATAAGTTGCATTCATCTTTCTTTAAAACTAGCTGATGTGATTTTAAGGACATACACGGAAGAAAATGTGCTGTTAAAAAGTTACACTGGTCAATGTAGAGTTGAGTGGACAAACAGCAGAGTTTCCTCTCCGTGCAGTCCGTGGTAATTTTCCAGCTCTCTTTGGGCGATCATGGTTGGAGAAGATAAAGCTTTCCTGGAATGCTGTCAACAGATTAGTCGATGCCAAAACAAAACTTCAGCACCTTCTGAAAAAATACAATCATGTATTCGAAGAGACACTTGCTCAATGATGAGAGTTCAAGTGAAATTTAAGATGAAACCGAATAGTGAACCAAAAGGTCTCAGCGCAAGAGGTGCCATATGCAATTTGTCCCGAGGATGAAGGTGCCATATGCAATTCATTCCGAAGTTGAAGACTAATTAGTACGATCTGTTAACATTGGTGTATTAGAGTGGGTTATGAGGAGTGACTGGGCTACCTTCATTGTACCTGTCATGAAACTAGATGGTTCAGTTTGTATTTGGGGTGATTGTGTGCTGATCAATATCTGCTTCCTTTAATTGAAGATTTGTTTGCTGGCTTATGAGGTTGGCAAAAATTCAACAAGATTAATCGTTCACAAGCATATTTATAGATGATTGTAGTCATTGAATCTCAGCCATTATTCATCATCATTACCCATAAAGGTCTTTTTCATTGTAAAAGATTGCCTTTTGTAATAACATTTGCACCAGCCCTATTCCAAAGATTGATGGATCAGATTTTAACTGGGCTCTTAGATATTGTAATTACAGGGTCCAGTACACAGGAGCCCATGAATAAATTAGAAGCAACATTGGAACATCATCAAACACTTGGTATGTGTCTCAAGAAAAGTGTCCAGACGTCAGTCCTTATTTGGGTCATGTTATTGATTGTAAAAGCCTACATAAAGCATCTGAAAAGATCAACGCTATTATAGAAGCACCACATCCAACAAACGTGATGCAATTGATGTCCTTTCTAAGAGTAGTAATTTATTATGGCAAATTTTTCTGTTATTGGTGATAGTCATTGCCTGCCTTTTGTGTGGCAAATGTTACTTGCCACTTGTCAGCTCAAGCCTGGATATTGTCCAGATCTTGCTGCAGTTTAATATAGGGGTGCGTCAGTATCTGAGGATTCGCGAATAGTGCTGAACATTGTGCAATCATCGGCAAACATCCCCACTTCTGACCTTATGATAGACGGAAGGTGATTGTTGAAGCAGTTGAACGTGGTTGAGCCTAGGACACTACCCTGAGGGATTCCTGCAGAGATTTCCTGGAGCTGAGATTACTGACCCTCCACAACCATAACCATCTTCCTATGTGCCAGATATGACTCCAACCAATGGAGAGTTTGCCCCTGATTTGATTCCAGTTTTCCTAGGGCTCCTTGATGCCAAGGGCTGTCACTCTCTCCTCACCTCTGGAATTCCGCTCTTTTCTCCATGTTGAACCAAGGTTGTAATGAGGTCAAGAGCTGACCCTGGCGAAACCTAAACTGAGTACCACTGAGCAGGTGTTGTTTGGTAGCACTATTGATGACCCCTTCCCTCACTTTGTACTGATGAAGTCTGAAGTATTGGTTCATTTTAATCTGAAGCTACCATTACTGCTTGCTTGCGACACTTCACCTTGTGGAGTAGGGGCAATAGTTTCACATATTATGCCTTTGGGAGAAGAATAACCAATAGCTTTTGCTTCACGTACTCTGACTAGTGCTGAATCTAACTCTGCTCAGCTAGGAAAAGAAGAAACATTGAGTATAATTTTGGTGTACACTAGTTTCATTATTATTTACGTGGTGATCATTTCACATTAGAACAGTACAGCACAGAACAGGCCCTTCGGCCCACGATGTTGTGCCGAGCTTTATCTGAAACCAAGATCAAGCTATCCCACTCCCTATCATCCTGGTGTGCTCCATGTGCCTATCCAATAACCACTTAAATGTTTCTAAAGTGTCTGACTCCACTATCACTGCAGGCAGTCCATTCCACACCCCAACCACTCTCTGCGTAAAGAACCTACCTCTGATATCCGTCCTGTATCTCCCACCACGAACCCTATAGTTATGCCCCCTTGTAATAGCTCCATCCACCCGAGGAAATAGTCTTTGAACGTTCACTCTATCTATCCCCTTCATCATTTTATACACCTCTATTAAGTCTCCCCTCAGCCTCCTCCGCTCCAGAGAGAACAGCCCCAGCTCCCTCAACCTTTCCTCATATGACCTACCCTCCAAACCAGGCAGCATCCTGGTAAATCTCCTCTGCACTCTTTCCAGCGCTTCCACATCCTTCTTATAGTGAGGTGACCAGAACTGCACACAATATTCCAAATGTGGTCTCACCAAGGTCCTGTACAGTTGCAGCATAACCCCACGGCTCTTAAACTCCAACCCCCTGTTAATAAAAGCTAACACACTATAGGCCTTCTTCACAGCTCTATCCACTTGACTGGCAACCTTTAGAGATCTGTGGATATGGACCCCAAGATCTCTCTGTTCCTCCACAGTCTTCAGAACCCTACCTTTGACCCTGTAATCCACATTTAAATTTGTCCTACCAAAATGAATCACCTCACATTTATCAGGGTTAAACTCCATTTGCCATTTTTCAGCCCAGCTTTGCATCCTATCTATGTCTCTTTGCAGCCTACAACAGCCCTCCACCTCATCCACTACTCCACCAATCTTGGTGTCATCAGCAAATTTACTGATCCACCCTTCAGCCCCCTCCTCTAAGTCATTAATAAAAATCACAAAGAGCAGAGGACCAAGCACTGATCCCTGCGGCACACCGCTAGCAACCTGCCTCCAATCCGAAAATTTTCCATCGACCACCACCCTCTGTCTTCGGTCAGACAGCCAGTTACCTATCCAATCGGCCAACTTTCCCTCTATCCCACACCTCCTCACTTTCATCATAAGCCGACCATGGGGGACCTTATCAAACGCCTTACTAAAATCCATGTATATGACATCAACTGCCCTACCTTCATCAACACACTTAGTTACCTCCTCAAAAAATTCTATCAAATTTGTGAGGCACGACTTGCCCTTCACGAATCCGTGCTGACTATCTCGGATTAATCCGCATCTTTCTAAATGGTCGTAAATCCCATCCCTAAGGACCCTTTCCATCAATTTACCAACCACCGAAGTAAGACTAACCGGTCTATAATTACCAGGGTCATTTCTATTCCCTTTCTTAAACAGAGGAACAACATTCGCCATTCTCCAGTCCTCTGGCACCATCCCCGTGGACAGCGAGGACCCAAAGATCAACGCCAAAGGCTCTGCAATCTCATCCCTTGCCTCCCACAGAATCCTAGGATACATTTCATCAGGCCCAGGGGACTTATCGACCTTCAGTTTATTCAAAACTGCCAAGACATCCTCCCTCCGAACATCTATTTCCTCCAGCCTATTAGCCTGTAACACCTTCTCTTCCTCAAAAACATGGCCCCTCTCCTTGGTGAACACTGAAGAAAAGTATTCATTCATCACCTCGCCTATCTCTACTGACTCCATACACAAGTTCCCACTACTGTCCTTGACCGGCCCTAACCTCACCCTGGTCATTCTTTTATTCCTCACATAAGAGTAAAAAGCCTTGGGGTTTTCCTTGATCCGACCCGCCAAGGACTTCTCATGTCCCCTCCTAGCTCTCCTAAGCCCCTTTTTCAGCTCATTCCATGCTAACTTGTAACCCTCAATCGAGCCATCTGAACCTTGTTTCCTCATCCCTACATAAGCTTCCCTCTTCCTTTTCACAAGACATTCCACCTCTTTTGTGAACCATGGTTCCCTCACTCGGCCATTTCCTCCCTGCCTGACAGGGACATACCTATCAAGGACATCCAGTATTTGTTCCTTGAAAAAGTTCCACTTTTCATTAGTTCCTTTCTCTGACAGTTTCTGTTCCCAACTTATGCCCCCTAATTCTTGCCTAATCGCATCATAATTACCCCTCCCCCAATTGTAAACCTTGCCCTGCCGTACGGCCCTATCCCTCTCCATTGCAATAACAAAAGACACCGAATTGTGGTCACTATCTCCAAATTGCTCTCCCACAACCAAATCTAACACTTGGCCCGGTTCATTTCCCAGTACCAAATCCAATGTGGCCTCACCTCTAGTCGGCCCATCCACATATTGTGTCAGGAAACCCTCCCGCACACACTGCACAAAAACTGCCCCATCCAAACTATTTGACCTACAAAGGTTCCAATCAATATTTGGAAAGTTAAAGTCCCCCATGACAACTACCCTGTGACCCCCACACATATCCATAATCTGCTTAGCAATTTCTTCCTCCACATCTCTATTACTATTTGGGGGCCTATAGTAAACTCCTAGCAACGTGACCGCTCCTTTCCTATTTCTAACTTCAGCCCATATTACCTCAGTGTGCAGATCCCCCACGAAGTGCCTTTCCGCAGCCGTTAAACTATCCTTGATTAACAATGCCACTCCTCCACCTCTTTTACCAGCTTCCCTACACTTAGTGAAACATCTATACCCCGGAACGTTGACTTTTAACTATTTTTGGGCTGTATATTTGATGTTGGCCGATCGCAAATATGGTCACTTACCATCAAACGAATGCTGTGCTGATGCATTATCATGCTTGCCTTTACCTACTGAGCGGATGCCACCAACTAGTTTTGCTAATATTCTTTATTTTTTGCTGATGGATCTTAGCCTATGACAGTTTCTCAAGTTCAGATCATACCAGAAATGATCCCATGATTGGGCGATGTGCTGAATATGATATTGAAAGGAACCATAACTGGAACGCATCATATGCATCCTGATTTGAAACAGTGTGTGTCAAGAAAGCTTGAGCTGACCCTCCAAGGTGGGTAAGGGATCTTTTGTGGGGGAATCAGTGATTATTCCTCCTAGTCTGCGTGGAAGAGTTATTGAACAACTACATGAAGGACACCTTGGCATAGTCCGCGTGAAGAGATTAGCACAGTTAGTTTTGGTGGTCGTGTCTGGATGCTCGGATTGAAGAACTGGGATACTATCAGTCCTGTGCACGAATACGAAATACACCACCATTGTCTACTTTACACCCTTGGGAGTGGCCTAAATGCCATGGTGATGATTGCATGTAGATGATTTGGTGAACTGGAACAGATTATTAGCGATAATGGTTCACCATTTACTTCACAAGTTTGTGGATTATCTCAAAGTAAATGGTATTCAGTATATAAAATCGCACCTTATCTGTCGACCAGTGGATTAGCTGAAAGATTCATACAATCCTTGAAACATTCTTTAAAAGCTTGAAACATTTATTATCACATGTGAATAGCTTTTTAGCATTTTATAGAAGCACTATTCATGCAACTATCCAAAGTTCACCTGCATTACTATTAAAGGGATTAAGTTGAGAACTACGTTTCAGTTGTTACTACCTTCAGAAATAAGAGCGTCACCAACAATCTTCTTTTGCTAGACGAGAAGTGAGGGCAAAACAATGCTCATTTTAGCAAGGAGATTGTGTTCTTTTTTTATTCATTTGTGGGATGTGGGCATCACTAGCTGGATCAGCATTTATTGCCCATCCTAAAGTGCTCTTGAAATGAGTTTGCTGGGCCATTTCAAAGCATTTAAGAATCAACCACATTGCTGTGGGCTTGGAGTCACATTATAGGCCAGACCAGGTAATGACGACAGGTTTCCTTCCCTAAAGGACATTAGTGAAGATGGATTTTTACAAAAGTTGACAACGGTTTCATGGTCATCATTGGGCTTTTGAATTCAAATTTCACCATCTGCCGTGGTGGGATTTGAACCCAGGTCCCCAAAACATTACCCTGGGTCTCTGGATTACTAGTTCAGTGACAATGCCACTATGGCACCACCTCCCCCTTGCACTTTTCAGTGAACCAGTGTTGATCCCCTGGCTTGATAACGATGGAGAGGGGGATCTGCAAGGCCATGAGGTTACAGACTCGTGGTATGCAATTCTACTGCTGACGATGACCCACAGCCCCTAACGGATGCCCAGCTTTGAGTTACTGGTGTGACAATACTGTGCCTTTAAGAAATGTGTTTTAATTATGTTGCTTTGTGGAATTTTGTCAGCGCTGTGTTGTCTGTAGCCGGTGCCCTATAATTGTTACTGAAGCAAGCAATAAAATGGACATCATGCAGATTTTAACCTGGGCTAATATTGTTCTGTAGTTTAATGGTCCCTTAGGATTGCAGAGTGGAGCTTGATTTGGGGATGGTTGACAGGTCAGATGATATGCTTGGGGACAGTTTTTTTTAACAGAAGTCCAGTTTTAGTTTAGTTTCTGTTGCTGCCAGAAGCTGGTGGAAGAAGGCAATCTCGCTCTCATTCGCTCGCTCTCCATTGGCTTTTTGGAAAGTTCCAGTACTGGGAAACCTCAGATTTGATTCAACATTCAAAGGACCTATTCAGGTGTTAAAAGGCTGCATATCCAGCATCACATGAGCTTGCTTCTGCACCAAAACTGAAGAGGCGTCTGTCTGTGGGATGCTGTTTAACTTGGAACAGCAGAGATCGTTAGCTGTTGGGGGTTATACTGTGTCATGTTTAAGTTTTGTAATTGGTAAAAGTTATGCTCATTCTTTTTATTATATTTTAACTGTGTTCTTAAATAAATGTTGATAAAAGCTTTCTAGTGGATCATTTGAATCCTACCTGGAGTGTGAAACGCCTTGTGTGAATCCACGCGAAAATCAAACATAACTTCATAAAATACACTGGATCCATTCCGAATCCATCCTAATGATATGGTAATGCCAATCAACATGATTGAGGACATCCTCAAGGTAAAGATGTGTCTTTTTCTCCATAAAGACTGTGTGGTGATCACTCCCACCAATAATGTTGTGGACAGTATCTGCGACAGGTAGACTGGTGGGGATGTGGTCAAGCATGTTTTTCCCCCTATTGGTTCCTTCACCAGCTGCTGCTGACCCAGTCTAGTAGTTTTTTCCACCGGCTCGGTGTGTGGTGGTGCTGCCGGACCACTCTTGGTGACAGACATTTTAGTCTCCCACCCAGAATGTGTCCTTGGCCATCCTCAGTGCTTATTCCAAGTGAAAGTTCAAAACGTAGGTGTACTGATTCATAAACTGATGTGTGAATGGTGTGGTAGGTGGTAACCAGGAAGGTGTTTCCTTGCCCATGTTTGATTTGATGACATCAGACTTCTTGGGGTTCAGTGTCAATATTGGGAATGCTGAAGGCAACTCCCTCTTGACTGAGTGAGGAAGATCAGATTTGGCAAAGCCATTGTTGCTTTTTATGTAAGGCAATCATGGGTGGCGCAATGGCATAGTGGTTAGCACTGCTGCCTCACAGCACCAGGGACCTGTGTTCAATTCCAGCCTTAGGTGACTGTGTGGAACTCTCTGCTTGAAAGGGTGGTGGAGGCAGAGATCCTCATAACACTTAAGTCATATTTAGATGTGCACTTGTGACGCCAAGACTGGAAAAATGGGATTAGGCTAGTTAGGTGGTTGTTTTTGACTGGTGCAGACTTAATGGACCATAGGGCTTTTTCTGTGTTGTAGAGCTCTGACTATTTGTTAATTACAGAATCCCTAGTGTGCAGAAGGAGGCCATTCAGCCCATCGAGAGTGCATCAACTCTCTGAAAGAGCATCTTGCCCACACTCTAACCCTGTAACCCCCACACATTAACCATGGCTAATCCACCTACAAACTTTCAGACACCAAGGAGGAATTCAGCATAGCCAATGCATTTAACCTGCACATCCTTGAACTGTGCATGCGTGTGCCCCGAGAACCCGGTGGAAAACCACACGGACACTATGCAGACTCCACAACCTGGGTTTCTGGTGCTGAACGGCAGCAGTGCCAACCACTGTGCCACAGCGCCACCCATGATTGTCTTGCATAAAGCCACAGTGGCTTTGCCGAATCCTATCTTCCTCGCTACTGATAGGAGGCTAACTGATCTGTAATTCTTCCTTTTTTCTCTTTGCTTTTAAATAGTGGGGTCACATTGTAGTGCAGTTTTGGTCTCCCTATCGAAGGCTGTGCTTGGTATAGAGGGAATGCGGTAGAGGTTCACTAAGCTGATACCAGGGTTAGCAGGGCTGTCCGAGGAGGAGAGATTGGTTTGACTGAGCCTGTATTCACTGGAATTTAGAAGGATGAGGGGAAATCCGATTGAAATGTATAAAATTCGAACAGGGCTGATCAGACTCGATGCAGGGGAGATGTTTTCCCTGGTTGGGGAATCTGGGACCGGGGGCACAGTCTCAGGATACAAGGTAGACTATTTAGGACTGCGATGAGGCATTCAACCTGTGGAATTCTCTACCACAGAAGGCTGTGGAGGCCAAGTTACTGAATGTAAAAGTTTTGTTTTAGATTTTAGTAGTATCAGGGATATGGGGTAAAAGCAGAAAATTGGCACTGAGGGGATCAGCCATGATCATGTTGAATGGCAGAGCAGGCTCAAAGGGCTGAATGACCCACTCCTAGTTCCTGTGTTTCTGTATTGGGCTGACTTTCAGGTGGGCTTAATGGACAGCAGGCATCCTCTCCACCTAGTTTGGCCAGCAGGGCAAATTTCCTGTTTATAGGTATGCAGCTCCTCATGTACTCCCTGGAAATCAGCGCTCATATTCTGAACAGACTGATCCAAGCTACTGTGTACTGTATATCCTTTGCAGGAGCTCATGCTTGTGTTCCAGATGCTGCTGCACGTGGCTCAAGTTGATCAATCTCTCATGGGAACAAATACAATCAAACCTTGATACATGGTTGTGTTCATCACTGTAATGGTCTTCATTTGCAGTGCGTGAGCTTGCAGAGCCTTGGGGAATTCAACCAGATGATTGCATATCTGCTCCAACTACTGAACCCCAAATGACCATGCCTGAAGCCTTTTTAATTTCCTAATAGAGCATTGTTGTGACTCTGCTTCCTCCAAAGGACGGAGGTGTTGGGTGGTGGGCTGTGCAGTGATGTTTCTGTCTCAAAGCTCCGCCTGCACTTTTGGGGTTTTGTACCTCACCCAATGGCTACTGACCCTAAATATGTTCCCGAACTCCTAAATATGTCTGAATCTGCAGAGTGTGGGCTAGTCTGAGGTGACTTGTGCATCCCAGGGCATAATCATCGACAGCCTTGTTTTTCTACCTTTTTTTTTAACTTCCCCACATTACTGACCCCTTGATAACCCATCCATTAACAAAAATAAGTCATAAATGCTCTTGAAAATGCATGTATACAAACACATCCGCAGACTTGTAGACAACTTCTTTTGAAAGTGAAGCCAAAACCTGGGTTCCCTTAACAAAAATGCAGAAAAAGAAATTAAACTTATTTCTAACACCTACAAATAATTGTACCTTGCTTAACTATCTCCATTTCCTAACAATTGGTTGTAAGTTCATTGTACTTTTGGCATTTAGTAAGTTTGTTGGTGATGAAAATGTTGGCTTGGCCACCAGAAATAAGAACATAAGAAATAGGAGCAGGAGTAGGCCATCTAGCCCCTCGAGCCTGCCCCGCCATTCAATAAGATCATGGCTGATCTGACGTGGATCAGTACCACTTACCCGCCTGATCCCCATAACCCTTAATTCCCTTACCGATCAGGAATCCATCCATCCGCGCTTTAAACATATTCAGCGAGGTAGCCTCCACCACCTCAGTGGGCAGAGAATTCCAGAGATTCACCACCCTCTGGGAGAAGAAGTTCCTCCTCAACTCTGTCTTAAACCGACCCCCCTTTATTTTGAGGCTGTGTCCTCTAGTTTTAACTTCCTTACTAAGTGGAAAGAATCTCTCCGCCTCCACCCTATCCAGCCCCTGCATTATCTTATAAGTCTCCATACGATCCCCCCTCATCCTTCTAAACTCCAACGAGTACAAACCCAATCTCCTCAGCCTCTCCTCATAATCCAAACCCCTCATCTCCGGTATCAACCTGGTGAACCCTCTCTGCACTCCCTCCAATGCCAATATATCCTTCCTCATATAAGGGGACCAATACTGCACACAGTATTCCAGCTGCGGCCTCACCAATGCCCTGTACAGGTGCATCAAGACATCCCTGCTTTTATATTCTATCCCCCTCGCGATATAGGCCAACATCCCATTTGCCTTCTTGATCACCTGTTGTACCTGCAGACTGGGCTTCTGCGTCTCATGCACAAGGACCCCCAGGTCCCTTTGCACGGTAGCATGTTTTAATTTGTTTCCATTGAGATAGTAATCCCATTTGTTATTATTTCCTCCAAAGTGTATAACCTCGCATTTATCAACGTTATACTCCATTTGCCATATCCTCGCCCACACACTCAGCCTGTCCAAATCTCTCTGCAGATCTTCTCCGTCCTCCACACGATTCACTTTTCCACTTATCTTTGTGTCGTCTGCAAACTTCGTTACCCTACACTCCGTCCCCTCCTCCAGATCATCTATATAAATGGTAAATAGTTGCGGCCCGAGTACCGATCCCTGCGGCACGCCACTAGTTACCTTCCTCCAACCGGAAAAACACCCATTTATTCCGACTCTTTGCTTCCTGTCGGATAGCCAGTCCCCAATCCACTTTAACACACTACCCCCAACTCCGTGTGCCCTAATCTTCTTCAGCAGCCTTTTATGGGGCACCTTATCAAACGCCTTTTGGAAATCCAAAAACACCGCATCCACCGGTTCTCCTCCATCAACCGCCCTAGTCACATCTTCATAAAAATCCAACATGTTCGTCAAGCACAACTTTCCCCTCATGAATCCATGCTGCGTCTGATTGATCGAACCATTTCTATCCAGATGCCCTGCTATCTCCTCTTTAATAATAGATTCCAGCATTTTCCCTACTACAGACGTTAAGCTGACCGGCCTATAGTTACCCGCCTTTTGTCTCCTTCCTTTTTTAAACAACGATTTTTCAAATCGTGTCATGGGCCTTGTTTACTGCTACAGGAAGATAGTGGCTAGATACTATAGATAGTGGTGTATACAACAATTCCAATATTTCCATCTCCAAAAATCGTGTTTTTGCATACGGTATATTCGGCACACAAAGCCTTTCCTGCCATGTCAAGCTATATTTGCATTAGTAGGGTCTAGGACATAGGTTAATGTGGGACTGAGTACAATACCTCTCACGCAGTGATGTAAATGATGCAGAACCAGGGTCATTCTAGAGATGGACAGAGATGTGTAAAAACTTAGGATGGAGTCCACTCCATACTTGTATCCTCTATGTGTACGGTTGTGAATTGTTGATAAAGACCTGTTAATGTACACAAGACTAAAAACCTATTTCATGGCATCAGAAACAGGATTCTTCATGGTGGCAGCACCTGGATCAAAAACACATCCTTGCAAAAATGCAGAAAAGCTATTTTAAAAAAAACAAGTGAATTCTGAACTGAAACTCCCAGCTGAAGCTGCAGACATGAGAAAATTCACCAGAAAGATAACGCTCCAGAGAAAGAAGAGCTTGGAAACAAAATGATAAAAGTTTTGCTCCAGCCAAAGACTCCATGGAATTCCCTTGGAAGTTAGTTTCAGCAAGTTGAGCTCAGCCTGCAACCGTGAGATAATTTTAAATTCCAGGCCAGGCAGTACCAAGAAACTCATTTTCATTCAGTAAGAAGTGCCATTTGAAAGAAACCTGTCACTAATCCTGATCTGCTACACCAAGTATGAAAATGTGATTCCTGAGTTCAGCAAAACAAATCAGTGACTTATTTTGTTTACTTTGGGTACCTTGTGATGTGTCATTTCCTGAATAACAAGCCTTTGGTTCATTTTGTTTTGTCCTGATGCTCAGCGTTATAACTGCTGATTAACAACCAACCAATCCCTGTGCCATTGCAGACCCTTTTTCAGGCAGGCATGTGCTGCCACCATTTTGGAATGCCTATCAAAAAGCAGCAAATGCAGGGGGATCCATTGTTCGGCCTCCATTTTCCACCAACTATACAGGCTGTTAACGAAGATGCTTATAAATTTAAGACACACCCACCCAGCCTGGTGGCCCATGTTGAGCAGCAAACCCTCGGAAGGATGTCGTGGCCTTGGAGAAGAGGGCTTTTTCACAGGATGTGGGTGTCACAGGTCTGAGCAGCATTTATTGCCCTTAAGAATGGTAGTGAGTTGTCTACATGAGCTGCTGCAGTCTGGTACAGGTACACCCACAATGCTCTTAGGAAGGGAGTTCTGGGATTGTGACCCAGCCATAGTGAAAAAGGTGATATATTTCCAAGTCAAGATGGTATGTAGCTTTGAAGGGAACTTGCATGTGGTGGTGACCCAATATGTCTGCTGCCCTTATCCTTCTAGATTGGTAAAGGTGGTGGAAATTGATTCAGTAGTAACTTTCAAAAGAGAATTGGATAAATACTTGAAAGAGAAATTTGCAGGGCTGTGGGGAAAGGGCAGGACTGCAGGGTTAATTGCACAGTTCAAAGAGCCAGCATAGTCGCTGTTTGGCCACCTCTTGTTCTCCATGACCCTTCTTTTCCCCCCAAACTTGATCCTAGGTGTGCCCTTTGGCTTTCTTACGTAGTTGATATTTTAAATTGTTTACACTTAACCCTTTAATACTTTAATGAAGGTCAAATGCTTATTTTGATGTTTAATTACTGATTTTGGTATCACTGAGTCAATGTGCACTATTATTGAATTGATAGTGTATGTACTGCACCTGCTGAATGTTTTCCAGTATTTTCTTTTCCAGATTTCCAGCATCCAGTGATATTTTGCTTTCTGTGACTATTTTTAGATTCAAAACAATTTTAAATATTAATGGTGATCGTGCAGAGTGGGACTAGCTGTTTTTTTCCACCTTTTCCATGGCCATAAGACAAATCTTTAGAATCCAACTCCTAAGTGGAATATTTATCAACAATAGAAGTTGAGGAATCATACTGTCGGACAACTTCTGAACCGTTGTGCAAATTGCTGTGAAGACTCGATGCAAAAAGTATCTTTGTATTCAGATAGCTTTTCATTAGAGCTGTGACCCTTCCTATCTCTCATTTCCAATCCCACAACTCACCCAGGTTCGATTCCCGGCTTGAGTCACTCTGTCTGCATGGGTTTCCTCCGGGTGCTCCGGTTCCCTCCCACAGTCCGAAAGACGTGCTGGTTAGGTGCATTGGCCATGCTAAATTCTCCCTCTGTGTACCTGAACAGGCGCCAGAGTGTGGCGACTAGGGAATTGCCACAGTAACTTCATAGTAGTGTTAATGTAAGCCTACTTGTGACACTAAACTTTTAAACTCCCAAAATGTATATGATCCTCTTCTGGCCTTTTGTGTATCCCCAATCATAATTGCTCTATTATTGATACCTAGGCCTCGAGCTTCGCAATTCTCTCCATATACCACTGCATCTCTACCTCTGTTTCCTCCTATAAGACACTTCTTAAAATGTACCTCTTTGCCCAAGCTTTTGATTATCTTACCTCACATTGTTTTACATGTCTCAGTATCTACTCATAGTCATAGAGGTTTACAGCATGGAAACAGGCCCTTTGGCCCAACTTGTCCATGCTGCCCTTTTTTTTAAACCTGTAAGCCAATCCCAATTGCCCGCATTTGGTCCATGTCCCTCTATACCCATCTTACCCATGTAACTGTCTAAATGCTTTTTAAAAGACAAAATTGTACCTGCCTCTACTACTACCTCTGGCAGCTTGTTCCAGACACTCACCATCCTCTGTGAAAAAATTGCCGCTCTGGACACTTTTTTGTATCTCTCCCCTCTCACCTTAAACCTATGCCCTCTAGTTTTAGACTCTCCTACCTTTGGGAAAAGATATTGACTATCTAGCTGATCTGTGCCCCTCATTTTATAGACCTCTATAAGATCACCCCTCAGCCTTCTATGCTCCAGAGACAAAAGTCCCAGTCTATTCAGCCTGTCCTTGTAACTCAATCCATCAAGTCCCAGTAGCAGCTTGGTAAATCTCTTCTGCACTCTTTCTAGTTTAATAATATCCTTTCTATAATAGGGTGATCAGAACTGTACACAGTATTCCAAATGTGGCCGTACCAATGTCTTGTACAACTTCGACAAGACATCCCAACTCCTGTATTCAATGTTCTGACCAATGAAACCAAAGCATGCTGAATGCCTTCTTGACCACTCTATCCACCTGTGATTCCACTTTCAAGGAGCTATGAACATGTACACCTAGATCTTTGTTCTGTAACTCTCCCCAATGCCCTACCGTTAACGTGAGAAAGTCCTGCCCTGGTTCAATCTACCAAAATGCATCACCTCGCATTTTATCTAAATTAAACTCCATCTGCCATTCGTCAGCCCACTGGCCCAATTGATCAAGATCCAGTTGCAATTGGAGATAACTTTCTTCACTGTCCTGTGAAGTGCCTTGGGTCGTTTTATTATGTTAAAGATACTATGTAAACATTTTTTTGTTTCTTTTAAATTGTTGAATTTTGAATCAAATCTTCTACATGTATAGATTTATTTCTATTTTGCAGACTTATTCATATCCCAGTCCTCCTACTGTGGCATTACCACAAGTGCAAATGGGATATCCACATCCTGCATATAATTATCAGGTGAAGTTTAACATTGTGCAATTTAACTTCATTTTTGTCTAGCTCAAATATAAATTACACTTAATGCATGGAGTTTCTAATAATATAAACCTTAAGCAAGGAACTAAAGACGTAATTTGACACACATTCAGTTAAAATTGATTTGGTTGAAGGTTTACTCAGTTCAGATCATTGCCAGTATTTGATCCGCTTGGAAAAGCGGAAAGCTGAGTTCATTTCTTTCAATGATTTAATAAGTTGTTAGGAATGTGAGCAGATTTGCTGTGTTTGTTGTTCTAACCAAATTTTAAATTCCAATTAGACCAGTTATGTGGTAATAGAATTAGTTTATGCTGGTTAGCACACTGCTGCCTCAAAGCGCCGGGCACCTGGGTTCAATTCTGGCTTCAGGTGGCGGAGTTTGCACGTTCTCCCCATGTTTGCATGGGTTTTCTCTGGGTGCGCCGATTTCCTCCCACACTCCAAAGATATGCGGGTTAGGTTGGTTGGCCATGCTAAATTGCCCCTTAGTGTCAGAGGATTAGCAGGGTAAATATGTGGGGTTGTGAGGATAGGGCATGGGTGGGATTGTTGTCGGTGCAGGCCTGATGGGGCAAATGGCCTCCTTGGGTATGTAGGGAAGCTATCATTCTATAAATTAAAGATAATATGGAAAACATGTTTTCCTTCCCTTTTCTGCTGAGAATATGTCCAAAGCTGTTTTGGGTTAATAAAAAGAAACGGTGTTCATTACATAGTTAAAATTTTGGATTTGCTATAGAAGGTGTTTCTTCACAGGAGGCCATTTGCTTTGATCTGATCTTTTTGCAGCAATTTAAATGTTAACACCTTTTTGTTGTTCCTCCTTCATAGCCTTTGAATCTTTCCCTGCTTCAAATAATTAGTAAATTTTCACATCTGTATCCTGCTTCTCTTCATTCATGTTTTTCAGGAAGTTTCCAAAATGATATTGCCTTCAATTTATTCATACAAAATTGCATCTGCTTTTTGACTTCTTGCTAACCTGCATCTTGTCCTCATTGTATTCAAAACCTTTAGTATCTCAGATTTTGAATTTGTTCTTCAAATTTGTACATTAAATGATTGCAATTATGATTGTTGTTTACTTGTAATCTTTGAATTTTTTTGTATTAAATGCTGTGATAAATGCAGTGTACTGAAGCAGCTGGACACTCATAATTGAATATGCCACTGATGAGGATCCATTGGGACTGTCATGGCTTATCATAGAAGTTTTCATATTTAAAAGAGTTATGTTTGTTCTTAGGGTGAGAAAAGTAGGGTCAGAGCAAAACTCTGGAACCTATTGATGCATTTGGCTGTTTACTAATATTTAGGCAAATTATGGCACATTGCACCTGACTGCATATAGAAAGATTGTATCTAAAAGTAAGTAACTTTCCATTTTTATTTTGGCGATGATTACAGGCAGCAACACAGTGGCCACCAGGAGGTCAGTGGAGATGGATGATGCCTCAGGTGATGGTAACTGATAAGTCAGTTAAATATTAATAAAGACATGCTTATTCACGTTAGGAAGGTAGCATCAGTTTTCCTTTCCTGTATGTCTTGCTTATAGTAGAAAATAATTGGCTGAGTTGATAATCGAATGCTAGTTTAAGAACAGGGATTATCCAATAAACACTTGTTAATATATATTTCGGTTCTAAGCAAGGAAGTCAATTAAGATTTTTTATTGGTCCTCAATATTACACCTTTGGCTTTATTTCAAAAGTTATTAATGGGTTGCATAGTGACATGAATTATGAAAATTTGCATGGTTTAGTTCTTTGTGGATGAATTCATATAAAAAAAGTCAAATAGAAATAAACTGATTGCTATTATAAAATTCCTCCAGAATTGTGTTTAATAATTCTAGATTATTGCATGCCACACCTTTTTAGGAGATGAATTTTAGTTACATTTGTGCAGTACAGTTATTAAATGATGGGAAATGTTTTTTCATAGAAAACATTTCATTACTATTTGGTTGCAAAGTCTTCAGTGTGAAATCTGCTTGGTTATTGTGGATGCTAGTTTAATTGGCATACAATCAAGAACTGTAAGGCTGCAACTGTCCAGTCACTTTGGAAACCAAGTTGAATTTAAAGTTGTTGCATTGCCTCTTAACAAATTTTGGAACGGGTAGCAAAAACAGAAAATGCTGGAAAATCTCAGCAGGTCTGCCAGCATCTGTAGAGAGAGAATGGAGCTAACATTTCGAGTCTGGTGGATGGGCCTTCATCAGAGCTGAAGACAATCAAAAATAGGGTGATATTTGGTGGTGGAGAGGAAGAAATTGACCAGGTAGTCTTGATTTTTCTTGGGCTTTCCAGAGATTTCTCAGGTTTCACATTATGGAGAGGCTTTTAGTTGATTTCCACAATGGAAAAATGAGCATCCTAGTTGCAGTTTTGTTTTCTCCTGTTTTCATGTCCATTAGTAGACTTGATAGTTTAATTTAGAAGTAGGGCATACTTGCATTAGGCCTATTCAGGCTGTGAACTTAATTTGTCGTTTAGCAACTCTACTTTTTCCCTCTTTACTTTATTCCTTTGTTTATATTGTAAGAATGCTTCAGTGCAAAGAACGAAAATTTATCTAACTTTTCCACATAATTAGCCTACTACAGGAACGTATGTAAACTCCCCATACCCTGAAATGATTAACCCAGGAACTGTGTTTGTGCAGAGGGAATGTGATGCACAGCAAACTCCATCTTCACCTCTAGATACTGTGGAAAAGGTAAGCAACTAATCTATAATGACTTTTTAAACTATGAGAATCCCAAAATTATGTGGGGACTGTTGATGTATAATATATATAGATGTTGGTGGATGGGAATGAAGGAGCTATTGTCTATCTTTAAATTTCCAAACTATCTTTGCCTTTTGATTCACCTCCTCACTGGCCTGAATCATCCATTCCTTTCCTTCCATAAATCACAATCACTTTTATAATCTCTAAAAGAAAAAGCTATTTTTCTTCATTGTAGTGATCCCTGATTTGATTTCAAGCAAATATGTTATTACTTTAGTAATTTAATAGTGGTCTTGTATGTTTGGGACCTGTATATCAGTTCACCTAGATTTTCTTCCCAACTACAGTCTCTGGATCATGTTAATTCCTGTTTTTTAAAACAATTTGTTCTTGAGATGTAGGTGACACTGGCAAAGCTGTATTAGCTACCCTACCTTAGTACCCTGAGGTTGGCCTATTGAACGCTTGCAGTCTTTTTGTGGTGATGGTGCTATTGTGCTGGTAATAGGTACGGAATTCCAGTATTATGATTTGATGAATAAACTACATGTGATGTACATTCAAACCATGGTCATGTATGAAATGGAAGAAATAATTTTGGTTATTACTTTTGATCTACTCAGTAATAGATGCTTTGGAAGGTAGGCACTGTTGAATTATGCTTGGCGAGTTGCTATATTGCATCCTTTTTTCCATTTGGTTTCAAATTGTGGTTCGTATCGAGGCTAAATTTATAACCCTTCCCTAGTTATCCAGATAAAGTAATGATGGGCCTATTGGAACTGTTTAAGCCATTGTGGCAATAATGTTCCCACACTAGTGTTAGGTAGCAAATTCTAGTATATTTACTGTGATGATAGAGAACTTGGAAATTATTGTTTTCACACCACATTACTGTTCCTGCCCTTACCTAGAGATGGACATGTTGCCAAGTTGTTGCAACACATTCATTAGATTTTTTTTATTCATGGAATGTGGGCATCATTGTACGGTCCAAATTTATTATCCACCCTCCTTCGTCCTTGAGAAGGTGGTGTTGGAGTTGCTTATACTTCAGCACATTGCATCCCCAGCAAACCGATAGTGTACAGAGTGGATACTGAGGTCAGTAGTGGTGCAACCAACCAATCACCATTACACTGAATTGGACTGTCAAGTTTCTCAAGCATTACAGCTGTCTGCATCCTGTAGAATATTTTAACACACTCCTGCATTGAGGCATGTCGGTGTTAAGAATTTGAAAGATCACATGATAGCGTCACGGTGACATATTGGTTAGTACTGCTGCCTCTCAGCGCCAGGGACATGGGTTCAATTCCAGCCTCGGTCAATGTCTGTGTGGAGTTTACACTTTCCTTGTTTGCACGGAATTTTCTCTGGGTGCTCCAGTTTCCTCACCCAAAAATGGCCAGCGACCATTCAGCTCATTGTGTCTGTGCTGGCTAAAGAAAAACTATCCAGTCTAATCCGAGCTTCAAACATGATCTGTAGCCCTCTAGGTTACAAAACGGCAAGTGTCATTGAGTTAATTGAATTGGCTGGAACATGAAAATGGACATCTTGAGGAAATCATAGAAATCATAGAAACCCTACAGTACAGAAGGAGGCCATTCGGCCCATCGAGTCTGCACCGACCACAATCTAGATTTGGTCAGTGGCAGCATCATTGAGCCACCGTGTTGTCGGCATAGATGTTTAGATTGTAGTCTGTACAAGCGCTTCCTTCAAGTGATGTTTAAAATGGAGGATTATTGATCCTCTTTTGAGGGGATGTGATCAGTGGTGATCAGCAAAATTTTTCCTTGACCTCGTTTAACCTGCATGGGGGATAACCACAGACCACAAACTCTGGTGGTGCTCTCTTGTATGAAAAGACGCATATGTAAATAGTGGTGGTCATGTATAGGATAGTCACTGATATCATTTTGCGAGTATGAATGTTGGACTCGTGGTTGGCTGGGCGGCACAGTGGTTAGCCACTGCTGCCTCACAATGCCGGGGACCTGGGTTTGATTCCTGGCTTGGGTCAACTCTGTGTGGAATCTGCATGTTCTCCTGTGTCTGTATGGGTTTCCTCTGGGTGCTCCGGTTTCCTCCCACAGTCCGAAAGACATGTTGGTTGGGTACATTGGCCATGCTAAATTCTCCCTCAGTGTTCCTGAACAGATGCCAGAGTGTGGTGACTTAAGGGATTTTCACAGTAACTTCATTGCAGTGTTAATGTAAGCCTGCTTGTGACACTAAAACTTTCAGCTATTCAACAGTTCTCCAAGTTGGGACATCAACCCCTCATATAAGAGAGGAGCATCTTGCATGATATTCTGGATTGAGATTACACTTTAGCCGACTGATCATAGCACTGGACATCCTACCTCCACTACTGATTTTGGCATTGGACACTCAACCTGGAGGTTGAGAATTCAATACTGTGAAATTGGACAAAGACTGAAAATAGACATGTGTACCTAAATGTGTAATAATCCTGTGTCTGTTGTATTCAATGTAGGTAGCACCTAAATGCTGCTGCGAGGCTGCTTGCCTCAGTGTGGAGCTCAAGTTTGTGTGGTGCTAGCACTAAAAGCTAGCCTGTGAAAGCCAAATTTCATGGTGCAAATGTCAAGGCGAAGTGATGGAATTAAATTCGGTAGATCTGGTACTTTATTGGCCAACTCCAAAACACTTATCTTGAAAGTTTTGAAGCTCTACAACCCAACTGATTCCCTCATATCTTCCTGGGAAAGGTACCTGCCACTTGCAACTGGAGTTCAGTCCAGCACTAAGGTTGACTCTTTATATACTTTGAAGTGTTCTAGCAAGGCACTTAGTTGTAAGGATGCAGAAAATGTTCATAAGTATGATCCTGTAGTAAGTGCATGCATCCACAATACTCCTGCAATGGAGGGGTGGTTGGATTTTGGATCCAGTTGCCATTCACACATTTCTGGATGGCATTGAGCTACTTGAGTAATGTTGAGGTAGCATCCATCCAGGCAGGTGGCAAGTGAATTCAGAAAATCCCTGATGGACCTTGTAAATCAAGGGGTTTTGAGCAGATAAAGTGACTCAGTCATTGCAGTGTATTCAATGTCTACTCTGATCTTAGAGCCACATTTTTGTCTCAGCTGGTCCTGTTGAGATTCTGATCACTGGTGATCCCAAGATGTTCATAGTGAGGTTCTTGCCATCATGATTCCATGGAAGATCAGAAGTGGCATTTGAGAAGGTCATTACATAATAATGTAATGTTAACCTGCCACTTGTCAACTAGAGCCTGGATGTTACATTAAGCTATCATGGACCAAAATTACCTGAACTGTTGTGGGGAAAACAAATGAATTGACCCATTTCTGTCATTAGTAATGGAATGAATGTCGTTAATGAAGCTGCTGATAGGCCACCAGTGCTGCGTTGAGGACCTCTTGCAACAATGCCCTGGGTTATTGTGGGTTGTCTCCATCTTCATTTAGCCACATGGGGGTTTTCCTTTTGAGCCTCATTGACTTCATTTTTTTAAATGCTTCTTGGCACCATATGTTCCAATGCTGATTTGATGTCAAGCACAGCTACTCCTAATCTCTCTTCTGGCATTCACTCATGTACTGGTGTGAATCAAGGATATGATTAAGTCTGAAGCTGATGTTCTGGTAGAATTCTGACTCACTGTGAGTAGGAGCCACTGATAACATTCTTTAGAGGAGATGATTAAAGTTTAGGGGAGTATTTGGGTGGGCTAGATTAGCCTTGTCTTTGTATGAGGAGGTAATAGCTATGCAGTTTTGCATATTGGGAGGTATCAGTGACATTGCTATGCTGGAACAATTGTGCTGGTGTCAGACAAGTAGGAAGAAGTAGAGGGCAGCTAATTTAGACACATGTCTACATTGCTACAGCTAAAATGATGTTGGGGCTCTAAGTGGAATTTTGATGTCTTGATAAATATATACAAAGGAATCTGATAAATCCTTAATTTCCTCCAACTCATGATTTTATCTCCCAGCATAGATCTGAGGATGAGTGATGATGCCTGATTTGGCATCTGAACTGTATTGTGTTCAACTTGGTTTAGATGGAAATTAATTCAGTTAACCTTTAGTGAAGCTCTTCTCAAGCCGCTGGATGAAGAAACCTTTTGTTACCATATCATGAAAATGAATTCAAAACACGAGTGATACACTAAACATCATTTATCGGTATTAAATAACAGCATATAATTCTAAATTGGGTACATGCACACTTGTTATTTAGCAGTTAAGTAGAGATCATTAATGGGCAATCATTTAACAAAAGAAGCAAAGGTTGTACAGGCAGTTCAGTGCATCATTGTAAATCAGCACTGGGTGCTTGCTAAACATTAAACCATAGCATTGCAAAGTCTGAGATAAATTCATGAAATTATTGATGCCTGACCAGTTAACAGCTTTGAATAACCAGTTAACTGAATAGATCAAGCTTGTGCATGATTAAGAATGTTTGGAGCCTCGTAAATGACATGGTTAAGTCAGCCTCCTCTTCCCTGAGATGTGGGTGTGGCCTACAGAGTGTTAAATCGATGAGTTCCATTTTGGATGTGGGGTTATTGTTTCTTGTAACTTGACATTTTAATCCTTGTCCTAATACAAAGTAAATCTAGTTGATCTAAAGGAAAACATTAGAAGTGAATGGCAAAAAAGACACACAGAAACTGTGTGCTCTGTCTAGAAGACAAATCAATCTGAGAGGTGCCAAATCATCTTTTGTGTGAAATTTCAAAAGTAGAATTCCCTATCTCTCTCCTTACATCTACACGTCCCCCCCCCCCCCCCCCCCCCCACCACCACCACCACCACACACACACACACACACACACACACACACACACACACACACACACACACACCCCCTGGCCAATCAGTTTAAATGTAGAATCCTGGGGTTCTCAATGACTTGCTGGAACGTGGCTTTTCCTTGTGTAAAATAAAATACGTTTCACTTTGACTTCCTTTTTCCTGCCCCACAGCCGCCACCAATGGTGTTGCAGTTCTCCATTTTTCCTGACACAAATAGTAAGAGATTGCAAGCGGGATTTTATGGCCTTGCTTGTCCTGAAACTGTAAAATCCTGCCCGAGGTCAACGGACCTTTCCATGGCCCACCCCTCGCCTACTCCGATTCCCGTGACGGACAGGACAGTAAAATTCTGACGTACATCTTTCTTTGTTCTCTCACTCGTATTGAATGGTGGTAGTATAAACAATTATGTTCCTAATACAATTAGCCTAGAGATTTTGTGGCTTTAGTAGCAGGTAATGGCAGATTATCTGGGAAGCCCCATGTCAAAAGCCTAATTAATGATGTGAATGAATTTGGAACCTTATTAGTGTGACCAGGTTTCAAGGTAAATTTTGGGACAAATCCTTCATGAACCATGGCACATTTTGGCATTTTATATGACACTGTTTGCATGACCATTGCTGTATCCAATGTTTGATACTTGAGGTGAACCTGTTTGGTTGACTGACATTTGTGCTGACCTTAGTGGAAGTCACTATTTTTGGTGACCACACTTGAAAATAATTTCTGTTTTATCTCTGCACTTGTATGCTGCATACAGTCTATCTAGAGTGTGGGGTTTAATGGTAGAGCCTCAATTTGCTGATTATCCATCACTCCTCTTGATTGGATGTCATGAGGGTTTAGATTTTGCTATGATCTGTTAATTGGGAGTGCACTTGACTCTAGAATGATGCTATTACATGCAAGAAGCCCTATATCATAACTCAATTTTGTTGTTTTCTTTGTCTCGCAACCATCTATTTTCCAATGTTTTAGTACACTGTAACCCAAAATACTTAAGGAATATGCGGGGTGAGTGCAGAACATGACAGAATATATTTATGTTTTTTGAGGCAGGATTCTTCTCCTTCGCTAAACTGCTCATGGATGAGTGACCATAATATGATAGAATGTTTTGTCAAGGTGGATAGTGACGTAGTTGATTCTGAGACCTAGGTCCTGAATCTCAATAGAGGTAACTATGATGTTGAGACATGAATTAGCTATGATGGACTTGGAAACATTACTGAAAGGAAGGATAGTGGACAGACAATGGCAGGCATTTGAGGAATGAATAGGTGAACTCCAGAAGTTGTTCTTGTTCGGCGCAAGAGTAATAAGGGAACTGTGGTCAAACCATGGATTAAAGGGGAAATTAGTGATGGTATTCGATTCAAAAAAGAATGGAAATTAGCAAGAAATCTCAATAGACCTGAGGATTGGGAACCATTTAAAATTCAGCAAAGGAGGACCAAGGGGTTTGAATAAGAAGTCAGAGTATGAAAGTAAGATAGCAGGGAAAATTAAAAACTGACTAAAAATTTCTATAGGCATATAAAAAGAAAAAGATTGACAAAAACTAATGTAGGTCCCTTACGGCCAGAAATGGGAGAATTCATAACCGGGAACAAGAAATGACAGGGAAACTAAATTCAAACTTTGCTTCTGTCTTCACAAGGAAAACATGAATAATGTACCAGAATTTCTGAGAGAAGCAAGTTTTAGTGAAGAGTTGAAGGAGATCAGCATTAAGAGAGAAATGGTTCTGGGGAAATTGATGGGATTGAAGGCAGATAAATCTCCAGGGCCTCATAATCTGTGGCCGTGGAAAGAGTAAATCCACTGGTGGTCTTTTTCCAAAATTCTTTGGACTCTGAACTGGTTCCTACAGATTGGAGGGTAGCTATGGTAATCACCCTAAGATTCATCAAAGGGTGATGAGGTTGAGAGGAAACGGGGAACTATAGACCAGTGAGCCTAACATCAGTACTGGGGAAGTTGCTAGAGTCAATTATCAAAGATTTCATAGCTCAGCATTTGGAAAGCAGTGATATAATCAGACAAAGTTAATGTGGATTTGCAGTGGGAAACTCGTGCTTGATGACTATATTGGAGTTCTTTGAGAATGTGACTAGAAGAGTTGACCAAGGAAAGCTGGTGCATGTGTTTTAGACTTTCAGAAGGCTTTTGACAAGGTCTCACATAGCAGACTATTAAAGTTAAGATGCATGGGATTGCGTGTAGTGTTTTGAGCTGGAGAGAAAGCTGGTCAGCAGATGGGAAGAAAAGATTTGCTATAAATGGGTCTTTTTCTGATTAGCAGGCAGTGACTATTGGGGTACTGCAGGGACCCCAACTGTTCACATTATATATTAATGATTTGGAAGAGGGAACTAAATGTATTATGTCCAAATTTGTAGATGATAGAAAGTTGGGTGGGAGGGTGAACTGTGAGGAGAATGCGAAGATGCTTCAGCATGATTTGGACAGCTGAGTGAATGGGCATATGAATGGCAGATGCAGTATAATGTGGATAAATGTGAGGTTATCCATTTGAGTTCCAGGCACCCACCACTCACTGTATAAAAAAAAACTTGGCTCGTACATCTCATTTAAACCTTGCCCCTCACACCTTAAATTTATGCCCCCTAGTAATTGACTGTTTGGAAAAGCTTCTGACTATCCACTCTGTCCATGCCCCTCATAACCTGATGGTGGGGAAGTCCAGAACTTGACGGTTATAGTTTGAGGATAAGGGCTAAACCTTAGAATTGAAGTGAGGAGAAATTTCTCCACCCAGAGAGTGGTGAATGTGGAAATAAAGTAGTTGAGGCCAAAATATTGTGAGATTTCAAGAAGAAAGTATTTAGCTCTGTGGGGCTAAAGGGATATGGGTGTAGGCAAGATCAGGATATTGAATTCGATGATCAGCCATGATCGAAATGAATGGTGGAGCAGGCTTGAAGGGCCAAATGGCCGCCTCCTGCTTCTAGTTTCTAATGTGCATTGCAGCAGTTTTCTTTTCTACTGAATCTTTCAGACCACTGAATATTTAGCAGCATATGCTCAGTGAAACTGAGACAACAGAAATCATTAAAGTGAAGTAGGTAGGAACTTGGGAGCAGGAGTAGGCTGTTCTGTTGAGGATTGACCAGACAATGCATGGTGAGTACTCAATCTCCCAAGCTTTTATTACTTGCTAGCAAGGAGAACAGACAGCGAATTTCACTGATGTTCTGCTGATTCAGACAAATAATTAGCAGTTATAGTTAATTACAGCAAATGAGAAATGAGCAACTTTCTAATCGTTCATTTGCATACATAGTCCACCAATCATAGCATAGCTTTTTGCCCTTGATTATCCAATAGAAAATCGTCTAATTCATTAGCATAATCATAGAATCCCTGCAGTGCAGAAGGAGGCCATTCGGCCCATTGTGTCTGTACCAACCACAATCCCATCCAAGCCCTATCCCCATAACCCCATGTATTAACCCTAGCTGGACCCCCTAATACTAAGGGGCAATTTAGCATTTCCAGTCCACTTAACCCACACATCTTTGGACTGTGGGTGGAAACTGGAGCACCCGGAGGACACCCACGCATACACGGGGAGAACGTGCAGACTCCGCACAGACAGTGACCCAAGCTGCGAATTGAACCCGGGTCCCTGCTGCTGTGAGGCAGCAGTGCTAGCCCTGTGACGTCCCATTCATACCACTGTGCCGCCCCATTCATAATATGTCACCATGTCTTTTTTGTATTTGTCATGGTAACTTTGTTTCATCCTGTGTCTAAGGCTGGGAATGCATTGTTTGAAACTGACAAAGTTAGATTACTTTCTTTCCTGAATACGCAACCGCTAAGCTTCAACAAGGCATTGTTTCCATTTTTGCTGTCAGTTTTCACTCCTACCTCCCATTCCCCCACTGGTCCTTTAAGGACAATCCGATTGGCCCTCCACGAGTTTTATAGAAACATAGAACCATAGAAAATTACAGCACAAAAACAGGCCTTCGGCCCCACAAGTTGTGCCGAACATATCCCTACCTTTTAGGCCTACCTATAACCCTCCATCCTATTAAGTCCCATGTACTCATCCAAGAGTCTCTTAAAAGACCCTATTGAGTTTGCCTCCACCACCACTGATGGCAGCCGATTCCACTCGCCCACCACCCTCTGTGTGAAAAACTTTTCCCTAACATTTCCCCTGTACCTACCCCCCAGCACCTTAAACCTGTGTCCTCTCGTAGCAGCCATTTCCACCCTGGGAAAAAGCCTCTGAGAGTCCACCCGATCTATGCCCCTCAACATCTTATATACCTCTATTAGGTCTCCTCTCATCCTACGTCTCTCCAAGGAGAAAAGACCGAGCTCCCTCAGCCTATCCTCATAAGGCATGCCACTCAATCCAGGCAACATCCTTGTAAATCTCCTCTGCACCCTTTCAATCTTTTCCACATCCTTCCTGTAATGAGGCGACCAGAACTGAGCACAGTACTCCAAGTGAGGTCTGACAAGGGTCTTGTATACGCCGCCTTAACCACCTCCTCCACCTGCGGGGCCGATTTCGGAGTCCTATGGACCCGGACCCCAAGGTCCTTCTGATCCTCTACCGTACTAAGAGTCTTTCCCTTAATATTGTACTCCTTCATCCCATTTGACCTGCCAAAATGGACCACTACGCATTTATCTGGGTTGAAGTCCATCTGCCACTTCTCCGCCCAGTCTTGCATCCTATCTATGTCCCTCTGTAACTTCTGACATCCCTCCAGACTATCCACAACCCCACCAACCTTCATGTCGTCGGCAAACTTACCAACCCATCCCTCCACTTCCTCATCCAGGTCATTTATGAAAATGACAAACAGCAAGGGTCCCAGAACAGATCCCTGGGGCACACCACTGGTGACCGACCTCCATTTAGAAAAAGACCCATCTATACCCACTCTCTGCCTCCTTTGGGCAAGCCAGTTCTGGATCCACAGGGCAGCAGCACCTTGGATCCCATGCCCTCTCACTTTTTCTAGAAGCCTTGCATGGGGGGCCTTAACGAACGCCTTGCTAAAGTCCATATAAACCACATCTACCGCTTTCCCTTCGTCAATGTGTTTAGTCACATTTTCTAAGAACTCCACCAGGCTCGTAAGGCACGATCTGCCTTTGACAAAGCCATGCTGAGTATTCTTGAGCATACTAAACCTCTCTAAATGCTCATAAATCTTGTCCCTCAGGATCTTCCCCATCAGCTTACCAACCACTGAGGTTAGACTCACCGGTCGGTAATTTCCTGGGCTATCCCTATTCCCCTTCTTGAAAATAGGAACCACATCCGCAATCCTCCGGCACCTCTCTCGTCTCCATCGACAACGCAAAGATCATCGCCAGAGGCTCTGCAATCTCTTCCCTCGTCTCCCACAGTAACCTGGGGTACATCCCATCCGGAACTGGCGACTTATCTATCTTGATGCCACTCAAAGATTCCAGCACAACCTCTTTGTTAAAGTCCACATACTCAATCTTTTCAGTCCACCGCAAGCCCACAGTACATCCAACCATGTCCTTCTCTGTGAAAACCGAGGCAAAATACTCATGAAGCACCTCTGCCATTTCTACTGGTTCCGTACTGATTTTCCCGCCTTCACCTTTTATAGGCCCTATTCCTTCGCGTCTCATCCTTTTACTCTTCACATATAGAACGCCTTAGGGTTTTCCTTAATTCTACTTGCCAAGGCCTTCTCGTGACCCCTTCTGGCTCTTCTAATTTCCTTCTTTAGTCCCTTTCTACAAGCCGTATACTCATCTAGATCCCTATCTTCGCCAAGCTCTCTGAACCTTTTGTACGCTTTCCTTTTCTTCTCGACTAGATCCCGCACAGCTTTCGTCACCACGGTTCCTTTAACCTACCAACTCCTCCCTGTCTGAACATAGAACATTACAGCGCAGTACAGGCCCTTCGGCCCTCGATGTTGCGCCGACCACTGGTACCAATCTAAAGCCCCTCTAATCTACACTATTCCAATATCATCCATGTGTTTATCCAATAACCACTTGAACGCTCTCAACGTTGACGAGTCCACCACTGCTGCAGGCAAGGCATTCCATGCCCTTACTACACTCTGAGTAAAGAACCTACCTCTAACATCTGTCCTATATATCTCACCCCTCAATTTAAAGCTATGTCCCCTCGTGCTAGCCAACACCATCCGAGGAAAAAGGCTCTCACTATCCACCCTATCTAATCCTCTGATCATCTTGTATGACTCTATTAAGTCACCTCTTAACCTTCTTCTCTCTAACGAAAACAACCTCAAGCCCCTCAGCCTTTCTTCATATGATTTTCCCACCATACCAGGCAACATCCTGGTAAATCTCCTCTGCACCCTTTCCAACGCTTCCACGTCTTTCCTATAATACGGCGACCAGAACTGTACGCAATACTCCAAATGCGGCCGCACCAGAGTTTTGTACAGTTGCAGCATGACCTCCTGCCTCCGAAACTCAATCCCTCTACCAATAAAAGCTAACACACCGTACGCCTTCTTAACAACCCTATCAACCTGGGTGCCAACTTTCAGGGATCTATACACATGGACACCCAGATCCCTCTGTTCATCCACACTACCAAGTATCTTACCATTAGCCCAGTACTCTGTATTCCTGTTACTCCTTCCAAAGTGAATCACCTCACACTTTTCCGCATTAAACTCCATTTGCCACCCCTCAGCCCAGCTCTGCAGCTTATCTATGTCCCTCTGTAACCTGCCACTTCCCTCCGCACTGTCTACAACTCCACCGACTTTAGTGTCATCTGCAAATTTACTAATCCATCCTTCCACGCCCTCATCCAAGTCATTAATAAAAATGACAAACAGCAGTGGCCCCAAAACAGATCCTTGCGGTACACCACTAGTAACTGAACTCCAGGATGAATATTTCCCATCAACCACCACCCTTTGTTTTCTTACAGCTAGCCAATTCCTGATCCAAACCACTAAATCACCCTCAATCCCATGTGTCCGTATTTTCTGTAAAAGCTTACCGTGGGGAACCTTATCAAACGCTTTGCTGAAATCCATATACACCACATCAACCGCTTTACCCTCATCCACCTCTTTGGTCACCTTCTCAAAGAACTCAATAAGGTTTGTGAGGCACGACCTACCCTTCACAAAACCGTGCTGACTATCCCTAATCAAGTTATTCCTTTCTAGGTGATTATAAATCCTATCTCTTATAATCCTTTCCAATACTTTGCCCACAACAGAAGTAAGGCTCACCGGTCTATAATTACCAGGGTTGTCCCTACTCCCCTTCTTGAACAAGGGGACAACATTTGCTATCCTCCAGTCTTCTGGCACTGTTCCTGTAGACAATGACGACACAAAGATCAAAGCCAAAGGCTCTGCAATCTCCTCTCTAGCCTCCCAGAGAATCCTAGGATAAATCCCATCCGGCCCAGGGGACTTATCTATTTTTACCCTTTCCAAAATTGCTAACACCTCCTCCTTATGAACATCAATCCCATCCAGTCCAACAGCCTGCATCTCAGTACTCCCCTCAACAACACTGTCCCTCTCCAGTGTGAATACCGACACAAAATATTCATTTAGTGCCTCTCCTATCTCTTCAGACTCCACACACAACTTCCCACTCCTGTCCTTGACTGGCCCTAATCTTACCTTAGTCATTCTTTTACTCCTGACTCCGGGCATGTCTGCTCGGAACATTGTCCTGTCGAACCCGAGAAAGACATTCCTTGAAAAACTGTCACCTCTCTTCAGTAGATTTTCCCGAGAATACCTCCTTCCAATTTACTCCTCTAATTTGCTGCCTTATGTCTTCATATTTCCCCTTACTCCATATAAACGCTTTCCTAACTTGCCTGATCCCCTCTTTTTCCAATGCAAGCCTAAAGGAGATAGAGTATTGATCGCTATCCCCAAGATGCTCTCCCACTGAGAGATCTGACACCTGTCCAGGCTCATTGGTCAGTATCAGATCAAGTACAGCCTCCTCTTGTTGGCTTGTCCACATGCTGTGTCAGGAAACCCTCCTGAACACACCTAACGAACTCCTCCCCATCCAATCCCCTTACCCTAGGGATATTCCAATCTATGTTTGGGAAATTAAAGTCTCCCATCACAACAACTCTGCTATTATTGCAACTCTCCAGGATCTGTTTCCCTATCTGTTCCTCCACCTCCCTGTCACTATTGGGCGGCCTATAGAAAACTCCCAGCAAAGTGATCGACCCCTTCCCACTCCGAACTTCCACCCACAGAGACTCTGCATACAATCCCTCCACAGCACACACCTTCTCTACAGAGTTAGTTTTCTAAATCTTTTCTCGGCTGAAGCGTAGGCCGGGAGGAGATGTGGATAGGACCACGAGGGCGGCAAATAGAACGGATGCAGCAAGAAAAAAGTTGGGTAACTGCATACAGGACAATGAGCAAGGCCAGGCCCACAATAACGTATTTGAGAACAGTCTTGAAAAAGTCTCCAAACCACCTGCCAATGCTAGGGGGCCAACCCCACCAATCGCAAGGCTTTTCCTGAGCAACTGAGTGCAGGAGATGCACCTGTTCCTGAATGGTCTGCACACTGGTCTCAATCCTATGATCCTCATTGATGTAGAAGCAGCATGTCTCAGTGTCAGTCGCACAAGCTTCCCCTTGCGCCAGTAAAATTATTAAGGGTGAGGGTGTATGACCTCTGGCAATCACACCCACCCTTGTAGGTGAGTTTAGCCTCAAGTGGGGGCCTGCGAGATGCATAAGGGATCGTTACTCATGCAATCCCAAAAAGATGTCATGGGACCAAACAGATTGTGGAAGCAGAATCGGCTTCCCGGTAGTCATAATCAGCAAGGTATGTACAAGCACTCAATGGCAAATCACCCACCCAAGTGTTACCAGGGGTATAATTCCTTCTAATACACAGCCACATCGGTGTTTAATGGTCACAGTAAGAAGTCTCTCAACACCAGGTTAAAGTCCAACAGGTTTATTTGGAATCACGAGCTTTTGGAGCGCTGCTCCTTCATCATGGCTTAATGGTTACAGTGGTGGGCTCTCGCCTCCAAGTAGGCGCATTCCAGATGATGATCACCATGTCATCAGCGGACCACGCAAGGTCAGAAGGGAGGGCCAAAAAATCTCTTAACTGTGGCAAAGTATGAAAATAAATCACAAGATTCAATGGCCATAATTTATGGCAATAGTGTAAAATGGGCGATCACAGTTCACCATCTGTTACGCCCCTCTCCTGGCTTCCTACCTAAGATGTAAAATGAGCAGCAGAACCAAAATCGTTCATTTTGGCAAATGGCAAAAGTCAAAATTGCACCCAATCTTTCAATATTGAACACCAAAAGAAATGAAAAATAATTGTCCAAAATATTTGTAATTGTCATGTTGTCACATTAGTATGGAGTTCCTCATTTTATTGTATTTGATTACACAAATTTTTATAGATGAATTAACAAATGCATTAAAATAATGCACAAATGAATTTGTGTCTGTTACAATTATCACTGAAAGCAATTTCATTCAATAATGACAACCAATTCATTATCAGGAGCAAAATACAAAAGTCCAGTCAGCCGCCAGGATATTGAGGTTTAATCATTGATGTCATTTGGGTTTTGGAACATTGAGTGAAAAGAAAGAACTTGTACCTTTTATGGCCTCAGGATGCCTTAAACTACTTTATAGCTAATGAAGTGCTTTTTCTATTGTGATGTCCGAATGTTTTTTGTCTTGAAATACATTTTATATAGGTAAAAAGCATAAGTTTAAGATTCCTCAAAGTTTCATACCTTGCATGTCTATCAGATTTGATGACAGTTATGCCAGATGTGTAGTAGTAGATGAGTTTAACAGTAACATAAAACAGTGTTAAGAAGAGACAATTCACAATTATCACAGGAGACGGTTTTCTCCCACTAAATATTTACAAATAGTCGTGATTTGATTTAAACCTCCCAATCATAAGTTCCGTTGCTGATGTATGTCTTTACAAATATTAAAATCTTTGCTAAAGAGAACAGTGAGCATAGTAGTGTCCCAGCAGGATTGGCACCAGTCTTAAGTAAAAATCGCAATCGATGGATTGTGTCACAAATCCCCTTCCCCCAAATGACTGCAGGTTTTTATACTCTGCAATTGTTAAAGCATGGTCTTTTCTGTAACAGCAGTTATAAACTTTTGCTCATGCATGAGAATCTCAAAAATGGTAGTGTTTTCCCAATCAACAAACGCTTGGATATTCCAGGTTACTCTTTGAAAAGAAAAATTCTAACAGACATACAAACTGGCGACTAAAAAGAAAAATGATCCCACTCCTAAAATTGTTCCAAGATGGGCATGAATTGAAGATCTGATGAAAAATGCAGGATGCAACTTGACCAGGCATCGTGGCGGCTCAAAAGATAACTGCGGGCAGCCGGGTGGTTAGGAGCACGTTGTCGAAAGATTGGAGTCTCTGCACAAGCTGAATGCGCCATTTTAAGCCAGAGCCACCCGAAAGCTTAACAACAAGGAATGTGAGGGGGCAACAACATCGCCCCAATACTAGAGAGAAGACAAAACTGAAAGGATAAAATTGCATATATTAAATGCAACTTTTCCAAATAAAAGCATGATTTTTAAACTACAATTTCATAAACCCTACAAAGTTACTGTGGCGGAATAAAGAAAAAGTTTGCTGGCAAGAGACTGCAAACAAAATAGCACTTAAATTCCGGAACAATACTGGTGCTGATAACACCAAGGTCGCGGGTAGTGGGATCATTTTGAGAGAAAAAGGCATTCCATTTAGATTGACAATAGATAAGAAAGAAACATAAGGACTGTCTGTGTTAGTCCGATAGTTAAAAATTGCAGATGCCGTTTATCATTCAAAGAATCCTAAGAAGATCAATAAATGTACACACACTTAAGGGACCGCCAAGAAACTGTCATCGACACAGGTACAGTCAACACTAGGCACTAAGAATTAAATTAAAACAACACCAATCTGTATAATACACAGCAAAACAACTAAAACTAACAAGGTCATAAGATTAACATGCTTTTCTTCATTTCTGATCATTTTAAGAACCACACATAGCGTGCTTAAAAATTAACAGTAATGTTTTGTACTACCACAGGGTTGTGAAATGCAAGATTAAAATATTTTGTAAAATATATATCTTCACAAAAAAGTCTTATCAAAAGCAACATTTGCATAGAATAATTAGACAAGTAAATTATACAATATTTTAAGCAGCAGCAACATATACTGACATTTATGATTAAATTAAACGTAAATGTGGCACAGATAAACAGATGAATATACATAATTTATAGATCACACATTATTCCCAGTCATTTCACAGGAGGTTTACAACTCCGATTATTATATTACTTTATTTTGTACATCTGTATAATAAACGTATGCATCCCTTAAATATTTTAGAGAATATTTAACAAACAATACAATAGGTTAACAGTTGCAGTGAACTGTTTTCCCCATAATTATAAAAGGTCAGATCTTAACTCACCGGCCGGTGTGAGATGAAAAAAAGGGAAATAGAGTTAAAACTCTGCCTCTAACACTAGGCACGTTGAGTACTTAATGGGCTGACCCCAAATGGGGCCTCCGTGCAATCCTCAGATGGGGCCTCTAACCCCAAAGGGGGGGGACTCAAACCTCCCTTGTTTCCCTTGTCATGGCTTACCTCGGTTGTGCTACACAGGATAGTGTGTGCGTTCCCCCGGTCAAATAGCTCGATATGTCGAAATCAGGCAGCCACAGTTTTCGAGCCGTTGGTCAGCGAGGCACCACGCTTTACTCCCGGGTCGACACTCCGGGAGTTTACCATCTTGTGGAACCTCCAAGAAATTGTTGAGAATTAACCAGACAACGCACGGTGAGTACTCAATCTCCAAGCTTTTATTACATGCGAGGAGAACAGACACTGTGAATTTCACTATGATGTTCTGTTGATTCATACAGATAATTAGCAGTTATGGTTATTTACAGCAAATGAGAAACGAGCAACTTTCTAATCTTTCATTTGCATACATAGTCCACCAATCAAAGCATAGCTTTTTGCCCTTATCCAATAAAGAAATGTCTTCATTAGCATAATATATCACCATGTCTTGTTTTATTGTATCTGTAATGGTAACTTGTCTTTGTTTCATCCTGTGGCTAAGACCGGGAAAGCAGTGTTTATGAAACTGACACAAAGTTAGATTAGTTTCATTCCGGAGTATGGAGGGATACAAAAGAATGGTCTAGTTTGGACCAGGGAGTGGCACGGGCTTGGAGGGCCGAAGGGCCTGTTCCTGTGCTGTATTGTTCTTTGAGTACGCAACCGCTGACCTTCAGAAAGGTATTGTTTACATTTTTGCTGAGAGATGCCATGCTGTTCCACAGTTCAGCCCATATTAAATGATGGAGCAGGTTCTATGATGATTTATCAAACATTTCAATGCCGTTTTCATTATGCTGGCAAGATATTTCCCTTGGTTGGGGAGTCTAGAGCCAGGGGGTACAATTTGAAAAGAAGGGGAATGCCAGGACTGAGATGAGGAGAAATTCTTTTACACAGAGGGTTGTGAATTTTTTTGAATTGTCTATCCCAGAGGTCTATGGAAACTCAGTCATTGTGTATGTTTAGAGCAGTGATTGATTTCTGATTATCTCTATAATCCTTTATGTTGTTAGCGAATGGAAGAGGCATTGAAATATTTGATCAGCCATGATCATTTTAAATGGTGGAGCAGGCTCTTTGGGCTGAATGGCCTACTCCTGTTCCTATGTTCATAACTACCTCACTTTAATGATTTCTGTTGTCTCGCAGTTTATAAGCACTGTGAACATATGTTGCTAAATATTCAGTGGTCTGAAAGATTCAGTCAAAGCAGGAAAGAAAACTGCTGCAATGCTGTACTGAGCTCACTAATTTGAGCAGTTTAGCGAAGGAGAAGAATCCTGCCTTAAAACATAAGCATATTCTGTCATGTTCTCAAATTCCTCAGATTAAGAAAGATTAATGATGTTACAGAACTTCAGATTATTTTGCTACGTACTTTATTTTGTTGCATGGTGCATAATCCTTGAAAGTAAATCAAATGTATTCATATTATTCATTGGTCCCTATAAAAATGGCTGCTCATACAACTATGCATGCACAGCATTGGCAGCAAACTCTGTCTTTTAACATGTACAAATCCTATAAAGGCAGTTAGTAAGGGAGGTTTTAAACTAATTTGGCAGGGTTTTGTGCAAGGTTCATAATATGGTCAAGAATTGAGTACAATAGTGGAGAACCTGAAGGAAATGAGGTGCAAAGAGTAAGTGGAAAAATAAATCCTGGTGCTTTATGTTACAAAGAAATTATTTGATAATTGAGAAGATTATGGAAAGCACAGCAGAAACCAGAAAAATCTTCATATAGAAGGCAATGAGAGGTTAGAACAGGAGATTAGCAGACAACATTAAATTGAACCCAAAACATTTTCTCGATATAAATGAAATGGTTGGGTGAATAAAGACCCCAAAGAGATCTTCGGGTAAAGCCAGAGATGATGGCTGAAGTTTTAATTGAGTACTATGCATCTTTATTACAGTGGGCAGATTATATGACTGTTACAGTAAAAAAGGGAAATTTTGGACAGGTTAATATTGAAGATGTATGAAAAAAGATTAGCATTACTGAAGGTTGAATAAAGTAATAGTGTAAATAGTAGAGGCACTGCTGCTCTTCCAATCTTCAGTGGATACAGGGTTTGTGTTAGAGGGCTTATAAAATGGTACAATTCGGAAAAAGTGTTGGAACAGAACTTGGGGGCATATGAGCACAAATCGTGAAGGTGGCAGGGCAGATCCAGAAAATGTTTAAAAAGGCATTAATGATCTTGAACGTTATAAATTGAGGCAGAGTGCAAAAGCAAGGAAGCTATGATGAACTTTTATGAAACTTTTGGGGTTTGACCTCAGCTGGGGTATTGGGCCCAATTCTGGACACTAGATTAAGGAGGAAAGAACCACTACAGTGCAGAATCAGGCTATTTGGCCCATTGAGTCTGCACTGGACACCCCCAATAACCTGTGTATTTATTATGGTTAATTCACCTAACTTACACCTCTTTGGACTATGGGAAGAAACCAGAGTACCCAGAGGAAACCCTGACACTGGGAGATGGGGCAAACTCTCCATAGTCACCCCAAGGCTGGGATCAAACCCGGGTCCCTGGCACTTTGAGGCAGCAGTGCTATCCACTGTGCCACTCTGATGTGAAGGCTTTAAAGTGTGCACGAAAGGTTTACAAGAAATGGTTTTAGAGATACAGGAGTTCAGTGGTGTGGAAAGACCAGAGAAGCTGAGGCTGTTTTAGACCAGGCTAAGAGCAGGTTTTGCTATAGGTGCTCAAAATCATTAGGAGTCTAGACAGAGTAGATGAGCAGGGAAACTGATCATATTGGTGGAAGGGTCAAGAACCAGAGGACACTTAAGATGATTGGCAGAAGCACAATAGGGGACATGAGGATATGCCTTTTACACAGTGAGTGATTTAAGATTTGGAATGCACTACCTGAGAGCATGGCGGAAGTAGATGCAATTGAGGTTTTCAAAAGGAAATTGGATAAGCACCTAAAGAGAAAAATTGTAGAATTACAGGGAAGGGGCAGAAGAGTGGGGCTAGTTGGATTGTTCTTGCAGACAGCTGGTATAAACACAAGGGGCTGAATGCTCACCTTGTAAATGATACATTCTATAATTATATGACTGAAAGGTAATCTAGGAATCTAAATCAGTCAGCCTAACATCAGTGGTTTGAGAAATTATTGGAAACCATTCTTTTGATTTGATTTATTATTGTCGCATGTATTATTGGTACACCGTGAAAAGTATTGTTTCTTGCACGCTATACATACAAAGCATACCATTCATAGAGTATAAAGTGGAGAAGGAAAGGAGAGCGTGCAGATTGTAGTGTTACAGTCATAGCTGGGGTGTAGAGAAAGATCAATTTAATATAAGGTAGGTCCATTCAAAAGTCTGATGACAGCAAGGAAGTAGCTGTTCTTGAGTTGGCTGGTAACGTGATCTCCGATTTTTGAGAGACATAATTCAAATACACTTTTTGTTTGAAGAAATGGGGAGCCCAACATGCTTTTGTTAAAGATAAATCATGTCTGACTAATGATGGAATCCTTTTGAGGTAATTGAGGAAGGTGGTATGCTATATGTATATTGGACTTCTGGAAGATATTTGACTAACTGCCAAATAAGAGACTTATGAAGGTAGGAATTATGGTCTAGATATTGAACTGGTGCAGTGAAAGGAAGCAGAGAGTGTGAATGGATGGATTTCATTTCCAGCCAGAGGTAGTTTGCAATGATCTTCCCCAGAGTCAGTTTTGGGTCCATTATTCTTTTGATAATTGGCCTGGAGTGTGATTTGGGAGCAGAATTATAAAGTTTGTAAATGGTACAGAACTTAATTTAGTAGATATTGATGGGGATGGTTGTAGACTTAGGATGACATAGGATGGTGTAATGGTAGAAGCACAGAAAATGGAGTTCAGTGCAGAGAAAGTATGAACAGAAGCACCTTGGTGTCCACGTACCCAAATTCTTGAAGGTGGCAGGGCAAGTTGAGGTGGTGTTTTAGTTGGGTTTATAAATAGAGGCACAGAAAATACACACACAAGAAAGTTCATGTTCAAACTTTATAAATCTCTGATGAAGCCTCAGCTATATTCAGATAGACATTTCAGGAAAGCTGCAGAAGGCCTCAGGCTACAGAGGAAGTTTACAGAACAGTGTCAGGAATGGAAAACTTTATGGGGAAAGGTTTGAGAGGGTGAGGTCATGTAATAGAGTTTTGCAAGATGATTACCGGTTTTGATAGAATGGATGGAAAAAGGCTAGTCTCTAAGTATGTCAGTAACCAGAGGTCACACTGTACAATTTAAAGGGGTTATAGGAATAGAGACGTACAGAAATTTTAAAAAGTGACTGGACAAGTTGAGAAGGCTATTAAAGGATCGTGGACCTTGGGCTCCATAAATAGAGGCACAAAGACAAAAGCGAGGAAGTTATGGTACAAGTCTTTCGATTATTTCTTTATAAATTATAAGAATGTTGTTTCAGTCTCTGGTTGTTTCACTTTAGGAAAGAAACAAGGCTTTGGAGAGGGTGCAAAGAGGAGATTTACACTTAATAGTACTAATTGTGAGAGACTTCAGTTGTATAGGAAAAGAATATAGTGAGAAAAACAGAATCTCCTTTTAAAGAGAAGATTACAGGGATACTTAATAGAGGCCTTCAAAATCATGAAACGTTTCCATAAAGTAAATAACCAATGCTGATGTTTATCCTCTACATGAGTCTCCTTACACTCTTGTAATCCAAACAGCACATCCTTCTATTATGTTTACCGAGCTCCCCATAAATGCGTCTATGCCATTTGCCTCAAGCCGTCTACGTAATTGCAGTTTCTCCTAAATTCTTAATTGAATTTATTGGTGAACTATTCTTATGACCCCTCGTTTCAGACTACCCACAAGTAAAAACCTCATCGCTATGTTTCCACTGGAAAGAGTCTGTAACCAGACGACGTGGGGTTAAGGTAGTTGACAAAAAAACCAGAGGGGAGTGGAGGAGAGTGAGTTTGACAATGAATGGTTGATAGAATCTTGCAGCACAAAAGGAAGCCATTTGGCCCCACTATCCTTTGCCAGCCCTTAAAGATGTCAAATGTAGTCCTATATCCCTGCTTTACCCCTATAAACTATGTAAATTAGTCCTCTAAGTGCATGTTCACTTGCATTTTGAAAGTTCCTGTGGAATCTGTTTCCACTATCTTTGTAGGTAGTATGTTCTAAATAGTAATAAAACTAATTTTTTTTTGTCATTCTAGTTCTTTTGCCAACAATTTTAAAATATGAGCTCTGGTTGCTGATCTACTTGCCAGAGGAAACAGAACAAGTTGGAAGAAACATCTCAATTTTGTATGCCTCCGTTGGATCTTGCCTTAACCTTTTCTTCTCTTAAAGAGACCAATCTCCGCTTTCTCCACTTAACTCAAGTCCCTTATCCCTTCTATCATTCTGGTATATCTCTGTACCCTTGCAAGGCCTTGGGCATCCTTGCTAATAAAATGTTTCTATAATTATATGCAATACTAACCAGAGCTTTGTAAAAGTTTAAAGGGTAGAAGTTTAACAACTTGCATTCTTTCTTTAGTGCCCCTGTTTACAAAGTTGAGTATCCTGCATGTTTTTTAAGCAGCCTGATCTGAATTGCTCTGCCTGAAAATGGTTGAAACTAATTGAAAAGTAACCTTCAAGTAGAATTGAATGTGTACTTAAAAATAAGTAGAGCTTTGGGGAAAGAGGGAAGTGAGCCTAATTGGATAACAGACCTGGCATAGGCATAATGGCCTGAGTAACCTTCTGTGCTGTATGATTCAATGAAAAAAATAGTTTTATACCTTTCACTGAGCTGCTCTGGAAACACAAGTGACATTTGTCTTGAGAGGAAAGTGCCTCTTTTTTAAAAAAAGTAATCTATCATTTGTCCTGTTTGCTAGAAATATTTTTGTTCAGTATTGTGCATTCTCTACAAAAATGACACCAGCTACTGACGAGGAAGGATTTGGAGTTCCTTGGTGGAATCAATATTTGTTTATACTTGTTTTGCTTCAATACAGGAAACATTTTTTTGTCTTTACACTCCACCCAAAAATAAGTGCTTTGCTCTAAACATTTATTTTTCAGAACTATGTTGATCGTGGGGTGCAAACGCAGTCATGGACTTATTTGCCAATGAATAGGCACAGAACTCATCGTCGAGCATCAGATGATTATGTAAAGGCATGTTGTATTTAGTGTGAAGTATAGACATTGTTTTAAATTTATTTATGGTGAATCTTAATTTTCTTATACCTTTGTGTAACTACAGGGTTGCATAACTGTTTACATAGAATTATAAAGAAATTGCAGCACAGAAATAGGCCATTTTGTCCAATCATAGCATTGTTATGGCACAGGAGGAAGCCATTTGGCCCATTGTATCTGCACTAGCTCTCCAAACAACCCAAACAATTGGCAGTGCTGGTGTTTATCCTCCACATGAACCTCCTTGCACTCTTTCTTCTTATAATCCAACAGCATATCCTTCTATTATGTTTACTGAGCTTCCCATTAAATACGTTTCTGCTACTTGCTTCAACCAGTCCACATGGTTGCAGTTTCTACTTTCTGATCACTTCTAGTAAATAAGTTTCTCCTAAATTCCTAATTGAATTTATTGGTGAATTATTCTTATGACCCCTAGTTTTGGGCTACCCCATAGCTAGGAATTTCATCTGTTTATCCTCTTAAATCTCTTCTTTCTTTTAATGACTCTGGGTCACCTTTCACTTCTCTGGAGAAAAGAATCCAGCCTGTTCAATTTTTACTGATTGGTGTCTTTTTGGACCTGCTCTAGTATTTTTTAAATATGAAGACCACAGCTGTTCAGTGCTTAGTGTAGTGCAACAAATGTTCTATATAAAATTTAACATAAAACAGGAAATTTAGAAATGCTCAGGTCAGGTAGCACCTGTAGAGAGAGAAAGGGTTGATGCTTCAGGTTAAGACCTTTCATCAAGCTTAACTGTTTTTCTCTCTCCACAGAGTATAAAAGTTGGGGTCTGAGAGTATAAAAGTTGGGGTCTGATGTTGCAGATGTATAGAACGTTGGTTCGGCCGCATTTGGAATACTGCGTCCAGTTCTGGTCGCCACACTACCAGAAGGACGTGGAGGCTTTGGAGAGAGTACAGAGGAGGTTTACCAGGATGTTGCCTGGTATGGAGGGGCTTGGTTATGAGGAGAGATTGGGGAAACTGGGGTTGTTCTCCTTGGAAAGACGGAGGATGAGGGAGACTTAATAGAGGTGTATAAAATTATGAAAGGCATAGATAGGGTGAACGGTGGGAAGCTTTTCCCCGGGTCGGTGGTGACGTTCACGAGGGGTCATAGGTTCAAGGTGAAGGGGGGGAGGTTTCACACAGATATCAGAAGGACATATTTTACACAGAGGGTCGTGGGGGCCTGGAATGTGTTGCCGGGCAAGGTGGTGGAGGCGGACACACTGGGAACGTTTAAGACTTATCTAGACAGCTATATGAACGGAGTGGGAATGGAGGGATACAAAAGAGTGGTCTAGTTTGGACCAGGGAGCGGCACGGGCTAATTGTTCTTTGTTTCTCGTTTCAAGGCTTCATTCTATGATCATCTTGCTGGTGCCAGTACAGAGCGAGACTGCGGATAGTTGGGAACCTGTCTCGGGGGCAGGGAATTCAGATGGTGTTCGTGGAAGTGGAAATGAATAGGGTTGGGAAGCATTTTCCGATCAGGGCCAGTGTGATCTCCTGGACTCGTTTCGATCGCCTCGGGGTCGGAGAGGAATTTCCCAGATTTTTTTTCCCCATATTGGCCCTGGGGTTTTCACTCTGGGTTTTCGCCTCTCCCTGGAGATCACATGGTCTGGAATGGGGGGGTGGGGGTGAGTTAATAGGTTGTGATGAACAAAGCATTGTAGCTGTGAGGGACAGCTCGGTGGATAGGATATTAGTATGTAGATAGGCTGGAAAATTGGGCGGGGTTTCAGGATTCAATCCTGGACCGGGGAGCGGCGCGGGCTTGGAGGGCCGAAGGGCCTGTTCCTGTGCTGTATTGTTCTTTGATACTGCCTGACCTGTGTTTATAGCATTTTCTATTTATATTTCAGATTTCTAGCATCTGTAATATTTTGGTTTTATTTAACATAACTTTGCCTACCACACCTTTTTTATGGTAATAGCTCTATCTTGGTACCTTGTCCTGATTCACTGGTTGCCTTAGAACCTGGTTAAACATAAACACCCAAACTGTTGTCAATTTGGTGAAAATATAGCTGAAATGTTTTTGTGCTGGAACTGTGGTTGAGCCTTGCACAGAAATTTGTATATTTACATTCAGTATCATGTTGTAGATTTAGGGTGCTGTCATATTGAATCATCAATGAAATGTAGGTGAGAATTTATGATCCAATTTAAAATGGTACAGCACAATCCGCTTACCATTGCCTATGTCGGCTCCTTTGAAGAGCTGTTCGATTATTTCCATTACATTGCTTTTACCTCAACTTTGCAAGTTTTAAGTATGTATCCAATTCCTTTTGGATGGCTACTATTTAACCTGCTTTCGCAAATACATTCTAGATCACCTGACTTGCTGGTTCTTTTGCATTTTTTTCTCTAGCTATCAACCCCCTTCCTAGTGGAGACTGTTTCTCTTTATCAAAACCCTTCATTATTTTGAAAATCTATGAAATCTCCTTTAGCCTTCTCTGCTCTAAGAACAATCCCAACTTCTCTAGTCTCTTCATTTAACTGAAGTGTAAAAAAGCGAAAAATGCGCAAGTGTTTTGCCTTGCCTAGTTTTAAATGTTTTTTATTGAAAGACTTGAGATTTGTGATTCTTGATATTTTAAGCACATTAGCCACAGCTAGAGAGGAAATGACCATTAAAACTCAACAAACTTGCATGCTCCATATGTGCAATCAACCAAAATTGTAGATTTTGCTCCACAAATTTTAAAGTTTTGTCTGACCTGTTAACATCCAAAGGATACAGGAGAATAGCAACACAAACATGTATTTAGTATAAAATAAAAACAAAAAATGCTGGAAATAGCAAGTTGAATAGCGCCTGTAAAGAAATTTGCATAGACTGTTACAAATACTTAAATGAAGCATTTGACCACAAGTTTCTGCTGATATTTTCCCATATGAACCATCTTGTCTAATCCTACCTTTTTATGCCTTAATTATTCCTTTCATCCATGTAATCCTTAATGATATGCAGGCAATTTGTACCCTTTTTGTCCTCCGTTTTAATGTTTTCTCATTTTAGAACTTCAATTTTATGTGCCTTTAAATTGAGCACAATTATTTTTTTTTAATTCTGCATTTCTTTTACCATTTACTTGCTCTTCATTTCTGTTCTTGCATTAATCAGAGTACAACTAAGTTTAATATTTTCCAGCCTCACGCTCCTCAGTAGCTAGAACCAGTTTGAGTAATGATTTCTTTTTGAGAGCTGGAGAGAGAACTGAGTGTAAACTAGTGTTAGGCTTGAGGTTTAGGAGATGAGCTGAAACAGTTCCATAAGATGGTCTTATTCTTAGATATGAAAATGGTCATCCTTGTGCAATCCTTATTCCTGCTCTGTAGTTCTCCGTTGACAGTTTATTGGTGCTCGCAGTAAATTGAATATTTTTCCGTGAAATATGGCATCTCTTAACTTTCAATCTCATTCCTAAGAAGAATAAAATTAATCATAAACAAACATGTTGACACATTCTTGGGAACCTCATGTTCTACAGTTTGTAAATATAAATGTTACCCATAATGTTATCACCAAAAACTGTAAGACTAGATGTTCAGTGCTCTTGTTTATAAGGGTGGTTTGCTGTTTTAAATACTGTTCTATAATAGAGTTGTTAATGCAGTTTAGAGGATACCATCAGTACCATTGATTAGTGCCTATTTGCTGTGGCTAGTCTTTCCACTGCAATTTTTGAAGATCCGAATAAGCAGCAAAGTGCATAAGAAGCAGATGCCTGATATTCAATAGCACTAAAGGGAATGGAAATTACAGTCCTGAGTATAGTAGCAATGATGTGGAGATGCCGGCGTTGGACTGGGGTAAACACAGAAGTTTAACAACACCAGGTTAAAGTCCAACAGGTTTATTTGGTAGCAAAGCTCCCATGGCATTAAGTGGGCAGTTTAGATCTTGTCTGAAACATGGCAATTCCAACAGTCTCATTCTCACTTGAATGTATCACGCATTGGTTTGCACTTTGTCTCCAAATCTTAACTCTGTGTTGAGTTTTTGATTCATGGTTTATATGTCAATGTCTGACACTTAAGAGAATCTTATTACATCGTGTTTATGAAAATCTGTGAACTTCATTTAAGCAGGAGTTGCCTATCTGTTGTAGATTAAGGTACTTATGCACAGTGGAGTTAATTTATCAACTCTAATTGGCAGGCATTGCCTCCACTATGCCAGATATTTGAGTGTTCTTTGTTGATAATTAGATACTTAACACAATTTTTATCCTGTTGATCAGGATTTCCTGCTGCCTCATTTGTAGTCGATCATAAACTTTCTGGCTGCCTGGTGTCAAGTTGGGTTGTTCCTGTGGCTTTTGCTACCAAATAAACCTGTTGGACTTTAACCTGGTGTTGTTAAGCTTCTTACTATAGTAGCAATGGCAGTAGTCCCACACTTGGGTCACATGGGATGGGAACAGTACTTTGATCTGACATCAGCGTAGAGTAGGAATCAGAAGTTGGCAAAACTGAGGGTGTAGATTGAGGTTCTGATCCCTGATATCCATCAACATTGGGAGGGGTTAAGTCGGAGTCTGACAGCACCAGGTGGGTGGGTGGGAGGGGATTAAGATTCTTGGGTTCAGTAGTGTTTTGTGCTTTCCAAACAAGTTCTACAGAGTTTGTATTTTATGGTTCCTGGGTGTGTTTATACTAAGGCAGAGATAGACCAGGGTCAGAATAAGAAACTGATTAATATTAATTCAGGTTTCAAATGAATTTTAGAATTTTGAAATTATTCTTATTTCATTAACTATTAGAAAATGTAAATACTTTTTAAAATAAGTGACACACAGATTTTAATTGCTTATTCTATCCAAGGGTAGATGGTGTTTTTCCTCATTGAGAAATCTTTTTTATGTTGAACTTCGAAAGCAAGCAAATCTGCTTTGAGGGAACTTAACTTGGGAAGGAAGGTGGGAATAAGTTGATGATGAAGGGATCTCTTGCCATCCAGACTTGGGAAGTGGGAACCAGTAGGAATTGGATGGAGGGTCGAGGGTGAAGTTGGTGATAATGGAGCAAGGAAAGGGCTGAGTGGATAAAAATAAATGGGGTTGTGATAGAACTGAGGAATTAGTTAGAGCAATAGGAGATAGGAAGAATGGGTGGAAAAGGACCTGTTGAGGGTCATACTTTCCCTACACTTCCCCTGCCTCCAGTCAGAACATATCAAAGGCTGCCTTTAGCTGTGGTGGCTTTTTTCACTACCATGCTTTCATGTCATCCCATCTAAAAGAAAATGAACAACAGAGAGGACAGTGAAAAAACTTGTACATACCACAGACATCAGCTGACAAAATATAATTGCATTTATAATGGCTTTCCTTGCTGCAGGATGTCCCAAAGCAAGTGAATTGCTGTATAATGTGCAGAAGCACAGCAGCTCACCTCTGCAAAGCTTGGTCTAGAAAAGCAATGAAAAAAAGGATCAGATCTGTCTTTATTGGCTAAGACACAAATGTCGGTCAAGAGATGAGATTTGACCAAGATACCAGGAGATCTCCCCTTCTCTTTGAAGTGAGTAAAGTGGTTGAAAGAGGGACAGGACTGGCAGCTGAATATTCCGGGGTACAAGTGTTTTAGGCAAGACAGAGGAGGGGCTAAAAGAGGTGGGGGAGTAGCAGTATTAGTTGGAGAGCATATTACAGCGGTGCAGAGGGAGGACAATTCAGAGGGGTCGTGTAACGAGTCACTCTGGGTGGAGCTTAGAAACAGGAAGGGCGCAGTCACTATGTTGGGGGTATACTACAGGCCCCCCAACAGCCCAAGGGAAGTGGAAGAACGGATATGTCAGGAGATACTGGATAGGTGCAGGAAAAATAGGGTTGTTGTAGTGGGAAACTTCAATTTCCCTGGTATAGACTGGAAATCGCTGAGAGCTGGGACTCTGAATGGGGAGGAATTTGTAAAATGCGTACAGGAGGGTTCTTTGGAACAATATGTAGATAGCCCGACTAGAGAGGGGGCTATACTGGACCTAGTACTGGGGAATGAGCCCGGTCAGGTCTTCAAAGTTTCGGTAGGGGAACATGTGGCAAATAGTGACCACAATTCTGTTAGCTTTAGGATAGTGATGGAAAAGGATGAGTGGTGTCCCAAGGGTAACGTGTTGGATTGGGGGAAGGCTAACTTTAGTGGGATTAGGCAGAAATTGGCAGCTGTTGATTGGGAGAGGCTGTTTGAGGGTAAATCCACATCTGGCATGTGGGAGTCTTTTAAGGAACAGTTGTTAGGGCTCCAGGACAGGCATGTGCCTGTAAAAAAGGATAGGAAGGGTAGGATTCGAGAGCCGTGGATAACCAGGGAAATTGAGGGACTGGTCAAAAAGAAAAGAGAGGCGTATGTTAGGTCCAGGCAGCTAAAAACGGAGGGAGCTCTGGAGGAGTACAAAGAAAGTAGGAAAGAACTCAAACGGGGAATTAGAAGGGCAAAAAGGGGTCGCGAAATGTCCTTGGCAGACAGGATTAAGGAGAATCCCAAGGCATTTTATTCAATTGTTAGGAACAAAAGGGTTGTCAGGGAAAAAATCAGACCTCTCTGGGACAAAAGTGGGGAATTATGCTTGGAGCCCAAAGAAGTAGGGGAGATCTTAAATGAATACTTTGCGTCGTTATTCACAAAGGAGAGGGATGTGTTGACTGGGAGTGTCTCGGAGGGGAGTGTTGAACCGTTGGAGAAAATCTCCATTACAAGGGAGGAAGTGTTAGGTTTGTTAGAGAATATAAAGACTGACAAATCCCCAGGGCCTGATGGAATCTATCCAAGGCTGCTCAGGGAGACGAGAGATGAAATCGCTGGGCTTCTGACATAAATCTTTGTCTCGCCACTGGACACAGGTGAGGTCCCAGAGGATTGGAGGATAGTTAATGTGGTCCCGTTATTTAAGAAGGGTAGGAAGGATAACCCGGGTAATTATAGGCCGGTGAGCTTGACGTCCGTGGTGGGGAAGTTGTTGGAGAAGATTCTTAGAGATAGGATGTATGCGCATTTAGAAAGGAATAAACTCATTAGCGATAGTCAGCATGGTTTTGTGAGAGGGAGGTCATGCCTCACTAACCTGGTGGAGTTTTTTGAAGTGACTCGAATGGTTGACGAGGGAAGGGCTGTGGATGTCGTCTACATGGACTTTAGTAAAGCGTTTGACAAAGCCCCTCATGGTAGGCTGGTGCAAAAGGTTGGATCTCATGGGATAATCTCATGGGTGGCTAGATGGGTGGAGAACTGGCTTGGTCACAGAATGTGGAGATGCCGGCGTTGGACTGGGGTAAACACAGTAAGAAGTCTCACAACACCAGGTTAAAGTCCAACAGGTTTATTTGGTAGCAGTCAGATGGAGTTGAAATGTGCTCTCAAACAGTGCACAGACACAGAAATCAAGTTGCAGAATACTAATTAGAATGCAAATCTCTACAGCCAGCCAGGTCTTCAAGGTACAGACAATGTGGGTGGAGGGAGCGTTCAACACAGGTTAAAGAGATGTGTATTGTCTCCAGACAGAACAGCTAGTGAGATTCGGCTACCAAATAAACCTGTTGGTCACAGAAGACAGAGGGTGGTAGTGGAAGGGTCTTTTTCCAGCTGGAGGCCTGTGACTAGTGGTGTTCCGCAGGGCTCTGTATTGGGACCTCTGCTGTTTGTGATTTATATAAACGATCTGGAAGACGGTGTAACTGGGGTGATCAGTAAGTTTGCGGACGACACAAAATTGGCAGGACTTGCAGATAGTGAGGAGCATTGTCAGAGGCTACAGAAGGATATAGATAGGCTGGAAATTTGGGCAAAGAAATGGCAGATGGAGTTCAATCCTGATGAATGCGAAGTGATGCATTTTGGTAGAAATAATGTAGGGAGGAGCTATACGATAAATGGCAGAACCATAAAGGGTGTAGATACGCAGAGGGACCTGGGTGTGCAAGTCCACAGATCCTTGAAGGTGACGTCACAGGTGGAGAAGGTGGTGAAGAAGGCATATGGCATGCTTGCCTTTATAGGACGGGGCATAGAGTATAAAAGTTGGGGTCTGATGTTGCAGATGTATAGAACGTTGGTTCGGCCGTATTTGGAATACTGCGTCCAGTTCTGGTCGCCACACTACCAGAAAGACGTGGAGGCTTTGGAGAGAGTACAGAGGAGGTTTACCAGGATGTTGCCTGGTATGGAGGGGCTTAGTTATGAGGAGAGATTGGGTAAACTGGGGTTGTTTTCCCTGGAAAGACGGAGGATGAGGGAAGACTTAATAGAGGTGTATAAAATGATGAAAGGCATAGATAGGGTGAATGGTGGGAAGCTTTTCCCCAGGTCGGTGGTGACGTTCACGAGGGGTCATAGGTTCAAGGTGAAGGGGGGGGGAGGTTTAACACAAATATCAGAAGGACATATTTTACACAGAGGGTGGTGGGGGCCTGGAATGCGCTGCCAGACAAGGTGGTGGAGGCGGACACACTGGGAACGTTTAAGACTTGGCTAGATAGCCATATGAACGGAGTGGGAATGGAGGGATACAAAAGAATGGTCTAGTTTGGACCAGGGAGCGGCACGGGCTTGGAGGGCCGAAGGGCCTGTTCCTGTGCTGTATTCTTTGTTCTTTATTGTTCTTTGTTCTAAATGCTCCCATGGCATTAAGTGGGCAGTTTAGATCTCATCTGAAACATGGCAATTCCAACAGTCTCATTCTCACTTGAATGTTTTACGCATTGGTTTGCACTTTGTCTCCAAATCTTAACTCTATGTTGAGTTTTTGATTCATGGTTTATATGTCAATGTCTGACACTTAAGAGAATCTTATTACATAGTGTTTATGAAAATCTGTGAACTTCATTTAAGCAGGAGTTGCCTATCTGTTGTAGATTAAGATACTTATGCACAGTGGAGTTAATTTATCTAATTGGCAGGCATTGCCTCCACTATGCCAGATATTTGAGTGTTCTTTGTTGATAATTAGATACTTAACACAATTTTTATCCTGTTGATCAGGATTTCCTGCTGCCTCATTTGTAGTCGATCATAAACTTTCTGGCTGCCTGGTGTCAAGTTGGGTTGTTCCAATATTGATTACACTGTTGCTTGGCACTTCATTCATTTATTGATTTTTGATGCTGTATAAATATATTATTATTTCTGTTGTAAAGTTGTTGGTTGTTCCATTAATTGACCAGATTTTATTGAATTTATTGGTTCCCACTTAGCTACATTGTAGTGTTCATCTATATCCTTTGTCATTGATCTGTAATGTGTCATTGTGTTGATTTGTGACATCAGTGTTCTTACTAGTTGAGTGCTTCAATAAGCGAATTTACTCAAGTTTATAGTATTTTTAATTTCCCACCACTGAAGCCCCACGGCATGGGGCACAGTTTGTCAGGTTATCTTGCCTGTAACTTGCCTCTGTCTATCTTTTTGCGTGTTGGCATTTTTTTCGTTTATATCCCTTGCTGTTTTTGATTTTTGTTTTTGTATTTTTGAGTGGAAAGTGGTGAGTGGCATGGTATGCTAGGGAAGAAAATTTCTTTAAGAGCAAGTTTTTATTACACTTCGGCAAAGAAGATTTAACATGCACCATGCAATAGATCACTTGCTTTTTTTGTTGCTTAAAATTGAGATAGCTTTTAAAGTTCTAACCTGTTATCCATCATTCCTTCTTTAGTTAATTTTCTGCTGACTGCATGCTGTTCTAGATTTGTAGCACTGCCCAAAGCAACAGAAATTGCTTTAGCCCTTCAAACTGTTCTATTATTCAATTCGATCATGGCTGATCTGCACCTCAATTTTATTTACCTGCCTGTGATCCATATTCTTCCTTACCCTTCTTTACAAAAGCATATTGACCCGAATTGTGAAAGTTTGAATTCATCCAGCATCCACAGCATGTTGGGGAGGGAATTCCAGGTTGCATTAAATAGTACTCCTGGGGCAGAATTTTTTAGTTGGTGAGATACCCTGCCTCCTGAAGAGTCGGTGAGGAGCATTAATTTGCTAGAGACGGGGCTTTCCTTCACTTGTCCTGCCTCAATCTGATTGACTGACCGTTTTGCAATCCCAGCAGCAGCAGTGGCCACAGCTTCAAGTATGAGCAGTCCTGAAATTCCAAATCCTGGAATCCAGGACCAGGTAAGTGTGGTGGACGGGAGCCAAGGAGAGTGCAGTGGGGACCTTGATGAAGAGGAAGCACCTACATGGAAAGAAGGTCCTTGAGGGAGGCCTGAACTGTGATCTGCTAGGAATACACTCACTTGCACGCTATTCATGCAACCAATCCTTCTAGTTTAACCCTGGTATCATTCTGGTAAATTGTTGTGGCAATCCTGTCTAACGTCAATGCATCTGTCCTGGGACAGTGTAGAATTGAATGAAGTACTCCAGGTGGGATCTTACTAAGGCATTATGTAACTGAAAATAATTCCTACCCCTTGATAAAGGTTAATATTTCATTAGCGTTTTGCTTTTTGCACTTGTCCACGAGCATTTAACGATTTGTGTACAACTTAAGAGCACTGTTCCTCTACAGTTCCTAGTTTCTCACCACTTGGAAATGCTCTTGTGTGGCTTCCTGGATTTTCACTTCACATTGAGCTGCATTTGATAGTTTTGTCCATTTGCTTAATACCCATATTTGTGCACCTAGATGAGGATTTTTCCCTATCTTCTATTGTTGTTTTATCATGTATTCTGTTTATTGCTTGCAATCCCAACGATTTTCTGCTGGCAACATTGAAATCTTCTAATAACAATGCAGTTGTATATTTATTTTCTCTAATTCAAATTCATATTACCACTATGGACTTTGCTCCAGCAACGTGAAAATCGTTGTTTTGAGTGTAAATTTATTTCCCAATGCTTTTTTTGAGCATCATATATGATACTTGGTAATAGTTGGCTAGATGTTCACAACAATGTAGCTGGAGGTCAGAGTCTTCAGAAGATATCAGAACAGCAATAGCAGAACTCTACAAGCCTTTAGCCAGCAAGCTTATTTTATTTCACACTTTTGAGGAGGCAGCTATTGAGATGAGAAACAAGAAGGAAAGAACAAGAGGACTTCAAGTACAGGTGAGAGTGGTGCACAGTGAAACCAGATGAATAATTGCAATAGTTGAATGGTCCACACACCCGTTAGCTCTCGATCTAATGGACCTGTTCTTTGCCATGCTTAAAGGCAATCAATCAGGCAAGGAAAAGCAATAGAACATTTTAAAAAGGTAATTAGGAAGTTTGGGGAGGGGAGAGTGAAAATCTGAAGAAATATTTAAGAATTCATAGAATCTCTACAGTGCAGAAGGAGGCCATTCGGCCCATCGAACCTGCACCGATCACAATCCCACCCAGGCCCTATCCTCATAACCCCACGTATTTACCCTTGCTAATCCTGCTGAAACTAAGGGGCAATTTAACATGGCCAATCCACCTAACCTGCATATGTTTGGAGTGTGGGAGGAAACCGGAGCACCTGGAGGAAACCCACGCAAACACAGGGAGAAAGTGCAAACTCCACACACACTGACCTGAGGCCAGAATTGAACCCGGGTCCCTGGCACTCTGAGGCAGCAGTGCTAACTGCTGTGCCGCCCAAATCATTTACAACAGGTAAAAAGTGGAATTTCAGTGTAGTATCTGAATCCTTCAAACTTCTGAAGGTCCCACTCATCAAGAAGCCCTCTTTCACAGAGCTACAACAACGTTACACCTACAGGTGTGTATTTCACAAAGGTTTGGCTTTTTTCACTATTCTCTTAATTTGATTTCAGTGTTAATATTTAAAGAAATAGACAAACTTGGCAATTAATCAGCAGATATTTCATGTTTCTTTAACAGAAATAAACTTTATTCATCAAAAATAATTCAAGTTAAACATTAACTTATTTTATAAAGATTTGTGCTATTTACTTCCCCAAGAGTCATTCACTTTCCTGGGACCGATTCAAAAGGTATCCCAGCTCTGTGGAATTCACTGAGTTCTCTTTGGTGTTTCAGCTATTCTCAGGTACAAAATTTCACTAGGGTCCTTCTATTAGCTTTCGGCTACTCCAACTTCTTCACTGACCTCGAGCCTGGATTCCACAACGCTAATTTTATCTTAACTACAACTGCCGTGCAGTGATTTTAAACACCATAGGAGCTATAACTACCCAAGACCCAAAGCTGACAGTCTAGCTGCTTCTCCAAACATTAATCAGTCTTGCCTGATGGCTATGCTGCAAATAAAATGCAAATCAACTGCTTGCTAATTACTTTCCACAATTCTGGGAAGCCACAAGAATAACTTTATACTGGAATTAATGCAAAATGTCATGTCTCCAGTTTTTTGCTAAGAAGCCCACTTGCTGTTCTTTCATTTTTCTAACTGTTAACCTTTAGGTGACCCCTAACCTGTTGCAGGTAACAAACTCTCAAGCTTGTTTGAATTGTATTCTCACCAGAGTTGCTTGTCAGTTTCTCAACCAGATTCTCCACAGTCAACATTCTAAAACATACAAACCGTGAACTAGCCATTGTTAACTAGTTATCAGCTATTTCATGTTGAATATGTAAGATTAATAGCTCTCACTGCCTGAGCTCCTTTATGCATAGTTACTGTCTTCTGTGGTGGAAAATGCAAATTGCTGTCCTTGTCAAAGGCTGAAATTTGTTTGAATTAGTCTGATGTAGAAAATGTTGCTGTCCTTAGTGTTTGATGCCACTAATTTGTCCATACCACGAACATTGGAAAGCTAGATGCTCTTGGTGAGAAGTCATTGCAACATGTCCCACAGCAGACATTGTAGGACTGGGTATCAAACCAGGACTTTGAGGTTGGTGGAGTGAAATCTGTTTTTAAGCAGTTGGTGGTCTAAATTTAAAATGTTAAACAGCAGATGGAGCTCTAGGGATGTTTTAAGCGCAGGGTTAACAAGCTTCAGAACACTGACTTGATGGACAATTTGTTATTTTACAAAGATCCATTACAGTGCCACCTACTGATGCTGTGAGCCCTAACAGGTGAACTGGTATATCTTGGCATATGAATGCTCATAGAAAATGCTTTGAATGGAATGCATGACCCACATTGCAAATTTTTGTATCATGTATGTTATTGTTATTGAGCTTCACATTCTTGGGAGCATTGCAACAAAACAAGATGACAAGGAGGATTGACAGAATAGGCATGGAGAGGATGTTCCTGCACTTGTAGGGCAATATAGTAGATTTAAAACAGAAATGGAGAAATTGCTTCTCAAAGGATCATAAATCTGGAATTCACCATCCAGAGCGTGGTGGATGCTGGGACTTTGAGTAAATCCAAGAAAGAGTTAGACAGATTTTTAATTATTAAGGGTTTGAAGGGCAGTGATGAACGGGCAAGTAAGTGGAGTTGAGGTTGAGATAAGGTCAGCCATGATAGTGACTGCCTACTCCTGCTCTGTGCAATATCATGAGAGATGTCTGCTGTGATGTAAGATCTATGGTGGGAATGGTGTGAGAGTTAGATAGCAGTGTCTTCAAATGTACTGATTTTGAAGGCGGTGCCTGATTTAAATAAAACATTTTGGCTACCTGGCTGGCCTTTGGGAGTGAAAATTTGGCAGCAACTGCCCATAGCTGGGGATGTGTGTGAATATTTTTCAGTGAGAGGACAGATGCAGGACATTGATTGGGGCAGGGCTTCCTTCAGAGGAGACTGGGGCTTGGGCGATTGTAACAAAAACAAAAATGCTGGAAAAACTCAGCAGAGTTTTTGGAGAGGGATAGGGCCGGACGGCAGGGCAAGGCTTACAATTGGGGGAGAGGTAATTATGATGCGATTAGGCAAGAATTAGGGGGCATAAGATGGGAACAGAAACTGTCAGGGAAAGGCACTGATGAAAAGTGGAACTTTTTCAAGGAACAAATACTGGGTGTCCTTGATAGGTATGTCCCTGTCAGGCAGGGAGGAAATGGCCAAGTGAGGGAACCGTGGTTCACAAAAGAGGTGGAATGTCTTGTGAAAAGGAAGAGGGAAGCTTATGTAGGGATGAGGAAACAAGGTTCAGATGGCTCGATTGAGGGTTACAAGTTAGCAAGGAATGAGCTGAAAAAGGGGCTGAGGAGAGCTAGGAGGGGACATGAGAAGTCCTTGGCGGGTCGGATCAAGGAAAACCCCAAGGCTTTTTACTCTTATGTGAGGAATAAAAGAATGACCAGGGTGAGGTTAGGGCCGGTCAAGGACAGTGGTGGGAACTTGTGTATGGAATCAGTAGAGATAGGCGAGGTGATGAATGAATACTTTTCTTCAGTGTTCACCAAGGAGAGGGGCCATGTTTTTGAGGAAGAGAAGGTGTTACAGGCTAATAGGCTGGAGGAAATAGATGTTCGGAGGGAGGATGTATTGGCAGTTTTGAATAAACTGAAGGTCGATAAGTCCCCTGGGCCTGATGAAATGTATCCTAGGATTCTTTGGGAGGCGAGGGATGAGATTGCAGAGCCTTTGGCTTTGATCTTTGGGTCCTCGCTGTCCACGGGGATGGTGCCAGAGGACTGGAGAGTGGCAAATGTTGTTCCTCTGTTTAAGAAAGGGAATAGAAATGACCCTGGTAATTATAGACCGGTTAGTCTGACTTCGGTGGTTGGTAAATTGATGGAAAGGGTCCTTAGGGATGGGATTTACGACCATTTAGAAAGATGCGGATTAATCCGGGATAGTCAGCACGGATTTGTGAAGGGCAAATCGTGCCTCACAAATTTGATAGAATTTTTTGAGGAGGTAACTAGGTGTGTTGATGAAGGTAGGGCGGTTGATGTCATATACATGGATTTTAGTAAGGCGTTTGATAAGGTCCCCCATGGTCGGCTTATGATGAAAGTAAGGAGGTGTGGGATAGAGGGAAAGTTGGCCGATTGGATAGGTAACTGGCTATCTGATCGAAGACAGAGGGTGGTGGTGGATGGAAAATTTTCGGACTGGAGGCAGGTTGCTAGCGGAGTGCCGCAGGGATCGGTGCTTGGTCCTCTGCTCTTTGTGATTTTTATTAATGACTTAGAGGAGGGGGCTGAAGGGTGGATCAGTAAATTTGCTGATGACACCAAGATTGGTGGAGTAGTGGATGAGGTGGAGGGGTGTTGTAGGCTGCAAAGAGACATAGATAGGATGCAAAGCTGGGCTGAAAAATGGCAAATGGAGTTTAACCCTGATAAATGTGAGGTGATTCATTTTGGTAGGACTAATTTAAATGTGGATTACAGGGTCAAAGGTAGGGTTCTGAAGACTGTGGAGGAACAGAGAGATCTTGGGGTCCATATCCACAGATCTCTAAAGGTTGCCACTCAAGTGGATAGAGCTGTGAAGAAGGCATATAGTGTGTTAGCTTTTATTAACAGGGGGTTGGAGTTTAAGAGCCGTGGGGTTATGCTGCAACTGTACAGGACCTTGGTGAGACCGCATTTGGAATATTGCGTGCAGTTCTGGTCACCTCACTATAAGAAGGATGTGGAAGCGCTGGAAAGAGTGCAGAGGAGATTTACCAGGATGCTGCCTGGTTTGGAGTGTCGGTCTTATGAGGAAAGGTTGAGGGAGCTGGGGCTGTTCTCTCTGGAGCGGAGGAGATTGAGGGGAGACTTAATAGAGGTTTATAAAATGATGAAGGGGATAGATCGAGTGAACGTTCAAAGACTATTTCCTCGGGTGGATGGAGCTATTACAAGGGGGCATAACTATAGGGTTCATGGTGGGAGATATAGGAAGGATATCAGAGGTAGGTTCTTCACGCAGAGAGTGGTTGGGGTGTGGAATGGACTGCCTGCAGTGATAGTGGAGTCAGACACTTTAGGAACATTTAAGCGGTTATTGGATAGGCACATGGAGCACACCAGGATGTTAGGGAGTGGGATAGCTTGATCTTGGTTTCAGATGAAGGTCGGCACAACATCGTGGGCCGAAGGGCCTGTTCTGTGCTGTAATGTTCTATGTTCTAGATCTGACAGCATCTGTGGAGAGTAGAGCCAGCGTTTCAAGTCTAGATGACCTTTTGTCTTGAAACATTGGCTCTATTCTTGCTCCAAAGATGCTGTCAGACCTGCTGAGATTTTCCAGCATTTTTCTGTTTTTGTTTGATTCCAGCATCTACAGTATTTTGCATTTATCTTGGGTTATTGTGGTGCTGTTGCCCTTTTAAGGGGTGATTCCCTGAAAGGATCATGTGACCCACTGGTCCAATTGGGAGTAGAATTGCAGTTCCATTCAGTTTTTTGCCTGGGCTTGTTCCAGGAGTTGGAGTTTTGTGCCTGTGGAGTTGAGACTGTTTCCCTTGCTCTGTAATGTTCATAGTTTCATAGTTATTCTGTGAATAAACCTTTAGTTAGTTCACTGACCAGAATTCGAACCATACCTTGCTCGAGTAGGTTAGACCCTGACTGGCAGGTTAATTAGGCTACTGCCTGCTTTTAACCACAGTCTCCTCAATGCTAGGAGCACAGGATGGAGGCAGGATTTTAGTTTTCAAGCTGTTGAAATAAACTTTCCCTGCTCTGGGAAGTCAAAATGTGTGAATCTTTCATGCCATTGTCCAATGACTTGGAGACATGCTATAAAAGTTCCTTGTGATAGGGGTAAGCCACAGTGACCAGGTCACTGGCACAGAGTCAGGCTCTGTGGCCCGGAAAGTAAAGAGAGGGGTTAGGAGAGCAATAGTGGTGGGGGATGCGTCGGTTAGAGCCACGGACAGGCGACTCTGTGGGTGCGAACGGGACTCCAGGATGGTAGTCTGCCTACCTGGTGCTGGGGTAATGGATGTCACCGAGCGGATAGGAGTCATCTTAAAAGGGGAAGATAAAGAAACGGATGTCATTGTACACATTGGTGCAAATGACGTAGATAGGAAGAGCAGGGGGATCCTACGAGAGCAATTCAGGGAGTTGGGAAATAGACTAAAAAGTAGGGCCTCTAGGGTGGCCATCTCTGGGCTGCTCCCAATGCCTCGTGCCAGTGAGGCTAAGAATAGGGAGTTAGTACAATTGAATGCTTGGCTAAAGGACTGGTCCAGGAGGGAGGGCTTCATTTTCCTAGATCAATGGGAAGTTTTCAGGAGAGGATGGCACCTGTACAAGAAGGGCGGGTCACAACTAAGTTGGAATATCCTGGCTGGGAGTTTTGCTAGTGCCGTTCGGGGGGGTTTGAAGGGCTGTGACCAGGAGTAGAGACTGGCAGGGGGGTGGGGATCAAAATATTAGGTCTACAAGTGTAGAGGCTGGGGACGAGCTTGGGGCTGGGACAAGGCTGGCAAAGAAGAAGAGCACTCTGGGGGAGGATGACCTCACTGGGCCTAGAGGTCTGGAGTGCTTATACTTCAATGCAAGGAGTGTAGCAGGTAAGACAGACGAACTTAGGGCCTTAATGCTCATGAGGAATTTGGATGTGGTTGCGGTGACAGAGACTTGGTTGAAAGAGGGACAGGACTGGCAGCTGAATATTCCGGGGTACAAGTGTTTTAGGCGAGACAGAGGAGGGGCCAAAAGAGGTGGGGGAGTAGCAGTATTAGTTGGAGAGCATATTACAGCGGTGCAAAGGGAGGAACATTCAGAGGGGTCGTGTAACGAGTCACACTGGGTGGAGCTTAGAAACAGGAAGGGCGCAGTCACTATGTTGGGGGTATACTACAGGCCCCCCAACAGCCCAAGGGAAGTGGAAGAACGGATATGTCAGGAGATACTGGATAGGTGCAGGAAAAATAGGGTTGTTGTAGTGGGAAACTTCAATTTCCCTGGTATAGACTGGAAATCGCTGAGAGCTGGGACTCTGAATGGGGAGGAATTTGTAAAATGCGTACAGGAGGGTTCTTTGGAACAATATGTAGATAGCCTGACTAGATACTGGACCTAGTACTGGGGAATGAGCCCGGTCAGGTCTTCAAAGTTTCGGTAGGGGAACATGTGGCAAATAGTGACCACAATTCTGTTAGCTTTAGGATAGTGATGGAAAAGGATGAGTGGTGTCCCAAGGGTAAGGTGTTGGATTGGGGGAAGGCTAACTTTAGTGGGATTAGGCAGAAATTGGCAGCTGTTGATTGGGAGAGGCTGTTTGAGGGTAAATCCACATCTGGCATGTGGGAGTCTTTTAAGGAACAGTTGTTAGGGCTACAGGACAGGCATGTGCCTGTAAAAAAGGACAGGAAGGGTCGGATTCGAGAACTGTGGATAACCAGGGAAATTGAGGGACTGGTCAAAAAGAAAAGAGAGGCGTATGTTAGGTCCAGGCAGCTAAAAACGGAGGGAGCTCTGGAGGAGTACAAAGAAAGTAGGAAAGAACTCAAACGGGGAATTAGAAGGGCAAAAAGGGGTCACGAAATGTACTTGGCAGACAGGATTAAGGAGAATCCCAAGGCATTTTATTCATGTGTTAGGAACAAAAGGGTTGTCAGGGAAAAAATCAGACCTCTCTGGGACAAACGTGGGGAATTATGCTTGGAGCCCAAAGAAGTAGGGGAGATCTTAAAAGAATACTTTGCGTCGTTATTCACAAAGGAGAGGGATGTGTTGACTGGGAGTGTCTCGGAGGGGAGTGTTGAACCGTTGGAGAAAATCTCCATTACAAGGGAGGAAGTGTTAGGTTTGTTAGAGAATATAAAGACTGACAAATCCCCAGGGCCTGATGGAATCTATCCAAGGCTGCTCAGGGAGACGAGAGATGAAATCGCTGGGCTTCTGACGTAAATCTTTGTCTCGTCACTGGACACAGGTGAGGTCCCAGAGGATTGGAGGATAGCTAATGTGGTCCCGTTATTTAAGAAGAGTAGGAAGGATAACCCGGGTAATTATAGGCCGGTGAGCTTGACGTCCGTGGTGGGGAAGTTGTTGGAGAAGATTCTTAGAGATAGGATGTATGCGCATTTAGAAAGGAATAAACTCATTAACGATAGTCAGCATGGTTTTGTGAGAGGGAGGTCATGCCTCACTAACCTGGTGGAGTTTTTTGAAGAAGTGACCAAAATGGTTGACAAGGGAAGGGCCGTGGATGTCGTCTATATGGACTTTAGTAAAGCGTTTGACAAAGTCCCTCATGGTAGGCTGATGAAAAAGGTTGGATCTCATGGGGTAAAGGGGGAGGTGGCTAGATGGGTGGAGAACTGGCTTGGTCACAGAAGACAGAGGATGGTAGTGGAAGGGTCTTTTTCCGGCTGGAGGCCTGTGACTTGTGGTGTTCCGCAGGGCTCTGTATTGGGACCTCTGCTGTTTGTGATTTATATAAACAATCTGGAAGAAGGTGTAACTGGGGTGATCAGTAAGTTTGCGGATGACACAAAATTGGCAGGACTTGCAGATAGTGAGGAGCATTGTCAGAAGCTACAGAAGGATATAGATAGGCTGGAAATTTGGGCAAAGAAATGGCAGATGGAGTTCAATCCTGATGAATGCGAAGTGATGCATTTTGGTAGAAATAATGGAGGGAGGAGCTATACGATAAATGGCAGAACCATAAAGGGTGTAGATACGCAGAGGGACCTGGGTGTGCAAGTCCACAGATCCTTGAAGGTGACGTCACAGGTGGAGAAGGTGGTGAAGAAGGCATATGGCATGCTTGCCTTTATAGGACGGGGCATAGAGTATAAAAGTTGGGGTCTGATGTTGCAGATGTATAGAAAGTTGGTTCGGCCGCATTTGGAATACTGCGTCCAGTTCTGGTCGCCACACTACCAGAAGGACGTGGAGGCTTTGGAGAGAGTACAGAGGAGGTTTACCAGGATGTTGCCTGGTATGGAGGGGCTTAGTTATGAGGAGAGATTGGGTAAACTGGGGTAGTTCTCCCTGGAAAGACGGAGGATGAGGGGAGACTTAATAGAGGTGTATAAAAGTATGAAAGGCATAGATCGGGTGAACGGTGGGAAGCTTTTCCCCAGGTCGGTGGTGACGTTCATGAGGGGTCATCGGTTCAAGGTGAAGGGGGGGAGGTTTAACACAGATATCAGAAGGACATATTTTACACAGAGGGTGGTGGGGGCCTGGAATGCGCTGCCAGGCAAGGTGGTGGAGGCGGACACACTGGGAACGTTTAAGACTTATCTAGATAGCCATATGAATGGAGTGGGAATGGAGGGATACAAAAGAATGGTCTAGTTTGGACCAGGGAGCGGCACGGGCTTGGAGGGCCGAAGGGCCTGTTCCTGTGCTGTTTTCTTTGATTTTTTTGTGTCTTCTATTTTTCTTGTCTTTTTAGAATTTTCTGCTTGCTTTTGTCTTTTTCATTTTTCTCACTTTTTGAATAACATAGCAGGAATAGATTATTTTAATTTTGGAATCAGGTAAATAAAAAGCACTGGTGACATAGATGGAAACTTTGTAAAAATAGGTGGCTGGCAGAATTTGGGGCTGGAGTGGTTGGAATTGTGACTTGCTGGCAAGCGACAACAGCAGAAATGGGTGGGCTCTTGTGAAGAGTTGGTTGTTGGATACCTGTAAATGCACGGCCCAGACAATGCATTGGAATGTGGTAGGAACTAAGATTTGGAACAGGTAAGTGAGACTCCGAGCATTGGTGATCAAATGAAACCAGTCTTATCCACTTGCACCCAGCATATCATTGGTACCATGTTGCTCAGGCCAAGACAAAATAATTTAACAAGTGGTTTCGAGCATTAAGTAGACAATTGAGATTGTTTTTAAACTGCTTATCATGTTTTTTCAATGTGTTAAGCCAGTATTAATTGCCCATCCTTAATTTTCTTTTCAAGGTGATGGTAAGATGCGTTCCTGAACAACTGCAGTCCAAGTAGTACAGATATCTCCACAGAATTATGGCGCAGAAGGAGACCCATTGGCCCATCATATCTGCATCAGCTCTCCAAACTTTGGCTTAGTGCCATTTCCATCTATTATCCCCATACTGATGCACATTATTTCTTCCAAATAATCATCTAATGCCTCAATTGAACCTGCCTCCTCCAACTTCCAGACCCGAACCACTTGTGAGAAGTTTTTACTCGCATCATATTTGCTTCTTTGCAAATCTCTGTGACCTCATTCTTGCTCCTTTTATAAGGGGGAATAGTTTCTCCTCATCTGCTCTGTTCAAATTCCCCCCCCCCTCCCCTTATGATTTTGAACATCTCTATCCAATCTCCAAGGAAAATAGTCCCAACCCCTCAAATCTATCCTTGTAACTGATGTTTTTGAACCATTCTTGTAACCCTCTCCCCAATGCATTCACATCCTTCCTATAGTGTGGCTCTCAGAACTGTATACAATATCAATATTCCAGCTGAGGTCTGCTTGTCTTGTACAAGTTCAGCATAATCTCCTTATTCTTGGACTCTATGCCCCAATTAATAAAGCCCAGAATACTATAATGCTCTCTGCACTCCATCTATCCAGCCACTTTCAGTGATGTATGCACATATACACCCAAGTCCCTCATGCCATTGCACCCCTTCTCCTTGTTTTATATTCTCTCTATGTCCATCTTACCAAAATGCATCAATGAATTTTAAAAAAACATTGTTTCTCTGCAGTGAACTTCATCTGCACATATCTGCGCTCTCCACCAACTTGTCCATGCCCTTTTGAAGTTCTGCACTGTCCTCTTTTACAGTTTACAATACTTTCCAAGTTTTGTATCATCTGCAACCTCTAAAACTGTCCCCTGCACACCATGATCTAAATCATTAATGTTTATTACAAATAGCAAGAGTTCCAATACCAACTCCTGGTGAGCACCACTACACCCCCAGCCAGGAAAATATCCATTGACATTACACTGTCTCCTTTTATTCCAGCCAATTTTGTATCCATGTTGCTACTGTCCCTTTTATTCCATGACTCAACTTTTCTCAAGTCTGTTGTGTGACATTGTATTGAATGTCTTCTGAAAGTCCAAGTCCACCATGTCAATAGCATTCCCCTCATTGACACTTTCTGTTACCTCATCAAAAAAAGCCAAGTTAGTTAAACATGATTTTCCCTTGAAATCCAAGCTGGCTCTTCCTAATAACCCACATTTTTCCACGTGACTGCTAATTCAATCCAGAGTAATTATTTCTGGAAGCTTAACTAATGATTAACTGACTGGCCTGTAATTGCTGGAGCTACCCTTGCAACCTTTTTTGAACAAGGGCTTAATATTTGCAATTCCCCAGCCCTCTGACACTGCCCTGGAGTCCAGAGAAGACTGCAATATTATGGCCAGCAATCCTGCAATTTCCATTCTTTCTTTCTTCCTTCAATGCCCTTGGTTGCATCTCATCCGGGACCAGTGCCTTGTCAGCGGTCAGTACCGACAGTCTACTCAACACTTCATCCTTCCTCATAAATTTTGAACCTACTAGGGATAGAATTTCATCGACTGTCACTGGGTAGCATCTATCTCCTTGGTAACGACAGATGCAAAGCATTCATTTAATACATCAGCCATACCCCCTGCCTCTGTGCTCAATAGCATCTTCTACCTAACTCTTATTAGGAGCATAACCAAAGTGCTGTTAGAGGAGTGAGTTCTAGGATTTTGACTTAAAGTGAAGGAACAGTGATTAGAATCCCATGTCATAATGGTGTGTCACTTAAGAGGGGAATGTACAGCTGGTGGTGCTCCCTCAAATCTGTTGCCCTTGTTCTTCTAGGTGGTAGAGGTTGAAAGATGCCATCAAAGGAACCTTGGCAGTTCTTAGAACTATCTCGTCAATAGTGTACACTGACCACAGGTGGTGATAGTGGTGAGAGTAAATGTTTAGTGCAGTGAATAAGGTGTCAGTCGAGCAGGTTGCTTTGCCCTGGATAGTGTCAAGCTTTGAATGTTGTTGAAACTGCAATTGTTTGGGAAAATGGAGAATATTACATCATACTTGTGCCTTGTAGATGGTGAACAATTTTGGGGAGTCAGGTAGTGAGTAGAATACATAGCCTGCTATTCTAGACTCTATTTTATGGCTAGTCCAGTTTTTGGTCATTGACATGAGGGATTCTGTGGTAATACCAATGTATGTCAATAGGCAGTGGTTAGACTCTAGTTGGAGATGGTCATTGCGTGACACACCAGAATGTTCCTTGCCATTTAGCTCAAACCTGATTGTTGCCCAGGGCTTGCTGCTTGTGGGCATGAATAACCTCATTGAGGAACTATGAATTGTATTGAACACTGCAATCATCAGTGAACATTCCCACTTCTGGCCATATGATGGAGGGAAGGTCATTGAAGTGGCTAATGATGTTTGAGCCTAGGATATTGCGATGAATTGTATCCCTTGCAATAAAGGTCAACATGCCATTTTCTGCCTAAATCGCCTGCTGTGCCTGCCTATGCTATTCCTTCTATGAATACACCTAAATCTGAGCATCAACAATTAAAAGTTTCACTTTTTAAACAAAAAATCATTTCATATTACCAAGTGAATAACCTCTCAATTCCCGACCTTGCACTTGTCACATGTTGCCCACTCACTTACCTGTCCATATCTCAATGTAACATCCTTGTGACCTCCTCGCAGCTTGCATTCCCACATAGCTTTGTATTGTCAGCAAACCTAGATACATTACCCTCTCGTTGCCCAGTTGTAAACAGCTTGATGCCTCAGCACTGATCCCTTGTTACAACCTTCAAAACTTGAAAATGCCTGTGGTATCCCTACTCTTTGGTTAATGTATGGGAAGCAATCTTTCAGTAAGAAGTCTCACAACACCAGGTTAAAGTCCAACAGGTTTATTTGGTAGCACAAGCCACTAGCTTTTGGAGCGCTGCTTCTTCATTAGGTGTGGGATTTCAGTTCACAAACAAGGCATTATAAAGACACTAACTCAATTTACAAAATAATGGTTGGAATGCGAGTCTTTACAGGTAATCAAGTCCTAAAGGTACAGACAATGAGTGGAGTGAGGGTTAAGCACAGGTTAAAGAGATGTGTATTGTCTCCAGCCAGGACAGTTAGTGAGATTTTGCAAGCCCAGGCAAGTCGTGGGGGTTACAGATAGTGTGACATGAACCCAAGATCGCAGTTGAGGCAGTCCTCGTGTGCGGAACTTGACTATCAGTCTCTGCTCAGCGACTCTGTGTTGTCGTGTGTCGTGAAGGCTGCCTTGGAGAACGCTTACCCGAAGATCAAAGGCCGAATGCCCGTGACCGCTGAAGTGTTCCCCAACAGGAAGAGAACACTCTTGCCTGGTGAGTGTCGAGCGGTGTTCGTTCATCCGTTGTAGCGTCTGCATGGTCTCCCCAATGTACCATGCCTCGGGACATCCTTTCCTACAGCGTATCGGGTAGACAACGTTGGCCGAGTTGCAAGTGTATGTACCGTGTACCTGTTGGATGGTGTTCTCACGTGAGATGATCTGGCACGTCTTGCAGAGTTTGCTATGGCAGGGTTGTGTGGTGTCGTGGTCACTGTACTCCTGAAGGCTGGGTAGTTTGCAGCAGACAATAGTCTGTTCGAGGTGCGGTTATTTGAAGGCAAGAACTGGGGGTGTGGGGATGGCCTTGGCAAGATGTTTGTCTTCATCAATGACCTGTTGAAGGCTCCGGAGAAGATGTCGTAGCTTCTCCGCTCTGGGGAAGTACTGGATGATGAAGGGTACTCTGTCCACTGTGTCCCGGGTTTGTCATCTGAAGAGGTCGGTGTGGTTTTACGCTGTGGCGCGTCGGAACTGTCGATCGATGAGTCGAGCGCCATATCCTGTTCTTATGAGGACATCTTTCAGCGTCTAGAGGTGTCTGTTGCGATCCTCCTCCTCTGAGCAGATCCTGTATATACGGAGGGCCTGTCCGTAGGGGATGGCTTCTTTAACGTGTTTAGGGTAGAAACTGGAGAAGTGGAGCATCGTGAGGTTATCCATGGTCTTGCGGTACAGTGAGGTGCTGAGATGATCGTCCTTGATGTTCCAACGGACTCGCTGATCGACAGTTCTGACGCGCCACAGTGAAAAACCTCACCGACCTCCTCAGAAGACAAACATGGGACACGGCAGACAGAGTACCCTTCATCGTCCAGTACTTCCCCGGAGCGGAGAAGCTACGATACCTTCTCCGGAGCCTTCAATATGTCATTGATGCAGACGAACATCACGCCAAGGCCATCCCCACACTCCCACTTCTTGTCTTCAAACAACCGCACAACCTCAAACAGACCATTGTCCGCAGCAAACTACCCAGCCTTCAGGAGAACAGTGATCACGACACCACACAACCCTGCCACAGCAACCTCTGCAAAACGTGCCGGATCATCGACACGGATGCCATCATCTCACGTGAGAACACCATCCACCAGGTACACGGTACATGCACTTGCAATTCGGCCAACGTTGTCTACCTGATACGCTGCAGGAAAGGATGTCCCGAGGCATGGTACATTGAGGAGACCATGCAGATGTTACGACAACGGATGAATGAACACCGCTCGACAATCACCAGGCAAGAGTGTTCTCTTCCTGTTGGGGAACACTTCAGCGGTCACGGGCATTCGGCCTCTGATCTTCGGGTAAGTGTTCTCCAAGGCGGCCTTCATGACACATGACAATGCAGAGTCACTGAGCAGAGACTGATAGTCAAGTTCCGCACACATGAGGACGGCCTCAACCGGGATCTTGGGTTCATGTCACACTATCTGTAACCCCCATGACTTGTCTGGGCTTGCAAAATCTCACTAACTGTCCTGGCTGGAGATGATACACATCTCTCTAACCTGTGCTTAACCCTCTCTCCACTCACATTGTCTGTACCTTTAAGACTTGATTACCTGTAAAGACTCGCATTCCAACCATTATTTTGCAAATTGAGTTTGTCTTTATATGTCCTGTTTGTGAACAGAAATCCCACTCGCCCGATGAAGAAGCAGCACTCCGAATGCTAGTGGCTTGTGCTACCAAATAAACCTGTTGGACTTTAACCTGGTGTTGAAACTTCTTACTGTGTTTACCCCAGTCCAATGTCGGCATCTCTACATCAAAGCAATCTTTCAGCCATGCTCCATACTAAATCTTATTATTCTTGATCCTTGTGTACTGCCCTTGTTTCTTCCAAAATTTTCCACTCAAAGTTCTAAAACTGGTCATCATCTCCTAAGTATGTGCTGTTATTTACTGCAACCCATGTTTGAATTCCTTCAGTCAGATTTCAGCCCTGGTTACAGCACTGAACTGGCCCTACTCATGTGACAATTGGCATTCCTGTGACTCTGGCATCTATCTCCGCAGTTTTTGGCTCACTTGACTGCACAATTCTCTACTGAGGTCTGTCCTCCATTATCTAACTCAGTGGCATTACCCTTGCTTTGTTCAACTTTGCCTAATCATGAAACAGCATTTCCAGTAATAACGTTTCTTCCCATCTTGCAGCATTACTCCCAAATCCATCCTTGACTCCGTTGATGACTTTTCATTGAAATATACGCTGACAACACTCAATTCTATCATGCTGGCCTCTTTCTTGAGTCCCTGGAAATGAACAGGGTGGACTTTGGTCATCACCTGGACCTTGAGGGCCCAGGGGAGCACCAGCAAACCCCTTAGCATAGCGAGGCATCACATTGTCGGTCCCCCCCCCCGCCCCCGATCACAACCACCACTCAAATAATGGGTCACCCCTCCACCTCAGCAGACTCCTACTCAGGCCATGTGTTTTGGCAGTGCCAATTATGCACTTCCCCCTGGCCTGGAGCCTAGGCATCATGGGGGTTAGGTCAGGTGCCAGGCTGCAGTGGGAGGGTCCTCCAAGGGTACTGGGTTTTGGGTGGGCTCAGGCTGGGAGCAAGGGGTTGACCTTGCTACTGTGTTCCCTGAGATGGAGGTCTCCTGGTTCGACTATCCCTGGTAGATATGAAGATCACGCTGATCAACACCTTCATTCCTGCCTGTCAGCTGTGAAAATTTGAAGTAGCCTGTTCACTCTAATCACCATGCCCCCTGGACAGCAGTCAGGCTATCAAATTGCAGCAGCACTCCATTCTGGAGTAAAGATTTCCCTTTTTGTCAGAAGCCAGAGGTGTCAGCAGGCCTTTTTGAAGTCCTCTGACAGAGGGCATGTCAATTTTGCTGGGGGTGGGGTCCTTTCTCCACTTCTGTTCTCTTGGAATATTGACATCATAGAACCTTTTGACGCATTTAAAGTTAATCTAGTTGTAATCCACAATATAATCAGGGTTATTTCTCTGCTTCATATGCTGCCATAGCCCTCATTCATTATTACTTCTAGACTTGACTATTCCAATGCTCATGTGGCTGGTCTCCCAAATTTACCCTCTAAGCTTGAAGTCATCCAAAACTCAGCTGCCCATGTCTAAACTTGCACCAAGTACAATTCACTTATAACCCCTGGGCTAACTGACCTACTTTGGCTCCTGGTCAAGCAATGTCTTGAATGTAAAGTTTTGATCTTTGTTTTCAAATTCCTACATGACCATGTTCCTCCCAACCTTCTCCAGTCCTATTACTCCTTAACATTCCTGATTTTAATCGTTCCACGTTGATGGCTTCAGTTGCTGAAGACCTTGGCTCTGGAATTCCTTCTCTATATAGCCGCCTTCCTTTAATACATTCCTTATACCCACCTTTTAGCAAGTTGACCTAATGGCTTCTTATGTGATTTTGTGTCACTTTATTTTAGTATACTCCTATGAAGCACCTTGGGATGCTTTATTACAGTAAAGATGCTATATTATGTCTTGGTTACCTTACTGCAATTTCTGGTGTATTGAAATCATTCAGTTTCTTGCTCGTGCAAGATACTGAGCCAATCTTTATTGGTAATTATTGTAGGTGTAATAAGTCTGACGTAATTAAGTTTTTATACTATTAGTGTCTTGAGGTCTTGGCCTAATGTTAGTTGCACTTAAATTATAGCAGAAAGGTAGTGTTAAAGCATACTTTAAATTTGCTCATTTTTGCTATTTTTCTTTCAGGAGAAAAGAGTACACAGATTTACAGTTTAGAAGAAGTAGTCCAGCAGAATCTGAAGTGAAGTAACTGGTCCTGTTTATAGGGTGGATAAAACTAACTAATCTTCAAATCTGATCTTTGCTAATATCAATATTGTGTTGATCCTTAAGACTGGGCTACATTATTATTGTTGGTCTTGCCATGTAGCACTTTTGATCATGTAAAACTAAAATCCATTTTCCTACTGGAAGCACTAATAAGTGTGTTCTTGGTCACATTCCAGTTGAATCACTCTTGTATCTACTTGATTGACAGTAGACCCACTTTGTATTTCTCTGATGTGTTTCAGTTCTGATGTACAAACTTAGGATTAGTGTGTCCTAATATTGTAATTTATCTTGTAAGTTCTGATGACATTAGCTGTAATAGCAAAGTGTAATTGGTTTATGAATGTCATATGAACCACAAGGTTAAATTATTTCCTTATTACCGTTTGCCTTTTTTTATTACATAAAGTCTGAATTAACTGAAAATGCTAATGACAGCTAAAAGTAATGGTAAAATTGCCTCGCTTGTGATGCCTTCATATTTTTAGGAGAATGTAATTATTTTTGAGCCCCAAAGCTAAATTATAAGAAAATGTAAAATCCTGGTGTACATTTGTGTTGAAATGCTAGTTCAAACAAACCTTTGTAACAAAATACTAGAAACATGCAGCATGTCAGTCAGCATTTGTGGGGGGAACAGCCATTTGCTTCACATTTTGTTTTTATTTCAGATTTGTGATATTCTTCTCTTCATAAAGCTTTTTGTTTGATTTCCAAAGAGAAATATAGTGGTGTCAGCTTGCTGATGAGCAATACTTGCAATACACTTATTTAAAAATTCATATCTTCAAGCAACTACAGAAAAGTTAAAATGAAGCTTTACCATAACTGTAGGAAATATAGATTTTATCATCGTGGTATAAGATATCACATACTGTAGTAGAATTTCAATTATTTGTTAGACAAGGAAAATGTGCATCAGTATTTGGGGAAGTTCTTTTGACCAAATATTGAGATTTCACTACATATCATGTGATTCTGATCCTGTATTTTATATCCACGCCATTTTATACGGATGAACTGACTTTTGCCTTTACAGGGCTAAATACTTGAACAATCATTTAAGCCCTCATTTAAAACTCAGTTTTATCCAACATTTTTAACATATTCTCTTTTACAGTGTCTTATAGTTTCACAAAAAAAGCAATTGAACTGTGACCCACAGTAATGTAATGGGTCTATTTTTAATATGTTGAAATTACATCTTTTTTAATTTAGCCACTGTAAACTAATAACGGCTTTGCTCACAAATGAAACTAGAGGCTACAAGCAACTTGTATTTTACAGAGTATGTGTCCAAAATTAAGTTGCTCGCACCATTTTCTTTTTGTTGAGTTGGAATTTCTTAATTTACTTCTACTCATCTAACCATTACCTATTTGCAAATTCTGGGCTGCCCTGTCTATAAATCGTGTTTGAATGCTTTGCACTGCCTGAATTACCAGAATCTTAGGAAAATTAAAGATTTTTTTCTTTCAGTGAAAAGCCATCTTGCACAGATTTTTAATCCAATTTAATTAATATCTATCTTGAAAGTTCCTAATTTTAACTAAAACTCTTTGCTTCAGACTTGTCCATCTAATTTAAGTAATGCTTAATCGGTTTCAATGCTTAAAATTGATTTTCTTTAAAGCAAACATTCAAGGAAAAATATTCGGTTTGAAGATAATTTTTAGATAAAATGGTGAACCTGCGGTGAACTGAATATTGGAGTTTTCTGCTCCATAAAATATAGGTTAATTCAAGCTTGTGTGTTTTAACCATGCTGGACCTTGTTTGGTAATCTGGCACCAACTTGGGCTTGTGATTAATACTGTGACACCAAAACCAAAATCATTTTTGTGTATCGGACATATTAAATGACAATTCCAATTTTAACTTGAATTAGGGATCACATTTTCCAGAGCTTAACAGGGTCAGTACTTCCTTCATTTATCTAGTAAAAAATCAATGAAAAATATAAACTTCTATAAGATTTGAAAAAAAATCTCAAACTTGGTTAGTAATGAAACTTTGTAAAACATTTCATAAAACTAAAACAAGCCACCTTTTGTAGGTTTAAGATATATGTATGAAGTTTTATTTGTTTCTTGTCTTGAGTTGAAATGTCGAATGAATGTCATTGTTTGCAAAAGCTTTTCATGTTTAAAATATAAATGACTCCGTTTTACAAATTTTTCATACTTTGTGAATTTTGTGTACCTTTTGTTGGCCTTTTTATCTGAAACATGTTTAGCACTGTCAGATACCTGTATGTTCTTGAGTGCATTTCTGTCCTATTTAGATATTTTTTGACCCATTGTAACGATTTGGAGTGGCAGTAACGGTAGATTATCCTGTCTAAGTATATTGGCTTGAAGATGATTCTGTTTATTCAACTATGAAAACTTACTTCTGAATAAAGTACTGCATTAAAGTTTGAGCAAATATTTTGGAAATGCTTTAATACTAAAGTCTAAAGTTAGTTGAGGCATGACTTTTTGTAAACACTGCACATATACAGGGAGCATTTGGTTCCATTGATGGTGTTACTGTTACAGCAAAGCAACTGAAATAAATAGAAACTTAATAAATTGTCATTCCATGGGGGATATCACTAGCACTATACCTTTTGTATGGAAAATTGAGCACTTCTGATTTCAACAATTTCCCAGCACTGAAAGATTCCCCAGTCAGATGCTTGTTGATGCTCACCTCTAGTGCCCACTATCATTACAGAATTTCACAAGTATCTTTTGGGCTCTCAAGGTCTTGACACAATCCCTGGAATATTATTTAGGTCCCTCAATGACTAACCCAATTTACCCTTTTACAGAGAACTAAAATAGAATTGAGCTTTAGAGAAAACATAGGGCTGTATTTTCACCGAGTTGGGAATACTCCAGAGATAATTTTAGAAAGAAAATGTGGGCAGGACATTAATGTGGAAATTCTACCACCATTTACGGACAATACAGCTTCCTCTGTTAGAGGAAAATTGAAGTAGGGGCCAGGTACAAAACAAAATCTGGGCCATTTGAAAATAGTTTTGAGGTTAAACAGACCCCACTTGCTTTTTCACTAGTCTTAACCCATAGTGTGGCAGTCACAAATTTATGGGAGAATGGTCTTGGTAGGTGGATAAGGTTAAGTGTTGTGTCATTCATTAAAGTGATTCTTTTTGAGAAGAAGAATATGTGGCAACAATAAAAAAGGGAGAAACTCTAGAGGAGGTGCAGGAACAAAGGGTCCTCAGTGTATATGTCATTGAATATAGCAGGTTATGTTGAGAGCACAGTTAATAAAACTTATGGTAGCTTAGATTTTACTAATGGGGGAATTAATAGGTGCATTGAGTACAAGAGTACGGAGGTCATATTGCACTGGTATAAAACATTAATTAGGCCTCATCTGGTATACACCATCCAGTTCTGGGTGCCATCCTTGAGGAAGGATGTCAAGGTATTGGAGAGTACAGAAGCGATTCACAAGAATTATTCCAGGGATAAACAACTGTCGCTGAGAGGCTAGATTAGAGACGTTGGAGAAAGGAAGGCTGAGAGGAGACTTGATAGAGGCACTCATGATCCTGAGGGGTATGGACAGGGTAGATAAAAATGCATTGAGAACTGGAGGGTACAGATTCAAAATGGGCAAAGGGAGTAAAAGTGATGGGAGAAAAAGATTTTTCACTGAAGGTGGTTGCAGTCTGGAATGAAATTACTGAGTGCAGTGGAGGCAGGTTTTATTGAGGTATTCAAAGCGATTTGATTGCTATCTGAAAAGAAATTTGCATGGTTATGAGAATAAGGCAGGGCAGTGGGACTAGGCAGAATGCTCTGAAAGTCAGTGCAGATTTGATTACCCAACTGGCTGCCTTCTGTGCTTTTAAAGATTCTGTGATATGATCTGAAGTTATTTAAATCCCCAGTCCTTTAAAAATTGGGAAGAAAACTTAAGCTGCAATTGTCAGAAGAAATAAACACGCTTGGAGTGCATTGATTCACAGGCCATTTGATGTAGCTTAGAACAAAACCATTACTGTTATTCTTGTAGTTTCAATAGACTTGATTGTTGATATTTCAAACTGCATATCACTACAGCTAACCCAATTACGAATGCCTGGCTGAGTTTCAAAAAGTCAAAAATCACCCATCTCTGCAGGTGGGCTGAGTTTACATTTTTATAGTTTCAAGAGGCTCTCAAAGGATTCACTGTCTTTGATGTTACTAAATAGAGGTTGACAACTTGAGGGGATTTGAAGGCTGAAAAAATCTGGCCATTCACACTGGCAGAATTCTCTGGCCCTGCCAGCAGCGGACCCCTGCCTGTGCATTTCCCACCAGTATGGGGTGATGTCAATGGAAATTCCCATTAACAGAGGCAGGACTAGAGAATCCTACTGCTAGCAAATGACACGTCACTTCCCACTGGCAGGAAACACGTGGCTGGGAGATCAGCAAATCTTGCCCTAAATCCTTGAGTTTCATGAATGAAATTTATTTTGCTGTGTCCACATGACTCCTGAGATCTGTCTATAGTACATACAGGGGAAGTGGTTATTGTGGTGGTATGGGGTTATGATGGGGAATGGGTGAGGGTTTGAAGGCCTAACAATGTTTTATAAAACTGGGCTGAAATCTCAGGACCTAGGCAGGCCGCCTCCGTAGCCTGTCTCGGTGGCTGCCTCTTAACTGCCTCCTGGAGGTGGAAAATCAGACTCTACCATGCCCCTAACTCCCCAGAGCCAAAGTTGTCTGAGACAACCCCATGGCTGGTACTCTACCACCCTGCCCACCATGGGAATTGGAACAGGCATGGGGAGGACCATGGAAAGGTCCATTGACCTCAGGTGGGATTTTACGGTTTCAGGATGAGTGAGGCCATAAAATCCCACCCCATGCATGGATCTGCTGCCTCGGGAAACTTCCATACTTGAGCTAAGTACCTTGGTAGTGAAAATTCGGGCCATACTATTACCAAGTGATGGCATAAATTCACTGGACACGTTACTTGTTGGCTTGGGGTGAGAGGAGGGCTGATGGTGTGGAGAAGCTTGGAGAAAATAGTCTTAGAGAAATTCACCTAAATCTTCAACATCTGTCAAATGACCATTTTGATATTTTGTGTGCAACTGTTTTTAGAAAATGATCTCTTGTAAGGCAATGTGGATCCAGGCTATCATGTAGGGATTGTTCAAATGATGTTTGCCAAGCGATCCCTGTTTGGTTACCTGACTAAGGTTTGTTTTTGCTTGGTCATCGAGGCCTCCTTTTGTGGGAGCTTTGGTCATTTTCTTGGTTCATATGATCTTGAAGCTAAAAATTGGAGTACCATAATGACATGTTGGAATTGAAGCCTCCAACCACCCCAAATATTGCCATTGACATGACTGGAAGTAGGATCTCCAATATATGCACCCACTTTGTTCCAAGCTGGAACAGAGATGCAAATGTCTGAAGAGGCAGAAGTTACATTTATTTTGCCCGAGAGAGCAACTGACAACACATTTGTTCCTAGTGGAGTCACAAATCCCTCTGTGCTGCAGTTCTCTGCAATCTTTCTCTATTTAAATAATATTCAGCACCTTTATTCTTCCTACCAATGTATGTAACATCACAATTTCCTACATTAAATTTCATCTGCCAAGTTTGCCCGCTTGTCTATATCTGTAAACTTTTGTGTCATCCTCACCACTTGCCTTCCCATCTATTTTTGTGTCTTAAAATAATCAGGCTCTTCTCATCCACTCTCTGCAGTCCTGTCACAATTTTATATATCTCAACCACATGTCCTCTCCTCTTCCAAGGAGAACAACCTGAGCCTTTCCAATCTTTCCTCATAGTTGCAATGTTCCAGTGTTGGCCACACCTTGTAAATCACCTCTGTACCCTCTTTAGTGGAAAAATATACTTTGTAATGAAGTGACCAGAACAGCACATAGTACTCAAGTTGTGGACTAACTGGTGATTTATAAAATTCCATCAGAACCACATTGCCCTTGTATTCCATGCCTCAGCTAATAAAGCAAAGGATTCCATATACTATGAATTCAATGTCTTAACCACTACCTTATCGACCTGTCTGATGCCTTCAAGGATTTGTGGATGTTTACTCTGGTCCCTCACTTGCTCTTGCACCTCTAACCTCCCGGTTAGCTTATTGATCTGTCTGCTACCTTCAAGGATCTGTGGAAATTTATTCCAACGTCCTTCACTTGCTGTTACATCTTTATCCTCCTGCTCATTGTGTATTCGCTTGTCTTGTTTGACCTTGCAAGTGCATAACCTCACACTTTGGGTTGAATTCCATTAATCCCTTCTCTGTCAACTTGACTAGCCCATTGATATCTTCCTGCAGTCTACAGCTATTCTTTCCATCCATCACAAAGCCACCTTTTGTGTTGTCTGCAAACTTCTTGATCAGTCCTACATTTACATACAAACCATTAGGATATGCCACAAAAAGCACGGGAGCTACTACTGACCCTTGCAGAACCCCCAGATAGGAGCAGGAGTAAGCCATTTGATCCTTGAGCCTGCCCCACTATTCAATATAATCAAAACTGACCTGATTGTGTGCCTAACTGCACTTTGCTGCCACCCTCCCTCCTCCATAGCCTTTGACTCCCTTGTCTATCTCTCTCAAATGTATTCAATGATCCAGCTTCCTCTGCTCTGCAAGGATGACAATGCCACAGATTAATGACCCTCAAGGAGGAATTTCATATACAGTTCCTTAAATGAGAAACTTTTTTTTAAATCAGTGCCCCATAGTTCTAGATTCCTCCACAAGGGAAAATATTCAGTATCTATCCAGTCAAGCCCCCCTCAGAAACTTACTTCATAAGTTTACATCTTATTCTTCGGAATGCCAATTAATTTTTTTAATTCATTCATGGGACATGGCCGTCGCTGGCTGGCCAGCATTTATTGCCCATCCCTAGTTGCCCTTGAGAAGGTGGTGAGTTGCCTTCTTGAATCGCTGCAGTCCATGTTCTGTGGGCTGACCCACAATGCCAATAGAGAGGGAATTCCAGGATTTTGACCCAGCGACTACGAAGGAACGGCGATTATATTTCCAAGTCAGGATGGTAGTGGCTTGGAGGGGGGCTTGCAGGTGGTGGTGTTCCCATTTATCTGCCGCCCTTGTCCTTCTAGAAGGAAGTGGTTATGGGTTTGGAAGGTGCTGTCTAAGGATCCTTGGCGAACAGCCCTACAGTCTACTCAACCTTTCCAGATAAGGCACCCTCTTCATTCCAGGAATCAAAGATGACCCTTCCTTGAATTGCTTCCAAGTGCCAGTTTATCTCACTCCCACCAAAGTCCTATGCAGTTGTAACAAGCCTTTACAATATTCCATTCCCTTTGCAATAAAGGCCAGCATTCCATTAACTTAACTAATTACTTGCTGCATCTGCATGCTAACCTTTTTGATTCATGTACAGGGACACCCAGATCATTTTTCAGCGTCTCTCCATTTAAATAACATTTTAGCTTTCTGCTCTTCCCACTAAAGTGAGCAAGCTTGCATTTTCTCTTTTGGTTTCAGGCCAGACCTGCTGAGATTTTCCAGCATTTTCTCTTTTGATTTCTGATTCCAGCATCCACAATAGTTTGCTTTTATCCAGCGTTTAGCTCACTGCCACTTCTCTTCCAGGAATGCCTACCCTGAAGAAGTACTGCTCTTCTCTCCGACAGGATTTCCGTATGTCTCTCCTCTCTTCTCCACCCCCCACACCCACCACCCCGCCAGCTGCTCACATCCACCTTCACTGCTTTCCATTTCTCTTAGTATTGGATGAATCATCTTTTATTCCCTCACCCTGAGGTATAAATATCTCCCACTTTTTATGCCTTTTAGCTTTGACAAAGGGTCATCTGGATTCAACGTCAGCTCTTTTCTCGCCTTACAGATGCTGCCAGACCTGCTGAGATTTTCCAGCATTTTCTCTTTTGGTTTCAAATTCCAGTATCTGCAGTAATTTGCTTTTATTAAGCTTGCATTGTCCACTCAACCTATCTATATCCCTTTGAAAACTCTTGTCATCCTTGCAGCTTGCTTTCTTACACATCATGGTATGAACTAATATCCCCACCCTTCTCAACCAATCTGTAGTCTTTGATGTAATTAATTACACCATCCCCTTTAGCACCTCTCTACTGTTGTCCTGGTAGGTGAACTAACCTCACCTAGCTCCATTCTTACCGATACAATCATATCCAGAGTATGACTTGCCATGGTTTCTCTTTTGCCTACCCGCACTGTTATTTCTGGTGTCCCCCAAGGTCTAGCCTTGCCCTGATCTAAATTTCATTTGTAGGCTCCTTCTCAATGGCATCATCATAAAGCAGAGCATGAGTTTTTTTTACATGTACATTGACAACACCCAGCTCTTACCACCACCTTACAATTCCTTCACTTGCAAAATTGAGCAGATGTTACCTTTGGATGAGTATTAGGAACACATGCAATTTTTGGTGCCTGCTCCCTTTCTGTTCCCTAAACCAGACTGTTCGCAGCCTCAAGGTCACGTTTGACCCAGAAATGAGCTTCTGACCACATATACACACCATTACTAAGACTTTTTATAACTCTGAAGTGGAAATGGTCAAGAGCTTCAGGTTTCTAGGTGTCCAGATCACCAACAACCTGTCCTGGTCCCTCCACGCCCATGCAATAGTTAAGAACATCGACGCTATAGTTAAAGTCCAACACTGCCTCTTTCTCAAGAGGCTAAGGAAATTTGGCACGTTCGCTATGACTCTCACCAAGTTGTATAGATGCACCATAGAAAGCATCCTTTCCGGATGTATCACAGCTTGGTATGGCTCCTACTCTGACCAAGACTGCAAGAAACTACAAAGGGATGTGAACGTAGCCCAGTCCATCACACAAACCAGCTTCCCATCCATTGACTCTGTCTACATTTCCTACTGCCTCAGAAAAGCAGCCAGCATAATTAAGGACCCCATGCATCCTGGACACACACTCTTCCACCTTCTTCCATCAGGGAAAATATACAAAATGCTGAGATCGTGCACCAACTGCCTCAGGAACAGCTTCTTCCCTGCTGCTATCAGACTTTTGAATGGGCTTACCTTATATTAAGTTGCTCTTTCTATGTCTTAGCCATGACTGTAATACTGCTTTCTGCACCCTCTCCTCTCCTATGTACTCTATGAACGGTATGTTTTGTCTGTATAGTGTGCAAGAAATAATATGCCAATACATGACAAATCAAACCAAATTATTCCTTGACTTGCCCCTGCCTTGGGCGGCACAGTGGTTAGCACTGCTGCTTCACAGCACCAGGGACCCAGGTTCGATTGCTGACTTGCGTCACTGTGGAGTTTGAACGTTCTTGTGTCTGCATGGGTTTCCTCCGGGTGCTCCAGTTTCCTCCCACAATTTGAAAGACATGCTGGTTAGATGCATTGACCCGAACAGGCACCGGAGTGTGGAGACGAGGGGATTTTCACAGTAACTTCATTGCAGTATTAATTGCAGTATTAATGTGACTAATAAACTTTTTTTTACTTTGCTCATCTCCTGCTGAAACTGCATTTTTGTTTGTTACCTCAAGACAGGGCTATTGCGATGCACTCCTGGCTGGTCTCCCATATTCAACCTTCTGTAAACGTGATGTCATCTAAAGTTTTGCTGCATGTGTCATCTTGCACCAAGTCCCATTCACATCACCACCATGCTTGGTGACCTTCAATAGCTCCCAGTAGAACAATATCTTGATTTTTAAAAATTCTCATCCTTGTTTTCAAATCACTCCATCTCTGTAATCTCCAGCCTCACTACCCTCTTAAATAGCCATGTTCATTTAATTCTGGCCTCGTTGCCCTACTATTGCTAACTTTGAGGTCCTAAACTCTGGAATCCCTCCTACATCTCCCTGCCTGAATACATTGCTTTCCACTTTCAAGGGCCTCCTTAAAGCCTATCTCTGACCAAGCTTTTAATCGCCTGTACTATGTGTCATTGACTTGTCTGTGGTTGCACTCTCCAGGTAAGCCATCACTTTCATTCGTATTCATAAGTGGTTGGAGAGTAAGGTGGATTCAGCTTGGTATGGATCCTGCTCTGCCCAAGACCGCAAGAAGCTACAAAAGGTCGTGAATGTAGCCCAATCCATCACACAAACCAGCCTCCCATTCATTGACTCTGTCTACACTTCCCGCTGCCTCAGCAAAGCAGCCAGCATAATTAAGGACATATGCACCCCGAACATTCTCTCTTCCACCTTCTTCTGTCGGGAAAAAGGTACAAAAGTCTGAGGCCATGTACTAACCGACTGAAGACCAGCTTCTTCCTTGCTGCCGTCAGACTTTTGAATGGACTTACCTTGCATTAAGTTGATCTTTCTCTACACCCTAGCTATGACTATAACACTACATTCTGCACTCTCTCGTTTCCTTCTCTATAAACGGTATGCTCTGTCTGTATAACGTGCAAGAAACAATACTTTTCTCTGTATGCTAATACATGTGACAATAATAAATCAAATCAAACCTGTGTTACCTATCTGATGGTCACTCATTCCCTCTTTCCTGCTGGGTGACCACATCTATAACATGCTATTCATAAAACTCTACCTGAGAGAGCAGTTAATAAAACAAATGGCATCCTGGGCTTTATACATAGGGGCATAGAGTATAAAAACAAAGGAAATAATTGTAAATCTATATAAAACATTGGTTTGGCCTCAACTGGAGTGCCTGGTTCTGGGCAGCACCCTTCTGGAAGGATGTGAAGGCATCAGAGAAGCACAGAAAAGATCAATGACTTTCCTCAACCCAGTTGCATAGAAAGACTGGAGAAGCTGGGAAACTCTTTTTCGAGAAGAGCAAGTTGAAAGGAGACATGGTAGAGGTATTTAAAATCGTATGGATTCTGGACAAAACAGGCAGGGAGAAATTGTTCTCATTATTTGAAGGATTGAGAGTCAAAGGGCACAGATTTAAGCAAATGCCTAGAATACATTTGTGATGGAAGCAAGCTCAGTTGGGGCATTCAAAAGGGATTAGATCATTATTTGAAAAGGAAGAATGTACAGGGTTATGGGTAAAGGCATGGGAAGGCACTAGATGAATTGCTTATACAGGGGGCCAGCATGAACACAATGGGCCAAATGGCCTCCTATGCTTCTCTAACCCTTCAACAATAAATTGTTATTCTGGATTTCCCCCTGAGAGGAAATTATTTTTGCATATCTACTATATCGGATCCTTTCATAGTTTTTAATACTTTGATTTAAATCACCTAGCAATATTTTATATAGAAGGAAGTACAGTCCAAGTTGATATAACCTGCCGCCATCACTCTTTAACCCTGTAAGTCTGCACCCTATTCCCTCCAAGTTGAAACTACTTGAGGTGTGATGCCTCAAACAGCATTACTCCACACACAGTCTAACTAAGGCTCTAGAATTGGTGTATAATTTCCTTCACTTTGAACTGCATTCCTGTTGAGATAAAGACCAATCTTGTTGATTGATTTTTTGTTGCACCAGTTTACTAGCTTTTGAAACATTTGCCTTAATCTGTTTTCCCACAATTGCTTTTGTCTGCCACCATCACCTGTTGATACATGTGAACAGGTACCAATACATAGAAACCCTACAGTGCAGAAGGAGGCCATTCGGCCCATCGAGTCTGCACCGACCACAATCCCACCCAGGCCCTACCCCCACATATTTTTACCTGCTAATCCCTCTAACCTACGCATCCCAGGACTCTAAGGGACAATTTTTAACCTGGCCAATCAACCTAACCCGCACATCTTTGGACTGTGGGAGGAAACTGGAGCACCCGGAGGAAACCCACGCAGACACGAGGAGAATGTGCAAACTCCACACAGACAGTACCATCACAAGTAAATTTTAGCACCAACACTCAATTCATATGACATTAAATTGGTCTAAAAATGAATAATACTCCTTAATCTCACTTGCCCAAGAAAAAAATAATTCTTCGAGCTTTACAACCTGATGGCCTTGAAGAACATTTACCCCTCTTCATTGATCTAATGTTCTAACTTTGTAAGCTTTCTCTGCATGAACTGCTGTGTAATGTTTTCAACATCCACAGATGTTATACTCCATTCCATCAGACTGCAAACATTGGCTATTTTTGTTTCTCTTGTGCTTGTGTAACTAAGTTGTTCCTTTGGGAGGTTACGCAATTTATTAAAGTGGAGTGGAAAGTATGGCCATGTTTCAAATATCTGTGGTCTAGGACCTGAAACCACAGAACTTATGTTACTCTTTTTAGTTCCTGTACAGAAACTTCAAACTACTGTTCTGGATGAAAACATAGTACTGCTGTTTGGTTCTTGTCTCAGACCACTGAATCATAAGCAGTGTGCCTTAGTGACCATGCCTTATTTAGCAGTGTGAAGTAATCAGCATGTGTTCCTGTGCCATGTTTCAGCAAATTATGCTGCCCTGATCCATTGTAATTCAAGAAAAAATGTTGATTCCAGAAGGACCATATTATGTTACAGAATGCAAACAGAATATTATTTGATTTTTCTATTCATTAAAGTATTTTGGGGCAGTGTGATTTGAAACCAAGCAAATACACATAAGTTTTTTTTAAAAAAGGTGCCATATTGAGGATTATGTATTGGGAGCCAGACAAGCCAGCTCGTAGATTCCCAATTTATACAATGAAAATAATTTTTGAAAAGAAATTTGAGAATGGTAGGAAATGTTTGTTTCAAACCATAGCCAAAGGAGCAAGAAAAGTAGCTGGTTCTACAAGGATGAAGGGTCATCTAGATTCGAAACGTTGGCTCTATTCTCTCCCCACAGATACTGTCAGACCTGCTGAGATTTTCCAGCATTTTCTGCTTTTGTTGAGCTGGTTCTATTGACAGGACTGCTGGCAAGGATGGGAGGATATCCATATCACAACTGTCCTTGGACTTGAAACATGAAGGACAAAGTGTAGGCTTGGAGCTTGCAGCTGAAAGCTCAAAGTAGGAGTCGTGTTTGCAGTAAAAATTGCCTGTTAAGAAAGTCGACTCCAAAACAACAAATAGCACGTCCCATTAAAGGCATGGAGGATATATATAACCCCACCATTTTGTCAGGGAGAAAGGGAAGATTGAGTGGAAGGTCATTCTGTTTATTAACGTGATCATTGTAATGTAGAGCAATTCAAAGGTTTGTATCTGGACTCGCCAAATGCTAAGGTCAACATTCGAGAAGTTTTGGGAATGGCGCATGAATGAATGGTGCGGATTAACACATACTGGTTACACTGCAGACAGCTTATTAAGTTGGTGCTGCCTGTTGATTTATATGATTACCGCATGCAGCCAGTGCTACGTACCTTGATCATTCACTCCTCTCTGTCTAAGCGTTCTTGTCTTCACTCTTAATATCAATGCACACAGTACCTTGGGATACTGTATCATTAAATGTGAAGCACCTGTGGTGAACCATAGTTGGTTACCACTATGAGTGCTGAGCCGTGGATGGTCAGCACTATGGGTATTTGTAGATATGTTACTGTTGTCACTGTTGGGGTTAGGGTTGGGCTGTTCTACCTGTTGATATTGTTCTGTGGTACACTCCAGTTGGCTCCGCCTACCTGGGGAAGTATAAAGGTCACTGCACTGCCTGGTGACCCTTTAGTCTGGGATTGTATTGTATATAGTGTGCTCCATTCTTGTTAGTAATAAAAGCCTTTATTTCCCGGGTACAATCTAGCCTCCCGAGTGATTTAATCGCGCATCAATTTTATTACTAACAAAATTTTGGTAAAAAAAAAACCATGGAGCAAATGTTGAAACCCGATCGGCTTACTTTAGATCCACGTGCGGCAGGAGCGTCGAACACTTTCGACCATTGGTTGAAGTGTTTTCAAGACTACATCGATGCCTCAACAGCCATTCAAAACGACCCCGATAGACTGCGGGTCCTCCACGCGAGGGTAAGCGACACCGTATACTCATCAATCCGCGATGCCCAAGACTACAAAGGGGCAATCGAACTACTTAAGAAACTGTACAAACCGCCAAACGAGATCCATGCTCGACACCTTCTAGCCACTCGACGGCGGCAGCCCGGCGAAACGACAGGACAGTACCTGTGTGAACTTCAGCAGCTAGCCAGAGCCTGCAACTGCAAGCCAGTGTCGGCGGCCCAGTATACGAACGACTTGATCCGAGATGCGTTCGTGGCGGGAATCGGCTTGTCGTATATTCGCCTTCGGCTGCTAGAGCAAGGTAACCTACCCCTCGCTAAGACGGTAGAATTGGCTGACACTATGGAAACGGCCTCCAGAAGTCTAGAAACGTACCCCACTGACCACGTGGGAACATCGTGGCAAGTACAGCCACCGACTCAACTTTACTCAGCGGCTCTGAAAAACTGCGCGATTGGGTTTCCAACCTCGGACCTGACGATGGCAGCAGCTCCAGGAGGCCCGCGGTGTTACTTCTGTGGATTGGCGAAACACCCTCGGCAGCGATGTCCAGCCAGAACGGTATTGTGCTCCGCGTGTGGAAAGAAAGAGCATTATGCCAAAGTCTGCAGGACCAAACCACCCTCCAAGCATAGCAGCGCGGCGTGTGATTCTCCAGAGCCTGTCTCCTTGTCTCCAGCTTCTTCGAGGTCTTCCACCACGTGCGATTCCAGAGCGCCGCCATTCCTGACGAGGAAGACGCAAGACACGTGCGACCTGCAGGGGCCGCCACTTTTAGCGCCACCGACCACGTGCGATCCATGGGCGCAGCCATTTTGGTCGGCATCGACCGTAGACGACCAGCAGGGGTCATCATCATCAACCATCTCAGCTGCCTGCAGTTGCACCCAAGACCCAACGGTGGCGTCAATCATCCTGGACCAGGCCAAGCCTCACAGATTCGACAAGTCCATGATGGGCATAGAGGTAAATGGACGCCAAATTCATTGTTTGTTTGACAGCGGGAGCACGGAGAGCTTCATTCACCCTGACACCGTGAAACGGTGCGGTCTCCGAGTACGGACTGTCAGACAGACAATTTCGATGGCGTCGAGGTCCCGGTCTGTTACCGTGCTTGGGAGCTGCGTGGTCAACCTAACGGTGCGGGGCACAGTTTACGAGAATTTCAGGCTCCTCGTGTTACCGCACCTTTGCGCTCCGATACTCCTGGGACTAGACTTTATGGTCCACCTGAGGAGTGTAACCCTGCAGTACGATGGGCCACTCCCTCCACTTTCAGTGGGAGCACAGCAGCCTCCAAATTGCCCAGTGCGCTCCACGTGTAGCCTCTCGACACTCAGAATCACCCCACCATCTTTATTCGAGAATCTCGTGCCAGGCTGCAAGCCCATTGCAACCAAGAGCAGGCGTTACAACCCTGAGGATCGGATCTTTATTCGATCTGAAGTTCAGCGGCTCCTCAGGGAAGGGATCATTCAACCTAGCACTAGTCCATGGAGAGCGCAAGTCGTGGTGGTTAAAACTGGAAACAAACCCCGGATGGTCATAGACTATAGTCAGACCATTAATAGATACACGCAGCTGGATGCGTATCCTCTCCCGCGCATATCTGACATGGTCAACCAGATTGCGCAGTACCGGGTGTTCTCCACCATTGACTTGAAGTCAGCTTACCACCAGCTCCCCATTCGCCCACAGGACCGAAAATACACGGCCTTTGAGGTGGATGGTCGTCTTTACCACTTTTTAAGAGTTCCCTTTGGCGTCACGAATGGGGTCTCGGTCTTCCAGCGTGCAATGGACCGAATGGTGGACCAGAACGGGCTGCGGGCTACCTTCCCGTACCTGGATAACGTCACTATCTGTGGCCATGACCAGCAGGACCACGATGCCAACCTCCTTAGATTTTTACGCACTGCGTCTCGCCTGAATCTGACCTACAACAGGGAGAAGTGCGTATTTAGCAAGCGCCGCCTAGCAATTCTCGGATACGTGGTGGAAAACGGGGTCCTTGGCCCTGATCCAGACCGTATGCGTCCCCTCCTTGAACTTCCCCTACCCACTAGTATCAAAGCACTGAAAAGATGCTTAGGTTTCTTTTCATACTATGCACAGTGGGTTCCCAATTATGCAGACAAAGCCCGTCTGCTCATCAAGTCTACCTCCTTTCCCCTAACAACAGAGGCTCGCTTAGCCTTTGAAGGGATAAAAGCCGACATCGCGAAAGCCACGATGCACGCTGTTGATGAGTCCATCCCCTTTCAGGTGGAGAGTGATGCATCTGATTTCGCCCTGGCCGCCACACTTAACCAGGCGGGCAGGCCCGTCACCTTTTTCTCTCGCACCCTCCAAGGCCCTGAAATTCGGCACTCTGCGGTGGAAAAAGAGGCCCAGGCCATTGTGGAGGCCGTTCGGCATTGGCGCCATTACTTAGCGGGAAAACGATTCACCCTGCTCACGGACCAGCGGTCCGTGGCGTTCATGTTCAACAACACGTGACGGGGTAAGATCAAAAATGATAAAATCTTGAGGTGGAGAATCGAACTCTCCACCTACAACTATGATATCATGTACCGTCCAGGGAAGCTCAATGAGCCCTCAGACGCCCTGTCGCGTGGAACATGTGCAAGTGCGCAGGAGGATCGATTACAGGCCCTCCACAATGATCTCTGCCATCCGGGGATCACTCGGCTCTTCCATTTCGTAAAGGCCCGGAATCTACCCTACTCAGTGGATGATGTCAGGTCCATAACCCGAAGCTGCCAGGTATGTGCTGAATGCAAACCGCACTTCTACCGACCTGACAGGGCACACCTCATTAAGGCCACTCGCCCTTTTGAAAGACTGAGTGCGGACTTCAAGGGCCCCCTCCCTTCGACAGATCGGAACGTGTACTTCCTCAACGTGATTGACGAGTACTCACGATTCCCTTTTGCCATTCCCTGTTCAGATATGACCGCTGCCATGGTTATCAAAGCATTACGGGATCTTTTCACCCTGTTCGGTTACCCCAGCTATATCCACAGTGATAGGGGCTCGTCATTTATGAGTGACGACTTGAGGCAATACCTGCTCTCAAAAGGGATTGCCTCAAGTAGAACTACGAGTTACAACCCTAGGGGTAACGGACAGGTTGAACGAGAAAATGCTACAGTCTGGAAGGCTGTCTTACTGGCGTTGAGGTCTAAAGGTCTTCCAGTCTCCCGTTGGCAAGAGGTACTCTCTGATGCGCTCCATTCCATCCGCTCCCTCCTGTGTACGGCAACCAACGCTACTCCACATGAGAGGATGTTTTCCTTCCCTAGGAAGTCTTCCTCTGGGACCTCATTACCGTCTTGGTTGATGTACTCAGGACCTGTCCTCCTGCGGCGGCATGTTAGGACCCGCAAGTCCGACCCTTTGGTTGAACAGGTCCATCTCCTCCACGCCAACCCTCAATATGCCTATGTGGCATATCCTGACGGGCGAGAGGACACGGTCTCTATTAGAGATCTGGCGCCTGCAGGGGACTTGGAAACCCCAGTCGCTCCCACACCCCTAGTTAGGGACCCCCTGACCTTTATCTCCCCTCCTGACACGGCGCGGACAGTATCGGGACCACCACTTAATCCTCTTACTCCCGTGTACAGCTTGCCTGAGTCCAGGAGATTGTCGCCACCTCGTGGTCCACCTGTCCGTGAGGAACTGGAGGAGTCACTGGACACCGCCTTGGAGAGAGGGTCACCACGGTCACCAGAACCGGCATTACCGCCAGTGTTGAGGTCGCAGTGACGGTGCGGTCCTCCAATACGACTGAACTTGTGAATATATGAACAGTTGTTCTGGTTTTTTTTTGCCCCGCCGGCCTTTGTTTTAAAGGAGGGGTGAATGTGGTGAACCATAGTTGGTTACCACTATGAGTGCTGAGCCGTGGATGGTCAGCACTATGGGTGTTTGTAGATATGTTACTGTTGTCACTGTTGGGGTTAGGGTTGGGCTGTTCTACCTGTTGATATTGTTCTGTGGTACACTCCAGTTGGCTCCGCCTACCTGTAGGAGTATAAAGGTCACTGCACTGCCTGGTGACCCTTTAGTCTGGGATTGTATTGTATATAGTGTGCTCCATTCTTGTTAGTAATAAAAGCCTTTATTTCCCGGGTACAATCTAGCCTCCCGAGTGATTTAATCACGCATCAGCACCTTTATTAAATCTCTAAGTAATAGTACAGACAATGTCACTGGTTGCTGAGGACTGCTGTTTGAGCTAGGGTCCATCTTAGGTGGGCAACCCTTCAATAGAACTTCCATAATGACTTTGGAATGGCTGACCAGGCCATTCTACTGACCGCAGCAACAATATCCTTCAGGCTTGTGTCTTTATACACTTTCCTGAACCTGGCCTTTAGCTTATAAGGTAATACCTTGAACTGGATCGCCTGTTTGGCTTATTAATCCCATCGAGGACCACCCCTTTGTGGCCTTGGAGGGGATATAGCTCAGTGGTAGAGCATTAGTTTGCATATCAAGTGGTCACTGATTCAAATCTAGGTGCCCATTTAGCAATTCAACCCTTAATATCAAAGCTGCAATGTATGTATGTATCCTTCTATCTGACAAACAGTAACAATCAAAGAATGCGTATGTAGTCATATCCTGCCCTCAGCAGGGGCAGCTTCCTGAGGTGTATGCCAACAACAGGTACAATTACATTATCTTGGGGCAGGAAGAAGGCCATTCACACATTCCTGAGTGGTCATTATCTAGTTTGGTGTGTCTGGTGTCTCATTGGCCTGCTCTCTCATGTCCAAATGTGTTTGTTTAGATGAAACTGTCTCTACTTTTGAAAACTTCAGTATGAGCCTCACCTCGTAGTTCCATCTTCTTACCACCCTGAGACTCCACCACAGCCAGCTTACATTTATTATTATGAAAGAAATAAATGCTGTTAACAAATAATGCATTGGCTTACGTCAACAAGTGAACCGATAATGCGAGTGCTCGCTCACCTTAAAGGTTTCCAGCTGCTCCTCCAAGGAAATGCATTGTGGTTGTTGAAAGCAGTGGCAGGAAGTGAATTGATTTCGAGGAATTTTTTTCAAGATAGAACAACCCACAGGAGAGAGTGCACCAAGGTTTTTTGATGGTATACTAGAAGGCTTGGTGTGAGAGAATGAGATGTACTGTGCCTGTAGGATGTGGACGGCATGTTGGCACAGTGGTTAGCACTGCTGCCTCACAATGCCAGGAACCCTGGGGTTGATTCTGGCCTTGGGTGACTGTGTGGAATTTGCACGTTCTCCCCATGTCTGTGTGGGTTTTCTCCGCATGCTCCAGTTTCCTCCCACAATTCAAAGCTGTACAGTTTAGGTGGATTGGCCTTGCTGAATTGCCCCTTGGTGTTCACTAATGTATAGGTTGGGTCGATTGTCCATGGTGGATGCATGGGTGTGTGAGGGAGGGGTGACCTTGGGTGAGATGGTCTTTTGGAGAGTTGGCGCAGACTTGTAGGGCCGAATGTCCTTCCTCTGTAGTTAGCTAAAAGTGCTAAAATGTTTAATTGAAATACAGATACAAAGATTAAAATGTCCATCTCTAATTGCCTTTGAGGAGGTGACCTCCTTTAAGACACTCCTTAAAATCCACCTCACCTGTCCTAATATTTTCTTTTATTCAATTACGGAATGTGGGCATCGCTGGCTGGGCCATTTATTGCCATCCCTAATTGCCCCTTGAGAAGTGGTGGTGAGATGCCTTCTTGAACTGCTGCTGTCCATGTAGTGTAGGTACACACACAGTGCTATTAGGGAGGGAGTTCCAGTGACAGTAAAGGATGGCATGTTACTTGAGGGCAATTTGCAGATGGTGGTGTTCCTATGCAGCTGCTGTACTTGTCCTAGGTGGTAGAGGTCGTGGGTTTAAAAGGTGCTGTTGAAGGAGTCTTGGTGAGTTGCTGCAGTACATCTGGTAGATGATACACACTGCTGCCCCTGTGCCTCAGTGGTGGAGGGAGTGAATGTTGAAGTTGGTGAATGGGGTGCCAATTAAGTGGGCTGCCTTGTCCTGGGTGGTGTCAAGCTCCTTGAGTGTTGTTGAAGCTGTACTGATCCAGGTAAGTGGAAGGTATTCCATCACACTCCTGACTTGTGACTTATAAATGGCGGACAGGCTTTGGGGAGTCAGGAAGTGAGTTAGTCACCTCAGAATCCCAAGAATTCTAACCTTCAGCCGCTGATATCATAAATAATCGAATTGGCTGAAGACTGGCACTATGACGCTGGGGAGCTCAGGAGTAGACCAAGATTAATTTATTCACTTTGTCCTTCAGGCTGAAAATGGTTGCAAATGCTTTAGCATTCACTTTTGCACTTGCGTGCTGAGCTCACCCATCATTTAGGATGGGGACAAGAACAGAAAATACTGGAAAATCTCAGTGAGGCTGACAGCATTTGTGCAGAGAGAATAGAGCCAACAATTCGAGTTTGGAAGAAGGGCCTGCGGTCTGTAAAAACTCTCTTGCTTGCTCCATTTGCTTATCTGGCTAGAGGGAATGCTATCAAGCTTCTCTTGTGGACAGAGATATGCAGCACTCTACTGGAAATTGCAAATTGCTTATTTCTCCAACAGCAGCCTGAAAGATGGCAGTTTTTTTCTGCTGTGAGTGGTCTCTTCACTCCCAGTCATGCCCAATTTCAAGAGGAAGCCCTATTAACCCATGTAAGTCTGGAAGCAACTCATTTTAGCACAAAATTTTACAAGACAAAAAATAAACTGCAAGACCAACCAAACTAGCCCCTATAGAGTACTTCAACTGCAGCTAAATATGAGAAATCTCCAAAAACGTGTAAACCTGCACCAATAATCATAAGAAACAATCTGGAAACTCACTTGTAAGTACTTCAAGGTCGTTTTAAATAGCGCCGGAGCTACTTATACTGTTTAATGTCATAATCAGCTGTGCAAGGTTAAGATAGAGGATTGGCTGGAGTGGGAAGTTTCAACATGGCAGTGGTGGCATCATGTCAGCTTTGCACACTGATTTACATCATCATTCCCCTGCTCCGCATGCTGCTGCTAATGGTGGTTAAGTGGTGTCCTGTACACTTGTTTTTGAAAATGCATGTGCACATCTCAGACTCCATCTTTGAATCTTGGCTGTGTAATGCCCAGGAGCAGGCAGTACATGATCTAATTTAACTCCATCTTTAGCTTGAATTATAAGTGGGTCTCATCATTACACTGTGGGTTTATGTTAAGTTTATTTATTGGTGTCACAAGGCTTACATTAACACTGCAATGAAGTTACTGTGAAAATCCCCGAGTCACCACACTCTGGCACACTGAGGGAGAAGTTAGCATGGCAAATGCACCTGACTTGCATGTTTTTTTTGGACGTTGGGAAGAAACCCACACAGACACGGGGAGAATGTGCAGACTCCGCACAGACAGTGACCCAAGCCGGGAATCGGACACAGGTCCCTGGTGCTGTGAAGCAGCAGTGCTAACCATTGTGCCACCATATGGTATCTCATAGTTAAATTGGTGGTACATTGGAGTGGAACAGTTCATGCCTTTTATATGCAGAGGTCCAAGTGCGAAACCAAGAGTACCTGACCTAAGCACTTATTCCCTCTCTAATGCTTGTTCCCCTCATTGGCAAATGGAGCCATCTGTTTTTATATCAATTTTCTTTATGTTTTCTTTCGTTCTGTTGGAAATATTATTTATCTAAATACTGTTGTACAGATCACAATGAACATTTCTAGTTAGAAGCAGATTAAAGAGACGTCGGTTTTTCTTCTGAGACAGATATGGGTCTGAGGTAAATTGGGGACACGGGTCTTTGCCCTTTGCTTCTTCAAGATTTTCCATTGCATTTGATGTTAAAGATACACGAGAGTGCCTATATGAGATTTAAGATCAGGAAACTTTATGCACCAACATCTAATGTTCTATTACTATATTCATGGTGCTCTATTTTTATCCAGGTTTAAATTAGGCCATTTGAAATAAGCAAGTTAATGGTTGTATGAAATTGCACGCACAGGAAGGGAGCATGAATGCAGATTAAATATTCACACAGACCTTCACCAATCAGAATATCCACCCTATTAAACTACACTCAAGGGGTAGATGCAGAGCACTATAAGGCAAATAATGAAAGTGGGACTAGTAAACACATCTTCAAACTGGTGAAAGGCAAATTAAGGACAGTGCTGTAGTTGATCACACAAAGAGGGATTTATGCCAGGATAATAAAGGTGAAAGAGTTAGTCATTTGGGAGGCGAGTGGGTACAATGGACTGCATGTATTTCATGGGTATCTGTCATTATAATGGAACCATTAATCCTTTCATCTTAAATAGGTGACTATTTCCATCAAAATATTGGACACTGAAACTCGATGCAAATGTGTTAAGTGTTTGCGTGATCGCACTACACTGTGAATGATTTTGTCTAGGTTATTGTGGATGGATAGGTTAAGATGGTACAAATGGCCTTCTCCACCTAACTTTTCTCATCATACAATGATATAAATAATTTCAAAACACATAATTACTTTCTTGACCTTGGTATCATTGTGATTAAAACTCTCTCTCTCTTACTCCTAAAAATAAAGTTTTGAAAAAAATGTCAAGATGACACTATTCTGTTAACAAGAATTGGAATTCACATCCTTTCCTCCCCCTTGGCTCTTTCTCTCTTGAGGAATGGTTATCATAAAGAATGCACTAAATTATTTACACTAGCACAACTTGACATACTGTTGTGTTATGTATAATTGATGGTCGTACTTTTTCATGTTATGGAAAATATGGGGCCTTCGTTGATCTTTATACTTCATAAATCAAAATCAAGTATCGCTGACACTTTTTGAGCTTCTTTTTATCGGTATTAAAAAGATGTAAAAGACCTATAAATGCAACTAATTCAACTTCTATAGTATATTTAATAGACCTTCAGCAATGTGGATTATAAATAATCACTATTCGATTAAAGCTAAAATTTCAGATGTTTAAAAATGGGGTTGATTTTTACTCCCTTCACCTGACGGATGTGACTTATGTCAAAGGGTCATTATGTCTGTAATGTATATCAGTGTCACTTAATGCCCCATTCCCATTGTAAACATACTGGCTGCCATGTAACTTCAGGTGGTTGAGGCAGGTGGGCATACATACTGGAATCCTGTAATGCTTTTAGGAACCTTACTCAATTTTAACTGGGTAGGTCCGATGTTGCATCCTGCACCCAATCTGTTGACTCAGCAACACACTTACTGCAAGCTAAAGGGGTGGTTTGTTAAAAAGGGGTTCCTTTTACGGCACCAGTTCTGAGACTGGAAGGAGCTGTGCCAATCGGATATGCTCCACCTAAACCAGGATGGGACCTGTATCCTAACGGAAAAGGTAAATAGAAAAATGGCAAAAGGCTTTAAACTAGCAGCATAAGGGAAAGGATCTGAAAGAAATGTAAGCAAATGTAAAGAAAGGAGAATGTAGGAAAGAATCAAGTAAGGGAGGATGTTGACGGCAAAGGAACAAGAGTTATAGATGAGGAGTCTAAAAAGATGTTTAAGCATAAAACGAATGTGTGTACAGCAATGCAGAGTGTTCATAATAAAATGGCAGTTGGAAGTAATCATGCATTAGGAAGAACCAAACATAGTAGGGATTACTGAGACGTGGCTATCGAAAAATCAGGACTGGGAATTAATCATTCCGGGATAGGATATAATATCTTTGGAAAAATGGAGAAGGAAAATGGGAAGGTGAAGTACATGTACTTGTTAGGGATAACACAATGGCAGTAGAATAAAGGAATGCAGCTATCAGCAAGATGCAGATTCTTCTTAGGTAGTCCCTCAGGTCTGAGGATGACTTGTTCCCACTCTGGTTCAATGGGTTCTGGGGTGGCTGATAAGTCAAATGAATGATCTCTGCAGACTCTGCCACATGTGGGGCAGGTGGTGCTTGAAGGGTTGGAATATTTGGAGGTTTATTCACTCCTTCCATTTCCTTGACTTAGCCTTTGCATGTCCCCAACAAATTCTCTCCATGTGTTCAGTGCCATCACAAAGAAATCTTCTCTTTTTTTGTAAGTCACAAGACAAGGACTCCTGTGAGTCTACAGAGATGTTTCACCTCTTCAGGGATGTTTTCATGGCATCCCCAAAGCTGTCCATCTGGGAGTATCCTGTAGTGGCTGGGTTCTAAGTATAGCAATTGCTTTGAGAGTTTGGTGTCAGGCATGCAAACTACTTTTCCCACCCAAGTAAGGGTGGCTTTGAGTGTTTGTGCCAATACAATGCTGGGCAAGTTGGCTTGAGAGAGGACGCTGCTGTGGGACTGCCTTTTTTGTCAACAGATTTGGAGAATCTTGTGAAGGTGCCACTGATGGTATTTCTTTACTGCTGTAGGTTGTCCAAGTCTCTAAAACATATAGGAGTGTGGGGTTCACTGCTGCCCTAGTCTCTGATTTGTGGTCCTATTCCTCAGTTGGCCAAAGACTGAGCTGGCATATCGAAGGCAATAATGAATTTTATCATCTATGTCTGCCTTTGTTAAGAGGAGGCTCTCAAGATACAGTCAATGGTCTACATTTTCCGGCATCTTGCGATTGATCGTAATTGACCGAGTGGCGGCGGGGAGTGGGGGGTGAGTGAGCTGGTTGTCAGGTTTCCAGGTATTTCAAGAAAGGCCCATTTTCTCATGCTTCAGAAAAGGAGTCAACTGGAGTATAGTTTCTGAGTGAGCATGCACACAAGATTCAGCTGCATACCGAGGTTCTATAACTGAGGTTGGAGTGGTTTTGGACTGAAGGCAGCATAGATTGACCAGTTTCCTTTATGGTCTGCAGATTATCTCCATGCTTGTGGGTAATTTGCTGCAGGTGAGGTGTTGTATTGCAACAAAAAAAAGAAGAGTTGTTTAATCCCAGTCTTCCGTTGGGGAGGATCACAACTTGCATATCATCATGGAATAGGCACAGGATGATATCAAATTTCTGAGGGCAGCCAAATTTGAGGAGAATACTCCATAAACCTTAACGGTTGACAGAATGAAAGTTTTGTTGGGTCAAAAAGACCATGTACAGTGGTTGGTGCTGTTTCTTGCACCTTTGTTGAATTTACCATGAGGTGAAGATCATGCCTGTGGTGCCTTTCGATGGGTGAAAGCTGCACTGTGACTCTAGAACAAGTTCCTCAGCCACTTGGAGGAGGCATTTGAGGAAGATCCTTGCAAAGATCTTTTTAGCCCACAACAGGGGGACCTCTTTGTGGTTACTGCAATCAGTCTTGTTTCTCTTTTCGAATATAGTCACGATCTGTGTCCCTGAGATCACTTGGCATGCGCTCTTCTTACCAGATGAGGGATATGTGCCATGACAAGTATTGAACGACTGCTAGACTTTATCTGCATCACCATCTCCATCAGCCCGGCCCCCAAACAGCGGAGGCAATAGAAGGAATGTCACAAGAAAATTAACATTGAAGGTCTCAAAGATACACCCAGATGGCCCTTTGCAATCAGTACCTCATCTCACCTTTTAATCTCCAGCTGCCAGGAGTTACAGTGTGCCTGGTTGAATCTAAAGTCCACAATAACATGCAGCTATGAAGAGGTCCTTGATCTCTTCTATCAGAAAATATCATGATTGGTTCAACAAAAATGACCAAGATTCAGGACCTAATTGAGCATGGCATAAAACTTTCATTGACTGGAACCTTCACCATGGCTCAAGAGAAAAGCAGCAGTCCTACAGGGGTTGTAGGCAGTGGTACAGCATCACCCCTGTGACATAAAGAACAAATGATGGATAGCAAAGAGCTTGGGGGATCCAACAACTCATAGACACTAACAACATGCATGGTTTCTTCAGTGCTGTCAAGAGGATCAACACTGACAGCCTGACATGGGGGGGAGCTCATCAAAGACAAGGAGCCAGTTGGTGCTTGCTGGAGAGGACATTTTGAAGAACAGTTCTATTCTGGAATGGTCACATTACTAAAGTCTAATATTCAGTTAGAATCTATATGAACCTGATTCAATTAAACAAGTCATGAGAACGCGAGGTCCATCTGATGGCATCAGTGAATGAAAATCTCACTAAATTAGCAAAAAACAGCCTCTCCACAAAATTGGATGCTAAAAGCACCTTTTGCAAGTTAACTCTAGACAAGGATTCCAGATTGTTAATTATTTTTATCACCCCATGTAGTTGCTATTGTTCTAACCGGTTACCATTTGAAATTGCTTCTACACCTGAGCTCTTCCAAAGGACAATATCTCAGACCTTGGAAGCCATGGAAAGTGTAATATGCCAAATGGATGGCATTCTTGAACACAGTTCATCAAGAGAACAGCACGACCGCCAAGTGAAAGCTGGGCTCAAAGTCCGTCAAGAAGCCGGCTTTACATTAAATGACAAATGTGAATTTTCAAAACCTATGATAAAATTTAAAGACACATTATGCAAGCTTCAAGAACTATGGCTGACGCACATAAAAACCAAAGTCATTAGAGAGTTCCCACAGCTTAGAAACAAAGATTTCTTGGGGTGGTCAATCAAATAGGCAAACTCCTTCCAAACTTGGTGGAAGTCAATGAGTTGTTATAAAAGCTGTTCAGACAAGGTCAACAGTGGTACTGGAATGTGGACCAGCTAATGCTTTTGGCAAGATCGAAAGTCTCCTACTTTCACCGTATATTCTCATACATTATGATCCGTAATTGGTAGCAGCTAACACACCATCCACGGGCTTGGATGCACTGTTGTTTCAAGTTTTAAAAAAGTCAAAGAAGCCCAGTTTATTACACCTCAAAATCTCTCACTGACACAAAGAGATATGCACCATTGAGAAAGAAGCATTCCCAGCCACATGGGCCTGTGAAAAGTTCTCTTGTATCATGGAATTAAATTTAAAAAATGAAACCAACCACAAACCTTTGATTACTCTTAATCTAAAGAAACTTGCAAAAATGTCACCTGGAATTCAACATTTTAGACTGAGACTTGAGATACAATTCAGTTACTGAGTATGTTCCAGGGAGGTACCAGAAAACAACAGGTGCATTGTCAAGAATACGAGTGGAAGGAGTCCAACTGGAAAATTTTAATTTTATTATGCAGAAGTGGAAGCGTATACTTTGCTCATTACTAAACACTTACCTGCCACTGAGAAGAAATTACAAGAAATTAAACAAGCACAACAGAAAGGTGATTTGTGCATCCAAATAAAGAGTATTGCTAGAACAGGTGGCCAGATTAACTCCTAACAACCCAGTACTTCACCAATTGTTTGAACAGAGAAAACATCTCACAAACATCGACGCATTCTTAGTTTTTGACAACAAATTAGTCATCCCTAAAACACTTCGACTCGACATTCTCCAGAAAATCGATCAATGTCACTTGGGAATAGTGAAATGCTGAGCAAGAGCCCAGCAGTCAGTCTGGTGGCCTGGCATCAGTCACTGCATTGAAGAGTTACGCATGAATTGCCTTCCATTGCAGTGACTAGGAAATGATATATAGAATGTGACAGGAAAGGAAAAAGAATACAAATTGAAAAGTCAATTAGCAGTCAAGGCTAAAAGTTACAAAAATAACAAAAATACAGAACAGTATCTAAATGCACATAGCATTCGAAACAAAACAGATTAACTGATGATGCAAATAGAAATAAATAGTTATGATCGGATAGTCATTAGAGAGACAAGGCTGCTCATTGACATAGATTGGGACCTGAATATTGATGGGTGAGATCGAAACATTTTAATTGGTAATGGAATCAGTGGTTGTGGGGATAAGGCAACCAAATGGTGTTGGGGATTATCAGGTCAATCTCATTGAATGGCAGACTCGATAAGCTGAATGACCTACTTTTGCTCCTACATCTTATGGTCTTATACTTATGGTCTCATGGATATGTGACTTTAAGGAAGGACAGAATGCTTGAAAAAGGTGGAGGGTTGGCTCTGTTAATTAATGATGCTATTAGCACATTAGAGAGGGATGACCTAACCTCAGGAAACCAGCATGTGCAAGTGGTGTGGATTGAAATGAGAGATAATAAAGACAAGAAGTCACTTGTGGGAGAGCTGTACAGGCCCCTTCATTGTAACTACATGGTATGACAGAGTATAAAGGGAGAAATAATGGGAGTTTGTCAGAAAGGTACTGCGATAATAATGAGGAATTTTAATCCACATATAGACTGAAAGAAATCAGATGAGCAAATTCAGCCTAGTTAAGGAGTTCAAAGAATGTTTTCAGATCAGCAGATTGAGCCGAATACAAAGAACAGCAAAGAATAACAAAAATAAAAAATTAGCGCATGAGCGAAAGCTAGGAATATAAAAATAGATACTAAGCTTTTCTATAGATACTTAAATAAGAAAAGAGTTAACAATCTGAGCATTGATCCTATGGAAAGTGGGTCTGAGGATTTAATAATGGATAACGAAAGATGAATTGAATAGATATCTTGCATCAAACCTTAAGATAAAGCATACAAGTAATATCACAGAAATAACCGGAAATCTGGAATTAGAAGGGAGGGTGGAATTCAGGACAATTACAATCATCAGGGAAGTGATACTTGGCAAATTGTTGGAGATGCAGGCTGACAAATCCCCAGGTCCTGATGGATTTCGTCCTAGGGTCTTAAAAGAAGTGATCAGCAAGATACTTGATGTGATGGTTTTAATTTCCCAAAATTCCCTGGATTTGGAGAAGGTTCCATTGGATTGGAAAATAGCAAATGTAACTCCTTTATTCAAAAAGGGAAGGAGACAGAAAGCAGGAAACTACAGGCCAGTTAGCTTAACACCTGTCATAGGGAAAATATTGAAAGCTATTATTAAAATGTTATGGTAGGGCACTTAGAAAAATTCAAGGCAGTTAGGCAGAGTCAACATAGTTTTGTGAAAGGGAAATCATGTTTAAAAAATGTATTTAAATTATTTGAAGAAGTCACATGTGCTGTGAATAAAGGGGAGCTGGTGGATATACTGTACTTAGATTTCCAAAGGCATTTGATAAGGTTCTACATCAAAGATTATTGCAGAAAATAATAGATTGAAGGGATTGAAGATATGGTTGCTAAATTTGCTGATGATACAAGGATAAGTAGGAAAGTAAGTTGTGAAGTGGACATGAAGATATAAAGGGACATAGGTAGGTTAAGTGAGTGGGCAAAGGGCTGGCCAATGGAGTAAAATGTGGGAAAATGTGAAATTATCCATCTTGGCAAGAAAAATAAAAAGGAAGCATATTTGCTCAACGAGTTCTGAGATTCAGAGAGATCTGGGTGTTCGAATGCATGGATCACAAAAGGCTAGTATGCAGACATAGCAAGTAATTAATTAGGAAACCTTATAGAATTTTATCAATCATTGCAATGGGAATTGAATATACAATAGGGAGGACACTGGTGAGACCACATCTGGAGTATTGTGTACAGTATCAGTCTCCTTATCTAAGGATGTAAGTGCATTAAAAGCAGTTCAGAGAAGCTTTACTAAACTAATACCAGTCACAGTGGTTGTCTTATGAGGAAAGATTGGACAGGCTTGGCTTGTGGCCAATGGAGTTTAGAAGAGAAATAGGCAACTTGATTGAAACATTCAAGATGCTGATGGCCTTGACAGGGTGGATGTGGAGCGGATGTTTCCTCCTGTGGGAGAATCTGGAAGTAGGGGTCACTATTTATAAATAAGTGGTTGCCCATTTGAGACAGAAATGAGAAGATTGTTTTTTTCTGAGGGTCATGAATTTTTGGAATTCTTTTCCTCAAAAGGCAGTGGAAGAAGAGTCTTTGAATGTTTTCAAGGCAGAGGTAAGTAGCATCTTGATAAACATAGAAACATCGAGCAGGAGTAAGTCATTTGGCCCTTCAAGTCTGCTCCACCATTCAATATGATCATGGCTGATCCTCTACCTCAGTGCTATATTCCCACTTTCTCCCCATTAAAATCGAAAAAAAATCTATCTCTTTCTTGAATATATTCAGTGACTTGGCCTCCATAGCCTTCTGTGTTAGAGAATTCCACAGGTTCTCCACCCTTTGAGTGAAGATATCTTTCCTTATCTCAGTCCTAAATGGATTACACTGTATCTGGAGACTGTGTCCCCTGGTTCTAATCAGGGAAAACCTCCTCCCTGCATCTAGTCTGTCCAGCCTGGTTAGAATTTTATATATTTCAATCAGATCTCCTTTGATCCTTCTTGTAGCAGGGGATACAGAAATCCCTGCTTTAGGGACTATTAAAACAAGTAGATTAGTTTAAAATGGGGACCACAGTGTGCCTTATATATCAAAGGTATCACAATGTGCTTCACATATATCATACATAGATATTGTCTGTAAAAGCACATTATATAATCATTTTTGAACAAGTATTAATAGATTTAAACTGTATTTTTGTATTTTCTTGTGAGCTCTGGCCTACAAGCAATTCACCCCTTAGCATTATGGGAAATAAGTTTAATTAGACAGACCACATTCTTTTGGAACAATGAGTATAGAGCGTGTACTCTATTATCGGGGCAGTCAACTACAAGCAACCAAGGTTATTGAAATGAATAAAAGGATTCAGCTTCAGTAATGAATAACTGTAACTCAACCCCACTGATAAAAGGAGAGAAAACAGACCAGAGAAGATGACTCATTTCTGGTTCCCAGGACTGCAGGTATTAGGGGCGACCCTTGAACCTACAAGATTTGCAGAGGTAAGGTTACTAGGCAATGAGGGGAAGACCTTCTGGGTTCGGTTGACTAATTACGAGACAGAGTACAGGAATGCCTACAAGACCCCTCAATGGGACGCCCCAAGAAATTCCCCTGACACTTCTAAATTCCAGTCAATACAGGTGCAGTTGAATCAATCTCTCGTAGGAGGTGAAAAATTAGTGGCATTAAGCAGGAGGTTACAGTCAGATCAACCATGATGTTATTGAATGGCAGGGCAGGCTCGAGAGGCCAAGTGTCCCTTTACTGCTGACCTGTCTATTTGCATGTTTGTAGATTTGTACATTTATATGTTTGAATAGCCAACAACAGAGTGAACTTTTGGTACTTTTCACTTTTCCTTCGAAGTCATGGTGGTGCCTGCGAATGGATTTATTTGAGTTTAAAGGCAAAGTTTTCATCATTGACTTTGCATACTACTCCAGGTGGTTTGTAGTGATTAGACTTCATAACACCACGGCAGACGCAGTCATTACATCACTAAAAATAATCTCCGCCACACAAGGTATCCTGGATGTTGTGGTGTCAGACAACAGTCCTCATTGATTTATCAGCCGTTCAATAAATTTACGCAGGCATATGGTTTCATGCATGTGGCTGGTATGTCTAAATATCTTCAGCTGAACGGAGAAGCAGAAAGAGAAGTTCAAACAATCAAGGAATTGAATGAAAAAGAACAAAGATATTAACTTGACCTTTCTCAACTACAGAACCTCACCGTTAAAGAAATCTGTTCTCACCATCAGAACTATTGGTGGAACGATGGCTGCAAACATAACTTACAAACACAACAACCTAACATTACCTCCAATGATCATGAGAACGTTAGCAAGTGTGAGGGGCAACAAAGAGACAGTCAAATTCGTAATTTCAACATCAGGCACAAAACACTAGACTTGAAAGTACGACGGACCGGGGAGAAAGTGTGGATACAAGATCAACAGCAAGAAGGCATTGTAATAGAAAGATCTCCACAGGCAAGATCTTATAGAATTGGGACAGGCCAGGGAAATATCAGGAGGAACTGAAAAGCCTTGATATCATCGGGAAGGAAACCAATAAAACCTTGGACATATTATTTACATCTGGATGGAGAAAAAGAACCTGAAGCGAATAGAACTCCACTTCCACCCAAGTGGAAGATTGATCGAATGATGAGAGAGTACAGTTCACCCTCAACTTTGAAACAAAATGAGGATGAGATCAGAAGATTGGTCGAGGCACCACAGAGACTAATCTGTGTGGTCTGAGACTTCATGGGGAGATGTAGGAGGATGTATATAGTTAGGATAAAGTTTTGGGGGAAGATGTAGAGTTAACGTCAGGAGCATCTATTATAACTATTGATGTAACTATGATGCAATGTCACAGGGCTTAGAGACTGAGGCCAGAATTCTCTGATGTCGAACGCTCCCACTGTCAGTGAGAGTGGAGAATTTGGTGCTCAGCCAAATCGCCATTCACTGCAGCAGCACCGGAGAATCCGAGCCAGGGACGAGGTTGGAGAATCCCGGCCTGAGATCTGGTGGGAAGCATAAATACAACCTTGTGTAGAGTACTGAGATTTACATAGTTTTGTAAATAAACAAAAATGCGTTTTATATCTATGGTAGCATTCTTAGGGTAAAAGGCAAGCCCTAAAAAAAACCCATCTAACCCAGAACCCAAGACAAAACATCATCTTCTAAATCAGTGACATACTGACAATCCAAACTCGGGAGTTGAAAGAAGATGTAAAGTTATCCTTTGAACTTGTCACTAAAATTGCAACGACTTGTAACAACAACCCTTACTGTGAGGGTCTGGCTGCAGAATCCCTGGAGGTAGCCACACTCTACGAGGTAGATTGCAGACTGGTGATGCTGTGTGAGATGACACCAGACAAATTGGAAGAAGACGCCTTTTTTTCAGCTATGGTGATGAAACTCCTTGACAGACATTCCAATGCCCCAGCATAGCTGACTCCATTGGCTTTCTTTTCAAGACCAGATTCATAGAATCCTACAGTGCAGAAAGAGGCCATTCGGCCCATTGAGTCTGCACCAACCACAATCTCACCCAGGCCCTATCCACATATCCCTACATATTTACCCACAAACCCCTCTAACCTATGCATCCTGGGACACTAAGGGGCAATTTAGAATGGGCAATCAACCTAGCCCGCACAACTTTGGACTATGGGAGGAAACCGGAGCACCCGGAGGAAACCCACGCAGACACGGGGAGAATGTGCAAACTTCACACAGACAGCGACCCGAGCCCGGATTCGAACCCAGGTCCCTGGAGCTGTGAAGCAGCACTGTTAACCACTGTGCTACCATGCCGCCCCTGACTATCCACTCTTCTGACTATCTTCTGACTATCCACTCTGCCCATGCCTCTCATAATCTTGTAGACTTCTATCAGTTCTATCAGATTCCTAAAGTCTGCATCTCTATCCTTCTTGGTAGAATTGGGAGAGGATGTCATCCTTCAAGAAACCATCTCCTGGGTTGTCCCTGCCACCAGTTGTTCCCCTTGTTGATTTATGTTGGGTGCCACAGCATGTGCAGGCCCCTGTAATTCACTATCAACACCACTGGGGGTGTCAGTAGTGATGCATGGAAAAGATGCATTGTCTTTCAAGGAACAAAGAACAAAGAAAATTACAGCACAGGAAAAGGCCCTTTGGCCCTCCAAGCCTGCACCGACCATGCTGCCCGACTTAACTAAAACCCCCTACCCTTCCAGGGACCATATCCCTTTATTCCCATCCTATTCATGTACTTGTCAAGATGCCCCTTAAAAGTCACTACCGTATCCGCTTCCACTACCTCCCCCGGCAACGAGTTCCAGGCATCCACTACACTCTGTGTAAAAAATCTGCCTCGTACATCTCCTTTAAACCTTGTCCCTCTCACCTTAAACCTATGCCCCCTAGTAATTGACTCTTCCACCCTGGGAAAAAGCTTCTGACTATCCACTCTGTCCATGCCTCTCATAATCTTGTAGACTTCTATCAGGTCTCCCCTCAACCTCCGTTGCTCCAGTGAGAACAAACCAAGTTTCCCCAACCTCTCCTCATAGCTAATGCCCTCTATACTAGGCAACATCCTGGTAAATCTTTTCTGTACCATCTCCAAAGCCTCCACATCCTTCTGGTAGTGAGGCGACCAGATTTGAACACTATTTTCCCTCAGGAATCTTACAGAGAATGAAAGGAAAATGGAGAAAGGGATGAAAGTTAGCTTAGCTGGATGTGTATTTTCCTAATGCACACGATGGGGTACAAATAATGGTAATAACCATTGTTCAGACAAACCCCAGCCTTAAAATGTCCAGTTTGCACAGCTTTGGAGAGTCCAGCATTCCATTGTAACTTTGAGATTATCACCATGTTGGGTGTTCTTCTGATGTGGAGATGCTGGCGTTGGACTGGGGTGAACACAGTAAGAAGTTTAACAACACCAGGTTAAAGTCCAGGTTAAAGTCTTGCTCTTCTCCCATATTGTACACTATCTTCTCTGAAAGGAAGAGAAGAGAATTAGTGAGTCTTCCCTGTAATGAAAAGTGCACATAGCTTTAAAGTTTAAATTTTATTTATTACTGTTGATGGGACTTCTGCGAATGCAGATACTGAGAGAGAGAAATGCAATGCAAACAAGATGGTGAAGTGTTGAATGGAAAGTGAGTGGCTGGAATGTGAAATGGACCAGGAATTCCTGGTTTTGCAAATGCTACCATATCGCAAACCATCACGCAAACCAGCCTCCCATCCATTGACTCTGTCTACACTTCCCGCTGCCTCGGCAAAGCAGCCGGCATAATTAAGGACTCCACGCACCCCGGACATTCTCTCTTCCACCTTCTTCCATCAGGCAAAAGATACAAAAGTCTGAGGTCACGTACCAACTGACTCAAGAACAGCTTCCTCCCTGTTGCCATCAGACTTTTGAATGGACCTACCTTGCATTAAGTTGATCTTTCTCTACATCTTAGCTATGACTGTAACACTACATTCTGCACTCTCTTGTTTCCTTCTCTATGAACGGTATGCTTTGTCTTTATAGCGCGCAAGAAACAATGCTTTTCACTGTATGTTAATATATGTGACAATCAATCAAATCAAAAATCAAAATATCAGAACAAAATGCTGCTTGTGGCTGTTGTGAAGAATGTAGGAACATAGAACTAGGAGCAGGAGTGGGCAATTCAGCCCTTTGTGCCTGCTCCGCCATTCAATACGATCATGGTTGATTTCACTTAAGCCTCAACTCCACTTTCTGTCCGTTCTCCATAACCCTTCAACCCATTACTAATAAAAAATCTATCACCTCCTTAAATTTACTCACTGTCCCACATCTGGTGCACTCTGGGGTAGTGAATTCCACAGATTCACAAGCCTTTAAGGGAAGTAGTTTGTCCTCATCTATGTTTTAAATCTGCTACCCCTTATCCTAAAACTACAACCTCTTGTTCTAGATTGCCCCACAAGAGGAAACAAGGAAGGCAGTGATGGGCGTGCATCTGCATTGAAGGTTAAATGTGGTATTGTGTTTGCATGTGATAGATAATGATGTGGTTGAGAGAATTTGGGGTGGTGAGAGATGAAGGGGCAAGATTGAGCAAGATGGAGAAAGAAAGAGACAAATTCACCATTGCTGCCTTTCTGAGGATAACATTGAAATGTTCCCTACACTGGATCCAGGATCAGGAGATAATGCTTCTGGACCATACGGCCTCAGTTACCTCTCTCCAAGCTTGCTGCATGTCAAATATGTGTCATGCATGTGGTCATTGCAGGATGGGCATGTCACACACACCATATTCGTTACATGGCCTGTAGTCATCCAGGACATTCACCTTAAACTGGAGTCAGATTGTTGCATAAGAAAATAGGAACATAAGAACATAAGAAATAAGAACAGGAGCAGGCCATCTAGCCTCTCAAGCCTGCTCCGCCATTCAATAAGATCATGGCTGATCTGATAGTGGGTTCAGTTCCACTTACCCGCCCGCTCCCCATAATCCTTAATTCCCTTAATGGTTAAAAATCTATCTATCTGTGACTTAAACACATTTAACGAGGTAGCCTCTACTGCTTCGTTGCGCAGAGAATTCCAAAGATTCACTACCCTCTGGGAGAAGAAGTTCCTCCTCAACTCTGTTCTAAATTGACTCCCCCGAATTTTGAGGCTATGCCCCCTAGTTCTTGTTTCCATTGTAAGTGGAAATAACCTTGCTGCTTCTACCCTGTCTAGCCCCTTCATTATCTTATATGTCTCTATAAGATCTCCCCTCAACCTTCTAAACTCCAATGAGTACAGGCCCAGTCTACTCAATCTCTCCTCATAAGCTAACCCCCTCATCTCCGGAATCAACCTGGTGAACCTTCTCAGTACCCCCTCCAAAGCTAATATATCCTTTCTTAAATAAGGGGACCAAAATTGTACACAGTACTCTCGGTGCGGCCTCACCAGTACCCTGTACAGTTGCAGCATGACCTCCCTGCTTTTATACTCCATCCCTCTCGCGATAAAGGCCAACATTCCATTTGCCTTCTTGATTTCCTGCTGCACCTGCAAACTGAGTTTTTGTGATTCATGCACAAGGACCCCCAGGTACAGTAGCACAGTAGCATGTTGTAATTTTTCACCGTTTAAATAATAGTCCATTTTACTATTATTCCTTCCAAAGTGGATAACCTCACACTTACCAACATTATACTCCATCTGCCAGATCCTTGCCCACTCACTTAGCCTATCCAAATCTCTCTGCAGACTCTCTGTGCCCTCCACGCAATTTGCTTTCCCACTCATCTTTGTGTCATCTTTGTTACCCTACACTCGGTCCCCTCCTCCAGAGGCCCCAGCACCGATCCCTGCGGCACGCCACTAGTCACTGATTGCCAACTGGAAAAGCACCCATTTATTCCGACTCTCTGCTTTCTGTTAGATAGCCAATCCTCAATCCACGCTAACACTTTACCCCCAACTCCGTGTACCTTTATCTTATGCAGCAACCTTTTGTGAGGCACCTTATCGAATGACTTCTGGAAATCTAAATACACCACATCCACCGGTTCCCCTCTGTCAACCGCACTCGTTATATCCTCAAAAAATTCCAGTAAATTAGTCAAACATGACTTTCCCTTCATGAATCCTTGCTGCGTCTGCTTGATTGAACCATTCTTTTCCAGGTGTCCTGCTATTTCTTCCTTAATGATAGATTCCAGCATTTTCCCAACTATGGATGTTAAGCTAATTGGCCTGTAGTTACCTACCTTTTGTCTACCTCCTTTTTTAAATAGTGGCGTTTCATTAGCTGTTTTCCAATCAGCTGGCACCTCCCCAGAGTCCAGTGAATTTTGATAAATTACAACTAATGCATTTGCTATTACTTCTGCCGTTTCTTTTAGTACCCTGGGATGCATTCCATCCGGACCAGGGGACTTGTCTACCTTTAGTCCCATTAGCCTACCCAGCACTACCTCTTTAGTAATAGTAATTGTTTTAAAGTCCTCACCCCTACAGTCCCATGACCGTCAATTATTGGTATGCTATTTGTGTCCTCCACTGTGAAGACCGACACAAAAAACTTGTTTAAGGCCTCGGCCATTTCCTCGTTTCCTATTATTAAATCCCCCTTCTCATCTTCTAAGGGACCAACATTTACTTTAGCCACTCTTTTCCGTTTTATATATTTGTAAAAACATTTACTATCAGTTTTTATATTTTGTGCTAGTTTATTTTCATAATCTATCTTTCCTTTCTTTATTGCTTTCTTAGTAGTTCTTTGTTGTTTTTTAAAGCCTTCCCAATCTTCTAGTTCCCCACTAATTTTGGCCACTCTGTATGCATTGGTTTTTAATTTGATACTCTCCTTTATTTCCTTAGTTATCCATGGCTGGTTATCCCTTTTCTTACATTCCTTCTTTTTCACTGGAATATATTTTTCCTGAGTACTGAGAAAAATCTCCTTAAAAATCCTCCACTGTTCCTCGACTGTCCCACCAATTAGTCTGTGTTCCCAGTCTACATTAGCCAACTCCGCCCTCATCCTATTGTAATCCCCCTTGTTCAAGCAGAGGACACTGGTTTGGGACCCTACTTTCTCACCCTCCATCTGTATTAGAAATTCAACAATATTGTGATCACTCATTCCAAGAAGATCCCTCACAAGGAGATCATTAATTTTACCTGTCTCATTACACAGGACCAGATCCAAGATAGCTTGCTCCCTCATAGGCTCTGTAACATACTGTTCGAGGAAACTATCGCGACAGCATTCTATGAACTCTTCCTCAAGTCCACTGCGTCCGACTTGAGTTGACCAATCAATATGGAGGTTAAAATCCCCCATGATTATTGCTGTTCCATTTTTACATGCATCTGTTATTTGTTTGTTTATAGCCCGCCCCACCTTGAAGTTGTTATTTGGGGGCCTATAGACTACGCCCACCAGTGACTTTTTCCCCTATTCCTTATCTCCACCCACATTTTGCTCCTTAGAGCCTATATCATCTCTCACTACCGCCCTGATGTTATCCTTAATTAACAGAGCTACCCCACCTCCTTTTCCTTTCTGTCTATCCTTCCGAATTGTCTGATACCCCTGGATATTTATTTCACAGTCCTGGTCACCCTGCAACCACGTTTCTGTAATGGCCACGAGATCATACCCATTTGTACTGATTTGTGCCGTCAACTCATTCACTTTGTTTCGAATGCTACGTGCATTCAGGTAAAGTGTCTTTATGTTAGTCTTTCTTACCTGGACCTGATTTGTTAGTGCGTTCCTTTGTTTGTACGCTCTGTCCCTTCCTGTCACAGGCTGGTTATTCTTCCTCAGACCATCTCCTTGCACTGTGTTGACCACCTCCCTTCTCATGCTTGTCACCTTTTTTACTCTGCCTGAGTTAGATTCCTGCCACCTTCTATGTTCTATTACGTGGTCTGGAAACTTTACTAACCTCTCCTGAGCCCTCGGCTCCTTTAACTAGTTGAAAGTCCTCATCATTAACCTGCACTCCTACCCTCTCCTTTACCTTTGATTTTCTAATTCTCCATACAACTGAACTCTCCCCCCCACTATTTAGTTTAAAGCCCTATCTACAGCCCTAGTTATACGATTCACCAGGACTCTGGTCCCTCGGCTTATTTGAGTGTCCTTTACAAAACTGACCGCAGGTAGTCTGGAATATGTGCCATGTGTGCTGCAGTCAGTTTTCTCAAGTGGAAAGCAGTTGGGTGAATGGCCTTTAAGAGGGCTGCTTGGCCTGTAGAAGTACTTTGGGGGGAAGGGGGGAGGGTGCCAGTTACTATTACCCCCTCTCATCGATCTCCAATTGGAGTCTCACAGGTGACCAAAGTTTCTATCCTTCAGTAAGAAGTCTCACAACACCAGGTGAGTCCCCTGATGAAGGAGCAGCACTCCGAAAGCTTGTGATACCAAATAAACCTGTTGGTCTCTAACCTGGTGTTGTGAGACTTCTTACTGTGCCCACCCCAGTCCAACGCCGGCATCTCCACATCATGTCTATACTTCAGGATCAGGGCAGTGCACTGCAGAGTGCGGTCCATAAACCCAGCATACCTTGTCTGGTCTTGAAGACACAAACAGACCAGTTTTGAGTGGCTCCCTTGAGCACCAGTTCGGCTCAGCTGTCCATGGCCACCATGTGTCCGAATTGGGGAGAGAGCCATTCTAGTACCAACATTCTATGAGAGCCATTCTATGATTGTATTTTTCAGCCACTTGGTTGCTGCCTCCTATTAATCCACCGTCAGTTTTTCCGGACTGTTAATCCTCCAAAATTTCTTGCTTTGACATCGACCAGATAATTGAGTCCCTTGTGGCAGTTCTTTTCAAGACCAGCAGATCTTTTCTGTTTTATTTAAGTGAAATTTCAATTAGTCCCAGACTGTCCCAGGAGTGGATTGCCCCTTTAACAGTCTCCTCCAGAGATCCCAGTAATGGACTTCAGCCCCAGGGGAGGGGGTCCTGCCGGTCCGGGTCTTAAAATATGAATTTCATTGAAGAGTGAAGAGAGCATGCTGGCCAGACCCATCTGGCGGCTGCACTGATGCTCACACACACAAACACAGCTCAGCTGGCTCAGACACATTTTTGCCTGCTCTGCTCTCGTCTCGTACCCAGCTCACTTATTTCAGTGATCTCGACAAGACTGGAGCTGGTATTTTGGAGACGTTTCCTTGCAGTTGCGATTTGACCAGTGGAGTGGGAAAAGAATGGAAAAAAAGACACACCGAAACTGTTACAGGATGTGGTTTTTTACTGAACACGCAGCGATGAAGATTAAAATTTTTGATGCATGACGTTTTTTCAACAGCAAAAGGAAGTCAGCGGATAAATTTAGAGCTACAAACTTCACTTGTACAATCTGTATAAGGATCGGGCCACTTTCACGTATGGCTCGGCTCCCCCCTCCCTATATTTCTGGGAGTCGCTTGTTGTGCTTTGTTGCACTCCAGCCTTTTTCGAGTTAGTTCTTGCTCGTAAAGCTCATCCAAGTTTCCTTCAGGGTCAGCAACTTCCTTCCCTGAGATGAGAGAACCTTTCTTTGTGGGTCGTATTTGGATTGTTCACAATTCCTGAACAGACCGCCGGTTTTGTTTGAAATAATTTTTGGGGCAAGCCTTCCTCAGGTAAATCCATTATTTGTGTTTGAATATGTATGTTAATTGTTTTAAATGTCGTTGTATACTGTACGCCTTGGTGCTAGTTCTGAAAGAGCGCATTGCCGCAATGTAAACAGTATTTTGTCTGGTCTTTAGCATATAAACCCTCTTTTCAGCCTTTGTTTTCCTTTGATTAAATGCCACAGGAAATGTGTTACAAAATAAACGTGAATTGTCTGAAGAGCTCTTTCTTTAACCCTTTATGGACCAACTAATTCTATAAATGTCTGAAAAACAAGCATAGTCTTCTAGGCATTATCTTAGAATATTTAATTATATTGTTTCCCATAGATAATGGAGAAAGAATGACCTCTTTACATCAATTAGCATTTATATTCCAACTGTATGAAGTTTATACATATGGAATAAAAGGAGCATCAGTCTTCAAAGGGTTAAATGTTCTGTTTAGTATTTGCTTCATAAGTATTTTTGCACAATTCTGATGCATGTGGAATTACTTTAGTTCCATTGACACCATAAGTATTCTTACACCACTGAAGTAAATAAAAATTCAGCTGGACTTGCATGCTGAATTCTTTACACATATTTAATGATTTATTAATGGCGTCTCCTTCCCCTCATAAAACAGAGACTTTATTAGAAAGTACAGCATGGTTACATTTCTTTAAGAAAAATGACTATTTTACAAGGTTTTATCTGTAGTTAAAGACAGCTTGAGACTAATCTCCAAAGCTTTAACAGAGTGTGATGGAGTGTGCTTTGAAAACTAGTGGCAATTATTAAAAAAACTAAAACCAACAATTTAGCTAATGACGAAACATTGTTGCTCCGCTCACTGAGTCTGGCGCTGAGAATTCCAGCTAGTAGTCCCTTAAAAAATACATTTAATACCTTTGCTTTCATATTAACTACCATTCCAGTTATCTCAGTAGGTTTCTGTTGAAGAGGTAAAGAGGAAATAATAAATGCACGGTATTTCAATCATGCACATGGATTAAAAACAAAAGTTTCCTCTCAGTTAGGTTCGGTAACTTCTGAGAAGGGTGTGAATCCCCAGTGATGTCTTGTAAACTTATGAATGAAAAATATCCTGACCAAAACATCAATGTAATATGAGATTTGAAAATAGAGATCCTTTGGTCACTGAAAAAAAATAACAATCATAACATTCATTTTAAGTAATTCTTTAAAAAATGAAGAATGGTTTAAAGATAATTATTATCTGTAAATAATAATTGTTAAAGATGCTGTTTATGAACAATTATAGAACATTTTTTAGCAAATCAGAACTGACTCAATATTGAAGTCACTCTCCCATTTGAGGCATTTGTTTTAATGAGTCACAAAAGACCCACTGTGGCACGGTGGCACAGTGGTTAGCGCTGCTGCCTCACAGTGCCAAGAACCAGGGTTTGTTTCCCGGCTTGGGTGACTGTGGGGACTTTGCACATTCTCCCTGTGTCCGTGTGGGTTTCCTCCGGGTGCTCCGGTTTCCTCCCACACTTCAAAGATGTGTGAATTAGGTTGATTGGCCATGCTAAATTGGCCCTAGTGTCAGGGGCATTAGTAGGGTAAATACTGAATTTAGTCGTGCATCAATATTCCATCTGCCATTTAACAGACCACAAAATAAACACCAAACACAAACTTTAGAGCAGATTTGACTTTGTCTGTCAATAGCAGCAATACGGAAAGGCATGCCAGATCCTGTAGTTACCCTAATTTAGCAGAGTTGCCACCCAAAGCTGACAGGGTTCGAATGAATAAATGTTAATCAGGAATGAATATATAATCTGGCCCCAATATCGATTAAAATCTCTGTTTGAGTGGGCAAGCTTTTACACCAGGTGAAGACTTGCAAGAAGAGGATTGGGGAGCCAAGGAGGCCTTCTAGGTAAGATTTTATATTCCTCTGTGGGGCCAGGAGGAACAGGAGTTAATATGAGGCCCTGTGGTTAAAATTGCAGTGGTCTCGTGAGGACTGTCCCTCAGCCTCTTGAACCTATACCATCATTAAATTAAACCATGGCTGATCTGTCACTGTGCCTCATCTCTATTACCCGTCTTTGCTCCATAACTCTTGATACTCTTGCCAAACAAAAACTATCTATCAGTTTTAAAATGTTAAATGACCCATCAATTTTTCGGGGAGAGAGTTCCAGATTTCCACTATCATTTGTGTGTAAAATGCCTGTCTGATTTTAATCCTGAATTACTTGGTCCTAACTTTAGCCCTTATTCTAGATCCTCTCGTCACAGGAACTAGTTTCTATATATTGAATGCTGTTTTCATTTGAAACACTTTTGATTAGATACTTTTTTAACCTTCTAAACTTAAGAGAATACAAGCCAGCTTTATGCTTCCTGTTTGATGCTCAGAGACTCTTTTCCCTGTCTGGAGAATCTTGACGTGGAGATGCCGGCGTTGGACTGGGGTAAACACAGTAAGAAGTCTAACAACACCAGGTTAAAGTCCAACAGGTTTATTTGGTAGCAAATGCCACTAGCTTTCGGAGCGCTGCCCCTTCATCTGAACAAGACTGTTCTCTTCCTGTTGGGGAGCACTTCAGCGGTCACAGGCATTCAGCCTCTGATCTTCGGGTAAGCGTTCTCCAAGGCGGCCTTCACAACACACGACACCGCAGGGTCGCTGAGCAGAAACTGATAGCCAAGTTCCGCACACATGAGGACGGCCTCAACCAGAATCTTGGGTTCATGTCACACTATCTGTAACCCCCACAACTTGCCTGGACTTGCAAAATCTCACTAGCTGTCCTGTCTGGAGACAATACACATCTCTTTAACCTGTGCTTAATGCTCTCTCCACTCACATTGTCTGTACCTTTAAGACTTGATTAGCTGTATTAGCATTCCAGTCATTATTCTGTAAATTGAGTTTGTGTCTCTGTATGTCCTGTTTGTGAGCACATCTCACTCCACCTGACGAAGGGGCAGCGCTCCGAAAGCCAGTGGCATTTGCTACCAAATAAACCTGTTGGACTTTAACTTGGTGTTGTTAGACTTCTTACTGTGGAGAATCTTGAGTCAGGGAACATAGGACTTGATTTTACGGGTCACCTGTGGATGAGAAAGCAGGTGTATGGACCCATAAGATAGGGTGCAATGGCACAGGCGGTGTGCCCGCTGCTGACCAACCTGCCCCGCCACCCCGCCGCAATTTTACAAGCTGCGGTGGAGATGTCAGGTGGACTGCCCACCCTTGGTCCAATTGAGAGCCATAAGTGAGTAATTAATCCAGCTGCCGCTCAGATTTAATGCGTGGTGGAAAAGACCTGCAGGCTGCTGTTAAGTGGGGACGTGGTGTTAGGGGAGAGGGAGGGGCACTCCTTTTTTCTTTGTCTCCTGTGTCAATCAGAAGGCTCCTTCACAGTTTTTCCTCCACATGTCCATCCTCTCCCCTGCTCTGTCCAATATGACCGCTCCACTGCTCTCATTGGAGCATGCCAGCATGTCCACAGCAAGATCCTAGACTTGTGTGGAGGTTCGGTTCATCACTGAACACTTTCTCTATGTCCTCAGTGCAGTACCGGCAGTGGCCACGGCACCTGGTGGTGCCACAGTTACAGTGGAGCTGCCAGTCTCCGATTAGCTGGCAGCTCTCTGAGGTGGCACTTCCTCCTGGATGGGGTTGAAAGTCTCATTTCATAACAATTAAAGGCCTGAAAAAAATAAAGTCAGATGAGCCAGCCCAACAGAGGCTGGCTCACACCTCCCCCACCCCGCCCTCACCCCTCCCACCCCCACCTCACCTCAACCCCCCCCCCCCCCCCCCCCTCCCCTCCCCTGCCCCTCAACATTTACAATGGGAGCCTGTTCTCAACACATAATCCAGTCTATAATCTCAGGATAAGGGGCCAACCGTAGGACTGAGTTAAAGAATATAGCACATAGAACAGTACAGCACAGAACAGGCCCTTCGGCCCACGATGTTGTGCCAAAGTTTATCTGAAACCAAGATCAAGCTATCCCACTCCCTATCATCCTGGTGTGCTCCATGTGCCTATCCAATAACTGCTTAAATGTTCCTAAAGTGTCTGACTCCACTATCACTGCAGGCAGTCCAATCCACACCCCAACCTCTCTCTGAGTGAAGAACCTACCTCGGACATCCTTCCTATATCTCCTACCATGAACCCTATAGTTATGCCCCGTTGTAATAGCTCCATCCGCCCGAGGAAATAGTCTTTGAACGTTCACGCTATCTATCCCCTTCATCATTTTATAAACCTCTATTAAGTCTCCCCTCAGCCTCCTCCGCTCCAGAGAGAACAGCCCTAGCTCCCTCAACCTTTCCTCATAAGACCTACCCTCCAAACCAGGCAAACCAGTTAAGGAGAAAATCTTTCACTAAAAGGCCTGTGGATCTTTGGAATTCTCTACCGTAGCCAGCTGCAGCTGCTCAGCCATTGAGTCTACTCAAGGCTGAGATAGATTTTTGAACACAAGAACCACGGGCTATGGGGATTGGACAGGAAGTGGAGTTGAGGTTCTGGATCAGCCATGATTGTACCTCATGTCAATGCAGGTTTGAGGGTTTGGAAGATCCACTCCTGCTCTCACTTCTTAAGTTCTCAGATGTTTCTGGTCAAACAATTCTCAGATTCTTCTCAAATGTTGCGTCCTATGCTGGTTTGCGTCAACGGTTCAGCCCTAACTTCACAACCTTCAAAGAAGCACGTTTTCTATTCCCTCATCGGAAAAGGATTTTTTAAAGAATGGTGAAATACCATTGAGATGTGTGTGGAATTATAAAACTTTATTTGCAGGATCTTGTGTGTTAATTAGAGTCTCCAGTTTTCATTCATATGACCCAGAAATGGCACTAGACCTCTAGGAGTTAAAGCACAGTCTGCTTGTTTGGTTCTCGGATGAGCATGAACTCATTCTTACTTTACCAGTTTTATCACCACCAAATTAGCAGTTATTCCAGTCACATAAAATTCTACCAGCACTCTTTACGTCAACTATCGACAATGAAAACAGGAAACGCTGGAAATGTCAGTAGCTGAAATAGAAAGATGGATTAATGTCTTGGGTAGGAATCTCGAATACTTTCTGTTAATGTTCCATATTACCGGCACTTTATCTTTTTCCAGAATTACCTATTAGATATTTTCAGATTAGCAATTAGATAAAAGATACTGAGAGAGAACTTGCAAAACCGCAATCAAAAGGCCAATGTTTTGAGTTTTATAAATGAAGAGCACTGTGGTCCATAATTCCATGTTGAAGCATTAACTAGGTAACAGTGGTGTGCCCAATGGTGCCATAATTTGCTAGATACAGTATCGGAAATTAGAACCATTTTAGCCCTGAATTAGCGAAACAGTACAGACAGTTAAAACAGAGAAAACCAAATGTAGAAAACCTCTTGCCACTGAGACGTTGCATTGTTAATGCTGCTAAATATTTCTACGACTGCAGCTGTGTTGCTAAGGACAAAATCCACTGAACAAACTGAATTTGACATCTTTGATGAATATAATTCATCCTGTTTGTGGCTCATTTATTTGATTAAGATTTATTAAGTTTCCCAGAGGAATCTGAAGGTGTCATTTATTGCTGTTCTGCTGTCGATTCTATCACTTTTTGTGCTTTTCTATTTTGAATTAGCATCTGTCACAATGGGTTGTGGCCTACCAAAGCTGGAAAAGCCTGATGAGAACAGCCCAGGCAAAATCTACTCAACACTTAAACGACCACAAGTGGAAACTAAAGTGGGAATAGCCTATCAATATAAACTCCTGGATTTCACCACAGCAGAGACTGGTAAGTGATGGTCATGCTTACTATTCATATTATTGTGACTTAAAGCAATTGATTCTGATCATTTGCCTGATTATATGTTACTCACCAAATGTTGTCATGACTGATTTGGTTGTCTGCTTAAATAACGAAAATCATCTCACACCATTGTATTGTGATAACCATCCTTCAAGCTGCTTATGATAGCTATACTAGCCACTTTTAGGCAGTCACACATAGGGGAATCTTAATTCCTCAGTAGGAATAGTAAGAGAGGGGTAAAGGGTTGGTTGTTTTCAAAGATGCATCCTCTTCTGGTATTAATGGAGGTGGGTTGGGGAAAGCAATAAACGAGAGTTAGGTCCATCATTCAAATATTTTAATGAGGCTGCATACCTCCAAGTTTAGCTCTGTTTTAAATTTAATTGCTGCGAATTGGGTTTCCCAAGGCTTGGCAAACCCAAGAGCTGAAGGGAGGTGAGAATGGCTGGACATAATAGTTAAATGTCTTTCTGGCACTGCTAGTGGGCCAGGAGTGCTTTCCCCACTACCCCAGCACAAGCAAACCTGTTTTTTATTACATGCTATTGGAACTCCACAGTTAGGCCCACTGATCTCTACAGCCTCTTCCCAATTTCACCACAAATGGCCTTTCTGTCTATCATACCTCCGACTTCTCGATTGTCCACTCCAGTCTATCTCACACCCACCACCCCCTGCACAATCACTCTGGTGGTGTATGTATGGACCACTCTCATCTCTCCAGCCTCTCCAAATGACCTATATGGCAGATTAATTAAACAGGTATTTAGCATCAGTCTCCGCTATGGAGGATACAAATAACCTTCCAGAAATCACTGTAAATCAGGAAATGGGAGGGAGGAACTCTGGAAAATTACAATAATCAGGGAAGTGGTATTTAGCAAATTGTTGGAGCTGTGGGCTTATTCAAGTGTCTTAAAAGAAATGGTGAGTGAGATAGTTAATGTGCTGGTTTTAATTTGCCAGAATTCCTTAAATTTGAGGAAGGTTCTGTTAGATTCGAAAATAGCAAATGCAATTCCTTTATTCAGAAAGGGAGGGAGACAGGACATTTGTCATAGGGAAAATGTTAGAAGCTATTATTAACAATGTTACGGCAGGATACTTAGGAAAAGCCAATCATCAAACAGAGTTAACATAGTTTAATGAAAGGAAAATCATATTTCACCAATTTATTGGAGTTCTTTGAAGGAGTCACGTGTTTTGAGGATAAAGTGGAACCAGTGGATGTACTGTACTTAGATTTCCAGAAGGCATTTGATAAGGTTATGGTGGAAAATAAAAGCTCGTGGTGTAGAGGTATCATATTGGCATGGATGAAAATTGGCTACCTAACAGGAAACAAATGGGTTTCTTTTCTGGTTGCCAGAATGTAATGAGCGGTTTGCCACAGGGATCAGCATTGTGGCATCAATTTTTTACAATTTATATAAAAGATTTGGATGAAGAGTTTGAAGGCATGGTTGTTAATTTTGTTGATGACACAAAGCTGGATGGAAAAGTAAGTTGTGAATGGGACATAAGGAGGCTACAAAAGTTCATCCATGTCGTAACAGCATGAAAACGGGAGCGTTCCACACCAGTCTTTTGGGCAAGTTCGGCACTGCAATCTTCCAGCAACCAGTCAGTATTTCTGACAGCTCGGAGCTTTGCGCTGGATGGGGCGGCGGAGCCTACGTACGCTGGTGAAACCGGCTGCAGAGCGCTTGGGCGCCATTGCACAGGGTGCGCCGATCTGACAGCGAACCGGGAGACCTTCGCCCCCACCCTGCCCACACGGACATCAGACCCCCCCTGTCCCCATAATCACTGATGGCATTGCTGCCCCCCCCACACCAACTACCAATACGGGTAGCTGGCATCAGGACCCTCCCAGTGAGTCCCCTGGCTGACTCCCAAGCTTGCCCTGTCACAACACCCTCCATGACTCCCCCTGCACGACCCCTCCCTGCACTACCCTGCTGCACAATCCCCCCTCCACACAAACCCCGCTGCATGATTCCCCCACATGACCATCCCGCATGCCCCCTCCTTGCAGAGCATCCCCCTTTCAGAGCTCCCTCATTGCACAGCTCACCTTTGCACAGCTTCTCCCCTACATAAGCCCCCCGTCATTTTGTATACCCTCCCCCATCATGGCCCTACCCCCCCCAGTTAGGTCACACCCCCTTAGCACTGCCGCAGGCACATGTATATCTGATGCCCAACCAGGCAATGCCAGAGTTCCAGTTGGGTGCTGCCAGGGTGTCAGGTGGGCACTGCCAGGCTGGCACTGTCCAATGGCCACTGGGTACATGAAAGACTGAAGGGACAGTTTTGTAAAATAAATGATCAGCAAAACTAATGATAGAACATAGAACATAGAACATTACAGCGCAGAACAGGCCCTTCGGCCCACGATGTTGCACCGACCAGTTAAAAAAAAAACTGTGACCCTCCAACCTAAACCAATTTCTTTTCGTCCATGAACCTATCTACGGATCTCTTAAACGCCCCCAAACTAGGCGCATTTACTACTGATGCTGGCAGGGCATTCCAATCCCTCACCACCCTCTGGGTAAAGAACCTACCCCTGACATCGGTTCTATAACTACCCCCCCTCAATTTAAAGCCATGCCCCCTCGTGCTGGATTTCTCCATCAGAGGAAAAAGGCTATCACTATCCACCCTATCTAAACCTCTAATCATCTTATATGTTTCAATAAGATCCCCTCTTAGCCGCCGCCTTTCCAGCGAAAACAATCCCAAATCCCTCAGCCTCTCCTCATAGGATCTCCCCTCCATACCAGGCAACATCCTGGTAAACCTCCTCTGCACCCTCTCCAAAGCCTCCACATCCTTCCTGTAATGTGGGGACCAGAACTGCACACAGTACTCCAAGTGCGGCCGCACCAGAGTTGTGTACAGTTGCAACATAACGCTACGACTCCTAAATTCAATCCCCCTACCAATAAACGCCAAGACACCATATGCCTTCTTAACAACCTTATCTACTTGATTCCCAACTTTCAGGGATCTATGCACACATACACCTAGATCCCTCTGCTCCTCCACACTATTCAAAGTCCTCCCGTTAGCCCTATACTCAACACATCTGTTATTCCTACCAAAGTGAATTACCTCACACTTCTCCGCATTAAACTCCATCCGCCACCTCTCGGCCCAACTTTGCAACCTGTCTAAGTCTTCCTGCAAACTACGACACCCTTCCTCACTGTCTACCACACCACCGACTTTGGTGTCATCAGCAAATTTGCTAATCCACCCAACTATACCCTCATCCAGATCATTAATAAATATTACAAACAGCAGTGGCCCCAAAACAGATCCCTGAGGTACACCACTTGTAACCGCACTCCATGATGAATATTTACTATCAACCACCACCCTCTGTTTCCTATCCGCTAGCCAATTCCTGATCCAATTTCCTAGATCACCCCCAATCCCATACATCTGCATTTTCAGGAATGCCCTGCCAGCATCAGTAGGGAGGAATGAACATTTTTAATTTTGTATCTCTATGTATATATTGGTAAGATTATAAATGGGACAAAGTCTGATATCGCTTTTATTTTCCTGCCAAATGGTCAGATTCAATGATCAAAAATAAATTTGTATCATAAATAATATATGTTACATTAGTTGTTTAGTAATAGCATTTGGTACAGATAACATCTGCAATAATTACATATTCCGTGAGATGAACTGATTCCTCTGATGGTACAGTGAAACAAATGGAAATATTGCCTAGAAGGCAGTCCACCAGCGTTGAATTATTGAGAAATAAGGACAAATGAATATAGGTTGAGGAATAAGCACTGTAACAGATTATAACAGGAAAGAGAGGGGAGGAAGGAAAACAAGGGCTGTGTGCTGAAAACAAGGCCACAGTTGAAACAGCTCAATGCATTCCAGCTGTCTGCAGATTCCACTCCTCACTCCACATTCTGCTTTTCTAATATCACATTTTCTAAAAGCAGACAGAAATATAGCTTTCCCATCCATCTTGTTTCTGGTTGATCTGATTAGGTTATTATACAAAAATAGTAACTATGCACTCCCAGTTATTTGAGCTTTTTTCAGAACATTCCACATGTCTTTGTGAACATTTCAATTGATCTTTTTAGAGAAATTAATGGCTTGATGTAATGAATACAACAAAAATATCATTCAGAATATTATTTGATCATCTTTTATTAAATGTATAAATGTGTGTGTATATACAAAAGAGGGGATATCTTAATGCCACATCTTGCTAATTGTTAAGTAAACAACTTTAAAACTTTAATTCCTGAAGGGAAACTTAACTGTTTTATTCGCCCTAAAAATTTTCTTCGAGTCATATATATAAAAAGCCACTGATCATACAAAGTCTTTCGACAGTGCAGCAACTCCAATGTGTGAAGTTATTATACTCTCAAATCAGTCACAGATTTGAATACTAATCTCAGTTTATGCTGAAGTTTGCCTGCCTTCATTTTCACCAGTTCTTAGATTCTGGATTGCAGTAAATGTGCCCCAGGGTGGGACATCACATGTCCTGTTGGCCAATTACTGAACAGCATTAACAATCTCTATTGAAGAAATCTACATGCCCGGCTCATTTATTTTTATAAAAAGGAAGTGTAGCAACAAGAGGGAGAAAGGAACAAAGAAACATTACTGCAGTGACACCTATGTAAGGTCAAACCCAATTAAAAACAGAATGGTTTTGATAGCTTGCTCTGTTTTGGTTTATTTGCACCCAATGAAACTGGTATTTATTACTTACTTGTACCCATTTGTTGTTTATCAAAAGGTTTAGTGTATAAGATGCTAAAGCCATTCAACTGCTGACAAATTCAACATTCATACTTCGGCAAATTACCAGTAGTAGTGTTTCCAAATTAGCAAAGGTTTTGTTGAGCGAACTCCCTTGATGACTCATTGAGATTATACAATGAAAAACTGTGTTATAGAGTCCAGCTTCAATCCTTGAAGTGTACTGAATAATTGATCTCAGCTGTGGTGGCCTCAGCACCTTTATGTTTGGAAAGGAAATTGACCAGAATTTCTGGTCATTACCCACCAAACCTTGTATGATTTATGGGGATATTGTGTAAAGACAGGATCAGTTTTTGACTTTGACTTCTCCTCTCACCATTCCCCCCTCTATTAACAGCTGACTTGTTCTACCAAAGCTGACACATGAATCACAGGGACTGACTATCTGTGAGACAAGTCAACAAGGAGACAATGGATGGAAATGAATGCCCTCCCTCAGTTTGGTGGTGGAGGGGCATTTAATTGGATGGGAACTCTGCTACCTTACACCTCTGCCCCAAATAAGCCCATGGCGGGAAGACCTGTGGATGGCCTTTCTGCCCTTCCACCAATTGAGGCCCTTAAGTGGATAATTGATGTCCCCTTATGGGCTAAAACCTGCCTCTGCTGGTATTAGTCTTGGTAAATGGGGCTCCCCATCCAGGAAGCACAACAAGCACAACTGTGGGGGATTGCTTACACGGATTGGGTATCTGTGAGACAAGTCAACAAAGAGAAAGTGGGTGGAATTTAATGCCCTACCCGAGTTTAGCGATGGAGGGATATTTAATAGGTTGTTAATATAAATATGACAAACTCCTGCTGAGTTGGATGTTCATTCAGTTGTATGTTTTAGACTGTAAGGTATTTCTAACAGAGTAAAGATATAAAATTGTCTCTTTTTATTAAAACTGCTTACTTAAATTACTGTAAATTTACTGTTAACATTCAAAGTAATCAATACATTTTGTTCTTTAACAGAATAGTGAAAGCTTGCTTCAGGTGCATAACCTCACCTGGTGATATGGGATTTGTTTGTACACTTCATATTAGTATCATTGTGTAATCCCTCCATGTACATGTACTATTAAGCTATCCTTCAGTTGCCAATTTTGAAAGAATAATACACATTAGTTAATGGATTTACTTTAAATTCCACCATGAAGGTCTCCTTAGCAACATGAGAACGTAAGAAATAGGAGCAGGAGCATTCCATTTGGTCTTTCAAGCCTGCTCAGTCTTTCAGTAAGATCATAGCTGAACTTTTGCCTCAACTCCACCTCACCTCATATCCCTAATTCCCTCAGTACAAAAAGATTTATCGGCCTCTGTCTTGTACATAGTCAGTGATTCAGCAGCTAAAGCTGTAAGGTAGATAATTTCAAAGATTCACGACCCTTTCAGTGAAGAAATTTCTCCTCGTCTCCTTATTCTGAGACTTTGACCCCATGTTGTAGATTCCTAAATCAGGGGAAATATTTGCTCAAGCACCCATCCTGTCAAGCCCCTTATGAATTTGATATGCTTCAATTAGATTACTTCTCATTCTCCTAAACTCCATCCATTTCTCGTTGTGTTTTTCCCCCTACCTCATTCCATATGAATATGATCAGAAGCACCACTTTCCAATCCACCCAATCTAATTAGCATTGTTTATGCCAGTACAAAGTTTGCTTTGTTCCATTTGGCCAAGGCAGATTCACTGCCGCATCATCAATCTCTGGCTTCCTCGTTATGTTCACTGCTTTGGAATCTTAGCTGCTGTAACAAATAAAACCTGCTACAAAATCCCATCCTGGCTAGATTTGATTCTTTCACTCCGGTGTAGAACATAGAACATAGGGAACATAGAACAGAACAGCACAGTACAGGCCCTTCGGCCCTCGATGTTGTGCCGAGCTTTGTCCGAAACCAAGATCAAGCTATCCCACTCCCTATCATTCTGGTGTGCTCCATGTGCCTATCCAATAACCGCTTGAAAGTTCCTAAAGTGTCTGACTCCACTAGTTTTGATGGAAGGAATTTATCTTCCTGAAATGAGGCCCAGTATTAAATAAAGAACCAACTTAAATTTAAGCAACGCCATTTGTGACCTCAGGATACCCCTCAGCTAATGAAGCACTTTTGAATTGTGGTAACTCTTGTACTATGAAGGAATGGAGCAGTCAATCTGTGCACTGCAAGGCCTCACAAATAGCATTTGATTTGATTTGATTTATTATTGTCACATGTATTAACATACAGTGAAGTGTATTGTTTCTTGCGCGCTATACAGACAAAACATACCGTTCATAGAGAAGGAAATGAGAGAGTGCAGAATGTAGTGTTACAGTCATAGCTAGGGTGTAGAGAAAGATCAACTTAATGCAAGGTAAGTCCATTCAAAAGTCTGACGGCAGCAGGGAAGAAGCTGTTCTTGAGTCGGTTGGTACGTGACCTCAGACTTCTGTATCTTTTTCTCGAAGGAAGAAGGTGGAAGAGAGAATGTCCGGGGTGCGTGGGCTCCTTAATTATGCTGGCTGCTTTGTCGAGGCAGCGGGAAGTGTAGACAGAGTCAATGGATGGGAGGCTGGTTTGCGTGATGGATTGGGCAACACGATAAATGGTCAGGAAATCTCCAAACAAATGATACTTATATGAATGTCCATTTAGCATTATAGATTCTCCTTGAAGCCTTAGTCGAGAAGGCATACGGCATGCTTGCCTTCATTGGCCGGGACATTGAGTTTAAAAATTGGCAAATCATGTTGCAGCTTTATAGAACCTTAGTTAGGCCGCACTTGGAATATAGTGTTCAATTCCGGTCGCCACACTACCAGAAGGATGTGGAGGCTTTGGAGAGGGTACAGAAAAGATTTGCTAGGATGTTGCCTGGTATCGAGGGCATTAGCTATGAGGAGAGGTTGGAGAAACTTGGTTTGTTCTCATTGGAACGACAGGTTGAGGGGCGACCTGATAGAAGCCTACAAGATTATGAGGGGCATGGACAGAGTGGATAGTCAGAAGCTTTTTCCCAGGATGGAAGAGGCAATTGCTAGGGGGCATAGGTTTAAGGTGCAAGGGACAAGGTTTAAAGGAGATGTACAAGGCAAGTTTTTTTTCACAGAGGGTGGTGGATGCCTGGAATTCACTGCCGGGGGAGGTAGTGGAGGCAGATATGATAGTGACTTTTAAGGGGCGTCTTGACAAATACATGAATAGGATGGGAATAGAGGGATATGGTCCCCGGAAGGGTAGGGGATTTTAGTTCACATGGGCAGCATGGTTGGTGTAGGCTTGGAGAGCCGAAGGGCCTATTCCTGTGCTGTAATTTTCTTTGTTCTTTGCATTCTCTAAACACATGAAACTTATATGAATGTCCATTTAGCATTATAGATTCTCCTTGAAGCAACTCCTACCTGACACAGTGTGAAACATGACATAAAGCAAAGACAATGATATAGAATGGGGCTGTGTGCGTTTATAAAGGTCACGGTTTACAACAAAAGGGGAAGTTTGTGTATTACTAGGAGACAGCTCGGAGAGACAGTTAGTATTTTCTGCTGTTCAGATATAAAATGATAGTTAAATCATTTTAACTATCCGATTTAATGGATCAAGGTTGGTCTCTCACTTCAGATGGGAGAATGTGTGTGGTTGCTGTGGGAATCAGTTCATGTGCCGAACAGATGAAAAATTCAGTCCATTTTTTCAGCACTACAGGTGCCAAACACAACCCCAAATCTCCATTCAACAACAGTTACACACCTTGGCTTCCTCTGTTACTGTACATTGTAATGTCCTCATGTGCTCATTGCTGGCATAAAAGCCACCACAAAACAAATATTCTAAATCACATTTATCGAACAAAATATTAAAATTGCACACAAAAGTTAGCTAATCACCTTTGTACTTTTCCTTAGTGCCTTTAGAGTCATAGAGGTATATAGCACAGAAAAGGGCCCTTCAGCCCATTGCATCTGCGTGGGTCAAAGCCAAATCATTCGCAAATCCAAACCCATTCTCCAGCACTTGGCCCATAGCCTGCATGCCTTGGTATTGCAAATGTGCATCTAAATACTTTGTAAATGGTATGAGGGTCTCTGCCTCTACCACCCTTTTAGGTAGTGAGTTTCAGACCCCCACTACCTTCTGGGTGAAAAAGTTTTTCCTCACATCTCCACTAAACCCCCTTACCTTAAATTTGTGTCCCTAGTCATTGATCCCTCCACCAAGGAGGAAAGTTTCTTCCTGCCTACTCTATCAATGCCCCTCATAATTTTATACATCTCTATCATGTCCCCCCTCAGTCTCCTCTGCTCCAAGGAAAACAACCCCAGTCTATCCAATCTCTCCTCATAACTAAAACTTTCCAGCCCTGGCAACATCTTGGTAAATCTCCTCTGCACCCTTTCCAGTAATATCAGATCCCTCCTATAATGTAGATTCCAGAACTGCACACTATACTCCAGCTGTGGCCCAACCAACATTTTATACACTTCCAGCATAACTTCCATGCTCTTAAACTCTATGTCACAGCTAATAAAGACAACTATACCATACGCCTTCTTAACCACTTTATCCACCTGTCCTACTATCTTAAGAGACCGATGTACAGGCATACCAAGGTCCCTCTGATCCTCAGTGCTTCCCAAGGTATAAAAAGAAATCATAGAAATCCTACAGTGCAGAAGGAGGCCATTCAGCATCGAGTCTGCATCGACAACAATTCCACCAGGTTCTATCCCTGTAACCCCACGTATTTACCCTGCTAAGCCCCCAGACACTAAGGGCCAATTTATCATGGCCACAACCTAACCTGCACATCTTTGGAGTGTGGGAGGAAACCGGAGCACCCAGAGGAAGCCCACGCCGACACAGGGAGAATGTGCAAACTCCACACAGTCACTCGAGGCCGGAATTGAACCCGGGTCCCTGGTGCTGTGAGGCAGCAGTGCTAACCACTGTCATGATGTATTCCCTTGTCTTGTTTGTCCTGCTCAAGTGCATCACCTCACACTTAGCTGCATTGAATTCAATTTGCCATTGATTAGCCTATCTGACCAGCTTATTTATATCCTCCTCTAATCTAAGGTTATCATCCTCACTATTTACCACCCCACCAATTTTCATATCATCCGTGAACTTACTGATCAACCCTCCATAATTTATATAAACCACACACAGCAAGGGTCCCAAAATTGATCTCTTAGGGACCCCACTGGACACAGACTTTCAGTTTGAAAAACACCCCTCGATCATCACCCTCTGCTTCCTGCCACTCAACCAATTCTGGATCCAATTTGCCAAATTTCCTTGGATCCCATGGACTCTTACCTTCGCTATCAGTCTCCCGTGTGGAACCTTGTCAAATGCATTGCCAAAGTCCAAATAGACTATGTCAAATGCATTGCCCTCATCTACACACTTGATCACTTGTTCAATCAAAATTCAATCAAGTTGGTCAGATGTGACCTCCCCTTAACTAAACCGTGCTGACTGTTCTCGATTATCCCTGCCTCTCCAAATGGAGATTAATCCTGTCTCAGAATTGCTTCCAATAGTTCCCGCACCACTGAGATTAGACTGACTGGCCTGTCGTTTCCTGGTTTATCCCTTCCTCCTTTCTTGAATAATCATAGAATCATAGAAACCCTACAGTGCAGAAAGAGGCCATTTGGCCCATCGAGTCGGCACCGACCATAATCCCACCCAAGCCCTACCCCCATATCCCTACATATTTCACCCGCTAATCCCTCTAACCTACACATCTCAGGACACTAAGGGACAATTTTAGCATGGCCAATCAACCTAACCCGCACATCTTTGGCACCATATCGGTTGTCCTCCAGTCCTCTGGCACCTCTCTTGTGGCCAGAGAGGAATTGAAAATTATTGCCTTTCTTCACTCTTATGCAATGGCATCTCAATAGCTGCAGCATGGCTGGCAATTCAGTGGGACAGACTTTGGTGGGAGATAGGCTTGCAAGGTGGCCTCAAACAGCTCTGACCCTAGAAGGATTGCAGCCCTTTGCAGCCCTTTGGCATGGATGACAGCAGTCTAGGTTGGCTAGCTGACAGACAACAACAAGAGGACTGGCAAAGTGGCAGTGGTGGGAGGACAAATGCTGTCATCTTGAGAGAGGACAGAGGTTTGTGTTCCGTGAAGCCACTGCCACCCACTTCAGGTGCCATCTCAGAATCCTAGTAATCAGTTGGGGGACAAATTTGCAGACTGCTGTAAGACTTTGCAAATCCCCTTGAGCACTGGTGTCCATAGTCATTATGGTAGCAGACTGAGGTTGCTTGGCAATAAACTATGATTACATAAGCTTCCACACAGCACTCAGATTGTGGACAGTTTCTGCTTGTGCAGCAATGGAAATGAAGACATTGACCATCAAACGCTGCATTATGTTTAAGTCCACAATTGTTTTCATGGAGCCGACTGCTACCTCCACACTGGAAAAGGTAGACTCAAAGCTCTACACAAAGCCATGTACCAAGTCAGTGCCAGGGTCTTCCACACTCCATGATATTGACTGTAGGTTTTCTCGTAGACCAGCCAGTGCACCAAGCATACTGTGCATGCCCAAGAGCCTTTTCCTGTAAACTACCCTATTGAGCAGGACTCATGTGTGCCTTCATCCTGTGCTGCCCTTCCCCCTGTCCTGGTTGCAGGCCACTCATCACTAATGACTCATCATGTGCAGACCCCATCTCTATGCTACTCTCTAAAGTAAATGCAGTGTCAGTATCTGAGCTACTGGGTGCAGGTGCAAGATTGAACAATGGTGTTTTATCATCATAAGTCTGTTTCACTTCACGCACCTGCACCACCGCCTGGCCAAGTGGCAGTTCTTAGAGATCTGAAAGAAAGGCAAGTGGTAGGATTGCAGTGATGGGAGATGGGGTGGGGTGGGATGGCAAAAGGATCATAAGTGGACCATGTGTAGCTTAGGATTCAGATGTGATTGTGTGGTGAGTGGGAAGTGGGATGTTAGGAGGAGGATTAGGCATGAGGATACCATCATCGTCAATCCTTTAAGCCCCACCACTGGCTATAAGCTCAGTCATGGTTGCTTCAATGATGGTCAGCACCATTTTCACCATGGGGGTGAGGACATACAACTGCTCCCTGTAGTTATTCACCACCTTGTCCTGTAAGAGAGAGGAAAGAATATCAGTGAACATGGTACAATGCACATACCTGTTGTGGCTGTCGTAGATGAATAGTTGGCAATGTGTCCAAGTTGTGAGGTGTGGGTGTGAGGCTTGCAGTAGTGCTGATGTAAGAGGGTGAGAAGAATGTGATCTGTGTCACGACTGAATGAAAGTATTGGTCAGTGAGTGATGTGGTGTCGCCCACATGTATAGTATGTGAAGTTACTGTTGGTGGAGTATGGCATTTGATGATGCAATTACTAACCTTAACCAATCATGTGATGTCATTGAACTTCTTATAAAAGAACAAAGAACAGTACCGCCCAGGAAACAGGCCCTTCGGCCCTCCAAGCCTGTGCCACTCATTGGTCCAACTAGACCATTCGTTTGTATCCCTCCAGTCCCAGAATGCTCGTGTGACTATCCAGGTAAGTCTTAAACGATGCCAGTGTGTCTGCCTCCACCACCCTACTTGGCAGCGCATTCCAGGCCCCCACCACTCTCTGTGTAAAAAACGTCCCTCTGATATCTGAGTTATACCTCGCCCCTCTCACCTTGAGCCCGTGACCCCTCGTGATCGTCACCTCCGCCCTGGGAAAAAGCTTCCCACTGTTCACCTTATCTATACCCTTCATAATTTTGTACACCTCTATTAGGTCTCTCCTCATTCTCCGTCTTTCCAGGGAGAACAAGCCCAGTTTACCCAATCTCTCCTCATAGCTAAGACCCTCCATACCAGGCAACATCCTGGTAAACCTTCTCTGCACTCTCTCTAAAGCCTCCACGTCCTTCTGGCAGTGTGGTGACCAGAACTGGACATAGTACTCCAAATGTGGCCTAACCAGCGTTCTATGCAGCTGCAACATCAGATTCCAGCTTTTATACTCTATACCCCGTCCTATAAAGGCAAGCATACCATATGCCTTCTTCACCACCTTCTCCACCTGTGCTGCCAGCTTCAAGGATTTGTGGACTTGCACACCTAGGTCCCTCTGTGTTTCTATACTCTTGATGGCTCTGCCATTTATTGTATAACTCCCCGCTACATTAGTTCTTCCAAAATGCATCACTTCGTATTTATCTGGATTAAATTCCATCTGCCATTTCTCCGCCCAATTTCCCAGCCTATCTATATCCCGCTGTATTGCCCGACAATGCTCATCGCTATCTGCAAGTCCAGCCAACTTCTTGTCATCCGCAAACTTGCTGATAACACCAGTTACACCTTCTTCCAAATCATTTATATATGTCACAAATAGCAGAGGTCCCAGTACAGAGCCCTGCGGAACACCACTGGCATCGCCTTAAAGTCCTTGGGCCTGACATTGTTGGCATTCATCTGCAAGGACATCTACTCCCTTTGCTTTGCAGTTTGTCTCGGACGGCCTTCTGTGGAGAGGAGACCTCTCTCCTCCTGTTAATGCCCCAAGCCAAGGTCTCTGCCAAATTGTGCATTTCAGTTTCCTTCCCAAATCAAAGTCATGTGTGAAATGAAATGCATTCTAGCAGCACCTGCTCCTTTAAAATGAGCATGTTTTCTTTAAATAATTCATGCTTGCTTGAACTCATGTTAGACTCTCACAACTCAGCACCCCTTGCTGAGGCACCGAGCCCTGCAACAGCACGCTTAGCACAGGCTGCAAGCTGAAATCATGTGTGAGTGAGAGGTGACGCACTTTGGGAGGACTAACAAGGCAAGGGAATAGACAATGAACAGTAGGATGCTGGGAAGTACAGAAGACCAGAGGGACCTTGGGCTGCATGCCCAAAGGTCTCTGAAGGCAGCAGCACTGGTGGATAAAGTGGTTAAGAAGGCATATGGGATACTTGCCTTTATTAGCTGAGGCATGGAATATAAGAGCAGGGAGGTTATGATGGAGCTGTATAAGATGCTCATTAGGCCACAACTAGAGTAATGTTTGCAGTTCTGGTCACCACACTATAGGAAGGATGTGATTGCACTAGAAAGGGTGCAGAGGAGATTCACCAGGATGTTGCCTGGTTTGGAGCATTTCAGCTATGAAGAGAGGCTGATTTGACTGGGCTTCCTTTTCTTAGAGCAGAGAAAGTTGAGGGGGACCTGAGTGAGGTGTACAAAATCATGAGGGACATTGATAGGTGGATAGGAAGGAACCTATCCTCTTAGTAGAGGGGCCACAGATTATGGTAAGGGACAGGAGATTTAGAGGGGATTTGAGGAAAAGCCTTTTCACTCAGAGGGTGGTGGGAATCTGGAACTCACTACCAGAAAGGGTGGTGGAGGCGGGAACCCTCACAGCATTTAAGAAGCACTTAGATGAGCACCTGAAACGCTATAGCATACAAATCTATGGACCCAGTGCTAGAAAATGGGATTAGAATTGATACAGACACGATGGGCCTAAGGGCCTCTTTCTGTGCTGTAAAACTCTATGACTATGTAAATAAGCAGCAGCACAATATTTGTGTGCTGTCTGCATCAGAATGATCTGCCATGAGTTAGTCGGCATCGCAATTTTTTTCCACATTATATGTGTTAGATGTACAACCTTCATCAGTGCTAAAACACTCAGTGCAACACAATCAGTGCATGCATTGCTCCAATTTCCATGCTTAAGTCTCACTTAGACATGGCAGCTAATGAGTGCACAGCGAAGTCCCACATATACTAATTAGATAAATATTTTGATTAACATCATATGACTGTCTCTGTCTTCCTCGCTCTCTCTCTTTATAAGTCTCTGTGGTTTGGACTAAAGTTTTAACTGGACTACTTTCAAGATAATATTCAAGCAGTTATTTCCTTCCTAACTATGTGAACCATTAAATGACCTTATTCCATGGAAACTGATTTTGAAGAACTATTTAACAAAAGCTCTATTCACACAGGAATATGCTCACTCACTGTATAAAGTAAGTAATGATGCTTGACAGCAGTGCATTCAGACAGGAAATGTTTCGCTGAAGGCATTATACCAAGATTTTAAACTTTTGTCTGTATCTTGGTATTGTAACTTACTGCACATTTTACCAGTGCATCTTGTATTTAGATTAGAGAATAATCTCACAGTACTACTCGTGAATTACTGGAGTAAATTAATATTAATTATTAATATTAATAAAACTAATTTATGTGTAAATTTAATTTGGAAGAACCATTAAGAATTCACAATATTATCTAAATCAGTTTGTACCTCAAAATTGCAATCGGATGGTATATTCTATATAAGGGGGATAGATAGCATTACCCAGAGTCACAAGGAATATCCCGGATCTTCTGAGCAGTCATAGAATCCCTCCAGTGCAGAAGGAGGCCATTCGGCCCATCGAGTCTGCACCGACCACAATCCCACCCAGGCCCTACCCCCACATATTTACCCGCTAATCCCTCTAACCTACGCATTTTAGGATTCTAAGGGGCAATTTTTAACCTGGCCAATCAACCTAACCCGCACATCTTTGGACTGTGGGAGGAAACCGGAGCACCCAGAGGAAACCCACGCAGACACGAGGAGAACGTGCAAACTCCACACAGACAGTGACCCGATCCGGGAATCGAACCCGGGACCCTGGAGCTGTGAAGCAGCAGTGCTAACCACTGTGCTACCGTGCCGCCACATTATATGTGGCTACCGTGTCGCCAGTGGCAATGATCAGCGGATTGCTGCTGCGCTTGGCAATTCCCGACCCTGTGCTGCTGCGTGTTTCTCCCAGGTTCCTCTGATTCCAGCATCCCGCAGGGAACTCCGTCAGAGTGGAGAGTTGGGAGAAAAGAGGAGACTCCCCCCTTTTAAGTCACTAGCTGCTATATGGTAACTTTAAAAGTCCAGTATGGATGAGTGAATGGGTATTTGATTTGATTTATTATTGTCACATGTATTAGCATACAGTGAAAACTATTGTTTCTTGCGCGCTATACAGACAGATATATAAATGATTTGGAGGAAAATGTAACTGGTTTGATTAGTAAGTTTGCGGACGACAAAAAGGTTGGTGGATTTGCGGATAGCGATGAGGACCATCAGAGGATACAGCAGGATAGAGATCGGTTGGAGGCTTGGGCGGAGAGATGGCAGATGGAGTTTAATCCGGACAAATGTGAGGTAATGCATTTTGGAAGGTTTAATACAGATAGGAAATATATAGTAAATGGCAGAACTCTTAAGAGTATTGATAGAGGGATCTGGGTATACAGGTACACAGGTCACTGAAAGTGGCAATGCAGGAGAAGGTAGTCAAGAAGGCATATGGCATGCTTACCTTCATCGGCCGGAGCATTGAGTTTAAAAATTGGTAAGTCATGTTGCAGCTGTATAGAACCTTAGTTAGGCTGCATTTGGAATATAGTGTTCAATTCTGGTCGCCGCACTACCAGAAAGCTGTGGAGGCTTTGGAGGGGGTACAGAAAAGATTTACCAGGATGTTGCCTGGTATGGAGGGCATTAGCTATGAGGAGAAGTTGGAGGAACTTGGTTTGTTCTCATTGGAACGACAGAGGTTGAGGGGCGACCTGATAGAAGTCTACAAGATTATAAGGGGCATGGACATAGTGGATAGTCAGAAGCTTTTTCCCAGGGTGGAAGAGTCAATTACTAGGGGGCATAAGTTTAAGGTGCGAGGGGCAAGGTTTAAAGGAGATGCACGAGACAAGTTTTTTACACAGAGGGTGGTGGGTGCCTGGAATTCGCTGCAGGGGGGGATAGGGGAAGCAGATACAATAGTGAGTTTTAAGGGGCATCTGGACAAATACATGAATAGGATGGGAATAGAGTGATATGGTCCCCAGAAGGGTAGAGGGTTTTAGTTCAGTCGGGCAGCATGGTTGGTGCAGGCTTGGATGGCTGAAGGGCCTGTTCCTTTGCTGTAATTTTCTTTGTTCTTTGTTCTCAGAGCATACCGTTCATAGAGAAGGAAACGAGAGAGTGCAGAATGTAGTGTTACAGTCATAGTTAGGGTGTAGAGAAAGATCAACAAGGTAGGTCCATTCAAAAGTCTGATGGCAGCAAGGAAGAAGCTGTTCTTGAGTCAGTTGGTACATTACCTCAGACTTTTGTATCTTTATCCTGACGGAAGAAGGTGGAAGAGAGAATGTCCGGGGTGCGTGGGGTTCTCAATTATGCTGGCTGTTTTGCCAAGGATATGTGGGTGAGGTGAGTAGGTGGGTGAGGGGGTAATGCCTTGTTGGTTGGGTCGATGGGTATGATGGTAGATGGGTGGTTAGGTGGATGAGGGTAGGTGAGTGAGAGAGCAGGTGGGTTGGATGGGTAGGTGGATGGGGGTAGGTGCGTGAGGCAGTCGATGGCGAGGTGGGTGACTCGGTAGCTGGCATGGGGAGTTGCCAGATCAGGGCGACACGATGGCACAGTGGCTAGCACTGCTGCTCCACAATGCCAGGGATCCGGGTTCAATTTGACCTCGGGTCACTGTCTGTGTGGTGTTTGCACATTCTCCCAGTGTTTGCGTGAGTTTCCTCCGGGTGCTCTGGTTTCCTCCCACACTCCAAAGATTTGCAAATTAGGCTGATTGGCCATGCTAAATTGTCCCTTAGTGTCAGGGGGACTAGAAGGGTAAATACATGGGGTTACAGGGATAGGGCCTGGGTGGAATTATTGTCGGTGTAGGCTTGATGGGTCAAGTGGCCTCCTTCTCCACCATAGGGATTCTATGATCAGTTTGGCAGGATAGTCAAATTTGTACAGGAGGGTAGTTGGGTAGTTGAGTATTGGGGTAGTTGGGTTGAGGGGGTAGTTGGTTGGTCGGGGGCCAGTTTGGTGAGGTCGATGAGGTGTTCAGCTTTTGGGGGTTGCAGGGGTTGGAGTATTCTGGAAGCTAGTCTGACTGTGATTAATTGTGGGCTCAGGTGCCCCACTTAATCCTGATGTCAGGGTCTTGGACCTCTTGGGAAATTCTACCCCATGGCTGCAGAAAAATCAGGACTGAGAATTAAAGATCGCAGCCTATGACATACCTGGAAAAGATGGAGAAACTGTACATATTACAAATAACATTGAGACGGTAAGAAACAGGCGGCGCAGTTATCAATATGACAGAAATTGAATACCCAGGGACAGAGTTAAAGTTAATGAGGGATTAATCACATTAATCGCTGTAATCACCTAATAGTGGGAAGGAGGTGGAAGAGAAAATATGCAAATTAGGAAAATGAAATCCGAATCATTGGTGATTTCAACTACTCCGAAATTAATTGGCCAGAAGAGTTTCTAAAAGGGCTTAGGGAATGGACTTCCTACAATGTGTATTAGATAACTGAATATGCAAAAGCCAAACAAGGGTGGATCTGTTACTGGATTTGTCACTAGAGCAGATAAAAGAAATAGAGGAACATCTATGTCGGTAATAGTCACCATAATATACACTTTAAATGAGAAGGTCATTAGTACAACAAAGACTAGGATAATAGATGGAGTAAAATGAATGTTGAGGGACTGAGAATAGAACTTGGGAAAATAAAATGGACAACAACATTGGCAAACAATGATGTGGAATAAAAATGGGAAACATTTAAAACAGAATGTAAAATCAAAATCCAGAAAAATTATACATTCTGTTCAAAAAAACCCCAAAACTAAACACCAATGAAATACCATGATGATCTAAGACATGAGGGAAAAATTGAGGATAAGTAAAAGAGATACACAGTAATTAGATGGACAGCAGGTGGTAATATAAGAACATAAGAACATAAGAAATAGGAGCAGGAGTAGGCCATCTAGCCCCTCGAGCCTGCCCCGCCATTCAATAAGATCATGGCTGATCTGAAGTGGATCAGTTCCACTTACCCGCCTGATCCCTATAACTCCTAATTCCCTTACCGATCAGGAATCCATCTATCCGTGATTTAAACATATTCAACGAGGTAGCCTCCACCACTTCAGTGGGCAGAGAATTCCAGAGATTCACCACCCTCTGAGAGAAGAAGTTCCTCCTCAACTCTGTCCTAAACTGACCCTCCTTTATTTTGAGGCTGTGCCCTCTAGTTCTAGTTTCCTTTCTAAGTGGAAAGAATCTCTCCATCTCTACCCTATCCAGCCCCTTCATTATCTTATAGGTCTCTATAAGATTCCTCCTCAGCCTTCTAAATCCCAACGAATACAAACCCAATCTGCTCAGTCTCTCCTCATAATCAACACCCCTCATCTCTGGTATCAACCTGGTGAACCTTCTCTGCACTCCCTCCAAGGCCAATATATCCTTCCGCAAATAAGGGGACCAATACTGCACACAGTATTCCAGCTGCAGCCTCACCAATGCCCTGTACAGATGCAGCAAAACATCTCTGCTTTTATATTCTATCCCCCTTGCGATTTAGGCCAACATCCCATTTGCCTTCTTGATCACCTGTTGCACCTGCAGACTGGGTTTTTGCGCCTAATGCACAAGGACCCCCAGGTCCCTCTGCACAGCAGCATGTTGTAATTTTTTTCCATTTAGATAATAATCCAATTTGCTATTATTTCTTCCAAAGTGAATAACCTCGCATTTGTTAACGTTATACTCCATCTGCCAGATCCTCGCCCACTCACTCAGCCTGTCCAAATCTCTCTGCAGACCTTCTACGCCCTCCACACGATTCACTTTTCCACTTATCTTTGTGTCGGATATGGGAAGAGATAGGAAGAGATATAGGAAGAGATGAGGAGAGAAGTCAAAAAATAAATAAGAGGACAAAGAGGAACAATGAAACTAAAAGAGCAAGGAACATAGAATAAAATAATAAAATATTCTACAGACACTAAATTGTAAAAGGTAAGCTGATATGTGAATGTAGCCACTAATGACTGTCAGAATAAAATCACAGGCAGCAGTAGCAAACTGGTGGAAATATTAAATAATTACTTTGTTTCAATATTTACCAGGGAGGCAGATCAGGTGGACATAACATCAGAAAATGAGATTAAAAATGATATCATCTCATTTGAAATAACTTGAGGAGAAACATTAAATAAAATGAATCAAACTCAAAGTGGTTTCAATCCCTGGAGGGATCGCAACTGCACATTTCAAAATAATCTAGAGAAAGGACAGAGGCACTATTGCACATATTTAATCATTTGCTCGAAGAAGTGTAGTGCCAGAGCGCTGGCAAACAGCTAATCCTATGCCTATGGAACTATAACGTGAGCAGCGAACTAGAGACCAGTTAGTTTAACATTGGCCCTTGGAAATAGTGGAATCCCTACCAAAGAAGAACATCTAAAAACCAAAACTAGAATAAACCAACATGGATTTCAAAAGAGAAAATCTTGCTTGACTAACCTCATTGAATTCTTTGAGGAGGTTACAGAGAATGATGCTAAGGGTAATGTAATTTATCTAGAATTCGCGGTGGCACAGTGGTTAGCATTGCTGCCTCACAGCACCAGGGAGCCGGGTTTGATTCCCGGCTTGGGTCAATGTCTGTGCAGAGTCTGCACTTTCTCCCCGTGTCTGTGTGGGTTTCCTCCAGGTGCTTCGGTTTCCTCCCACAGTCTGAAAGATGTGCTGGTTAGATGCATTGGCCATGCTAAATTCTCCCTCAGTGTACCCGAACAGGTGCCGGAATGTGGCGACTGGGGAATTTTCACAGTAACTTCATTGCAAGACTAAAGTAAGCCTACTTGAGACACGAATAAAAAAACTAAACTTTGTTTCTGCTGCATAATGGACTAATGAACAAAGTAAGGGACAAGCAGCAGAATGGATTGCTCGCTGGCTGCAAGACAGAAAAAGGAAAGTAAGGGTAAAGACTAGTTATCTAGAATTGGCAAACAATGATGTGGAACAACAATAGGGAACATTCAGAACAACAATATCCAGAAAAAAATACATTCACTGAAAAAACCACAACAAACTAAATACCATTGAAACCATATGATGATCAGAGGCATGGGGCCCTGAAAGGACCAGCACTATAACCACTGTGGTTCACAAGTTATATTATTGTGAACAATTTAGACTTTGGAATCAACAACGCAAGTTTCTAAATTTGTGGGTGACATCATATCTGGAGGATAGTCGAGACTGAGCAGGACTACAATAACTTTAAAGAAGATATTAATAAACTTGCAGAGTGGGTGGATAGAACCATAGAACCATGGAAAATCACAGCTCAGAAACAGGCCTTTTGGCCCTTCTTGTCTGTGCCGAACCATTTTTTGCCTAATCCCACTGACCTGCACTTGGACCATATCCCTCCACACCCCTCTCATCCATGAACCCATCCAAGTTTTTCTCAAATGTTAAAAGTGACCCTGCATTTACCACTTTATCCGGCAGCTCATTCCACACTCCCACCATTCTCTGCGTGAAGAAGCCCCCCCTAATATTCCCTTTAAACTTTTCTCCTTTCACCCTTAACCCATGCCCTCTGGTTTTTTTCTCCCCTAGCCTCAGTGGAAAAAGACTGCTTGCATTCACTCTATCTATACCCATCAAAATCTTATACACCTCTATCAAATCTCCCCTCATTCTTCTACGCTCCGGGAATAAAGTCCCAACCTACTCAATCTTTCTCTGTAACTCAGCTTCTCAAGTCCCGGCAACATCCTTGTGAACCTTCTCTGCACTCTTTCAACCTTATTTACATCCTTCCTGTAACTAGGTGACCAAAACTGTACACAATACTCTAAATTCGGCCTCACCAATGCCTTATATAACCTTACCATAACACTCCAACTTTTATACTCGATACTCCGATTTATAAAGGCCAATGTACCAAAGGCACTCTTTACGACCCTATCCACCTGTGACGTCACTTTTAAGGAATTCTGTACCTTTATTCCCAGATCCCTCTGTTCAACTGCACTCTTCAGAGTCCTACCATTTACCCTGTACGTTCTACTTTGGTTTGTCCTTCCAAAATGCAATATCTCACACTTGTCTGCGTTAAATTCCATTTGCCATTTTCCAGCCCATTTTTCTAGTTGGTCCAAATCCCTCTGCAAGCTTTGAAAACCTTCCTCACTGTCCACTACACCTCCAATCTTTGTATCATCAGCAAATTTGCTGATCCAATTGACCACATTATCATCCAGATCATTGATATAGATGACAAACAACAATGGACCCAACACCGATCCCTGCGGCACACCACTAGCCACAGGCCTCCACTCAGAGAAGCAATCCTCCACAACCACTCTCTGGCTTCTTCCATTGAGCCAGTGTCTAATCCAATTTACTACCTCCCCATGTATACCCAGCGACTGAACCTTCCTAACTAACCTCCCATGAGGGACCTTGTCAAAGACCTTGCTGAAATCCAGGTAGACAACATCCACCACCTTCCCTTCATCCACTTTCCTGGTAACCTCCTCGAAAAACTCTAATAGATTGGTCAAACATGACCTACCACGCACAAAGCCATGTTGACTCTCCCTAATAAGTCCCTGTCTATCCCAATATTTGTAGATCCTATCCCTTATCACACCTTCCAATAACTTGCCCACCACCGACGTCAAACTTACTGGCCTATAATTTCCCGGATTTCTTTTGGAACCTTTTTTAAACAACGGAACAACATGAGCCACCCTCCAATCATCCGGCACCTCCCCTGTGAATACTGACATTTTAAGTTCAACACTAACTTCCCTCAAGGTCCATGGGAATACCCTGTCTGGTCCTGGGGATTTATCCACTCTGATTTGCCTCAAGACAGCAAACACCTCCCCTTTAATCTGTAAAGGTTCCATGACCTCCCTACCTGTTTGCCCTATTTCCGTAGACTCCATGCCCGTTTCCTCAGTAAATACGGATGCAAAAAACCCATTTAATATCTCCTCCATTTCTTTCGGTTCCATACATAGCCGACCAATTTTATCCCACACTATCCTTTTGCTCCTAACATACCTATAGAACTCTTTGGATTTTCCTTCACTCTGTCTGCCAAAGCAACCTCATGTCTTCTTTTAGCCCTCCTGATTTCCCTCTTAAGTAGCTTCTTGCACTTTTTATACTCCTCGAGCATCTAATTCTTCCCTTGCTGCCTGTACATTTCATACAACTCTCTCTTCCTCTTAATCAGTGTTACAATCTCCCTTGAGAACCAAGGTTCCTTATTCCTATTTACTTTGCCTTTAATCCTGACAGGAACATATAAACTCTGCACTCTCAAAATTTCTCATTTGAAGGCCTCCCACTTTCCATTTACATCCTTACCAGGGAACAGCCTGTGCCAATCCACACTTCCCAGATCCCTTCTCATTTCATCAAATTTGGCCTTTTTCCAGTTCAGAACTTCAACCCGAGGACCAGATCTATCCTTATCCATGATCAGGTTGAAACTAATGGCATTATGATCACTGGATCCAAAGTGTTCCCTCACACTCTCATCCATCACCTGCCCTAACTCATTTCCCAATAGGAGATCCAATATCGCATCCTCTCTAGTTGGCACCTCTATATACTGATGTAGAAAATTATCCTGAACACATTTTACAAACTCTACCCCGTCTAAACATTTAACAGTATGTGAGTCCCAATCTATATGTGGAAAATTAAAATCCCCTACTATCACAACTTTGTGTTTCTTGAGGTTGTCAGCTATCTCTCTGCTGATTTGCTCCTCCAATTCTCGCTGACTATTGGGTGGTCTATAATACAACCCCATTAATGTGGTCATACCTTTCCTCTTTCTCAGCTCCACCCATAGGGCCTCTGTAGACAAGCTCCCTAATCTATCCTGCCTGAGTACCGCTGTAACATTTTCCCTGACCAACAATGCCACCCTCCCACCTTTTATCTCTCTGCCTCTATCCTGCCTGAAACATTGGAACCCTGGAACATTGAGTTGCCAATCCTGCCCCTCCTGTTGCCAAGTTTCACTAATGGCTATAATGTCATATTTCCATGTGTCTATCCATACCTTCAGCTCATCTGCCTTCCCCACAATACTCCTGGCATTGAAATAGACACACCTCAAAAGGTTATTTCCACTACACTCAACCCTTCCATTTGTGATATTACTTGAACTAACCTTTTTTTTTCCCCCTGCTCCACTATCTGCTCTGGCACTCTGGTTCCCATTCCGCTGCAAATCTAGTTTAAATGCTCCCCAATAACACTAGCAAACCTCCCTACAAGTATATTGGTCCCCTTGTAGTTTAGGTGTAACCCGTTTCTCTTGTACAGGTCCTACCTGCCCCAGAAAAGGTCCCAATGATCCAAGAATTGGAAACCCTACCCCTTACACCAATTCCTCAGCCACGTGTTCATCCGCCCAAGCATCCAACTCCTACCCTCACTGGCACGTGGTACGGGTAGCAATCTTGAGATTACTACCCTCGGGGTCCTGCTTTTTAACTTCCTTCCAAGCTCTTTGTACTCACTCTTTAGGACTTCCTCACTCTTCCTACCTACGTCATTGGTACCGATGTGTACCACGACATCTGGCTGATCACCTTCCCACTTTAGAATGCTGTGCACGCGATCAGAGACATCCCTGACCTTGGCACCCGGGAGGCAACAAACCATGCGGGAGTCTCTGTCCCACAGAACCTGCTGTCCGTACCTCTGACCATTGAGTCCCCTATCACTACTGCTCTCCTCTTCTTCCTCCCACCCTTTTGCGCTGTAGAACCAGACTCAGTATCAGAGTTCCAGCTGTCGCAGCTTGTCCCAGGTAAAGCATCTCCCACAACAGTATCCAATTCAGTATGCCTCTTGTGGAGGGGTCTGGCCACAGGGGAACCCTGCTCTGCCTGTCCTTTCACATTTCCATTTCCTCTCCTTACAGTAACCCAATTTCCTGTGCTCTGCTGCTTAGGTGTAACTACCTCCCTAAAGCTACTGTCTATAAACTCCTCATTCTCCCGAATTATTAGATGGAGTTCATCAAGTTCCTTCTCCAGTTCCCTAACACGCTTTGCTAGCAGCTGCAGCTGGATGCATCTTTTGCAGGTGTTGTCGTCAGGGATACCGGAGGTCTCCCTGATCTCCCACATCCTGCAAAAGGAGCATTCCAACATCTTGCCTGGCATTTTTTTTTACCCTGGGGAAAAACAAGAACAAACTTTCTGGGAAAAAAAAAACCTACTCTCGATTTTGCCTGTTTATGCCGAAGCCCGTTGAGCCAAAGCCCTTCAGCAAATGAATTTTAACGCATAAGATTAAAGTGACAAAGTTGAGGAAGTCACATTATTAGAAAAATATGAATGTAATTGGAAGCAAAGGGATCTGGGAACACAAATACACAAGTCGCTAAGAGTGTGATGCAGGGATAAGAAGTCCATAAAATAGAAATCTAAGCCTGGGGGCTTATTCCTACAGGGATAAAATTGAAAATGGGAAAGTTATGATAAACTTGTTGCAAACCTTGGCCAGACCACTGTGGTCTAGTTCTGGTTGTCATTTCACAGATGAGGCACTGGAGGAGATACAGAAATGATTTACAGGATACCTATCAGAAAAGGATTGACAGATGGAGGCCGAGATTTTCCACTCCCTTTGCAGAACCCCGTGAGAAGTGTAAAGTTATGTTTTACGTCGGTATGAAAGCTTGCCGCAATCGTCCCCTCCCCCCACCAATGGGGGCTGCATTTCCTGCTGTTAAATGTCAGGAACCTCACTGAATATGTTAACACATTAAGCCAGTATGTCGGAATCAAATCCCCATCAAAAAATCCTTCCATGGTGACATGATGTCATGACATGTACCTGGTGAGCAGACCTCTGAAGGTAGCTCGGAGGTGAGCGCAACATTCATGAAGCAGCTCTGGATATTCGAGGGAAGAGGGGTGAATCAGGGGTCACCAGGCTTGACTCCAAGGGTATCGAAATTTGACTCAGGAGACAGCAGACTTGACTCGGGGTGTTGGGGGCGGGGGGGCGGGGGGAGCTCCAGGCTTGACTCAGGGCTGCTATGGTTTGACTGGGGGGTACCAGGGTTTGACTGGGGGGGTACCAGGGTTTGACTTGTGGGCACCAGAGCTTGACCAAAGGGGTACTCGGGTTTGACTTGAAGTACCGGGATAAGACTGGAAGAGTACTGGGATTTGATTCCACGGCACTATGTTGTTGACTCAGGGAGTCATTGGGAAAGTGGGGCGGGGTGGATTGTCAAGTGTGAAAAGCATCATTCTTGAGGTTGCCTTCTGCTCCTGGACCACAGGTCTCTTAGCAGGGCCTCACAGAGAGAAGGGAAGCATTAGGAAGTGGGTTGGGGGGTAGAGGGGTTGTGCGGTGTCATTATGGACTGACGGTTCCACTCAATTTTGCGGGGATAGTTTCTGGAGATGGCATGTTGCCAAGGGCAAAGACAGTCGAAAAACCTGTCAGTGATCAGTATCTGGTTGCTGCTGAGACCGTTCAGTTGTAACTCAATTGGTATGGCTGGAGTCAAACTAATCACGTAATTATGCCCATTCAAGCACCACTTATGTGTATAAGTGCCACTGATAGCTGCTTAGCACCCTTGGCACACTGACTTCCAAACTCACTGACTACCATCGTGTGCCTGTACCATTGCCTGACTGGGAAAGCAACTATATTCCCTTAGAGAGTTGGCAATGGCACACTGACAGAGGAGAGTGCTCTTACTCCTTGGCTATGTGCTGAGGTGTGCCTGACAAGTGCCCGTCATAGACCAGGGAGAGTGCAAGGTCTTGGAGTGAAGCTTGGGACAATGCTTGCACCTGAAAGGAGAGCGCAGGATACAGTAGAGTGGCCAAAGCTGTGGCCACTCACTCATGGGGCAAGGGTGGTGTGGGGTGTTGCCAAAGCAGAATTTAAAATAAGGACTGGGCATCAATGTTGTGGCCAGAACATGAGCCGGTGGGCTTTGAAAGGCAGCTTCAGACATTGAATGGACAAAGAGTGGTCCTTAGGAGACAAACAATAACCATTAAGTCTCTCTTTGAT